>NC_143021.1:36353590-36660636 GCF_055824585.1 Amblyomma mixtum | reverse complement strand
CTTCAAAAATCCAAGACTCCAAAAATCCAAAACTCCAAAAATCCTAAACTCGAAAACTCCAATACTCCAAAGCTCTAAAACTCCAAAAGTCCAATAATCCGAAACTCCGAAAGTCCAAAACTCCAAAAATCCAAGACTCCAAAAATCCAAAACTCCAAACATCCAAAACTCGGAAACTCCAAAACTCGGAAACTCCAAAACTCCGAACCTCCAAAATCTCCAAAACTCCACAACCCCGAATCTCCAAAACTCTAAAACTCTGAAACACCGAAACTACAAAAAAACCGAAACTCCAAAACTCCAAAACTCCGAATCTCCAAAACTACAAAATTCCGAAACTCCAAAATTATGAAACTCCAAAATACTTAAACTCACAACACTAAATCTCCAAAACTCCGAAACTCCAAGGCTCTAAAACTTAAAATTCGAAACTCCAAAACTCCAAAATTCCGAAACTGCAAAACTCCGAAACTCCGAAAATCTGGAACTCCAAAACTCCAAAGGTCTAAAACTCCAAAAGTCCAATAATACGAAACTCCAAAAGTCCAAAACTCAAACAATCCAAAACTCCAAAAATCCAGAACTCCAAAAAGTCAAAACTCCAAAATTCCGAAACTCGGAAACTCCAAAACTCCGAACCTCCAAAACTCCACAACCCCTCCAAACTCAAAACCTCCAAAAATCCAAAACACCAAAACTCCAATGCTTTAAAAATCCAAAACTGCAAAAATCGAAAACTTAAAAACTCCAAAACTCCACAAATCCGAAACTCCACAAATCCGAAACTCCAAAACTCCAAAACTCCAAAACTCCGAAACTCCAATACTCTGAAACTCCGAAACTCCGAAACTCACAAATTCCGAAACTCCACAACCCTGAATCTCCAAAACTGAAACTCCAAAACTCCGAAACTCAAAAATCCAGAACTCCAAAACTCCAAAGCTCTAAAACTCCAAAAGTCCAATAATCCGAAACTCCGAAAGTCCAAAACTCCAAAAATCCAAAACTCCAAAAATCCAAAACTCCAAAAATCGAAAACTCGAAAAATCCAAAACTGGAAAAATCCAAAACTCCAAAATTCCGAAACTCGGAAACTCCAAAACTCCGAACCTCCAAAATCTCCAAAACTCCACAACCCCTCAAAACTCAAAACCTCCAAAAATCCAAAACACCAAAACTCCAATGCTTTAAAAATCGAAAACTCCAAAAATCCAAAACTCCAAAAATCGAAAACTCCACAAATCCGAAACTCCAAAACTCCGAAACTCCAAATCTCTGAAACTCCAAAACTCCGAAACTCACAAACTCCGAAACTCCGTAACCCCGAATCTCCAAAACTCTGAAACTCCAAAACTCCGAAACTTAAAATTCGAATCTCCAAAACTCCAAAATTCCGAAACTCCAAAACTCCGAAACTCCGAAAATCTGGAACTCAAAACTCCAAAGCTCTAAAACTCCAAAAGTCCAATAATCCAAAACTCCAAAAATCTAAAACTCGAAAACTCCAAAACTGCAAAAATCCAAAACTCCAAAATTCCGAAACTCGGAAACTCCAAAACTCTCAACCTCCAAAATCTCCAAAGCTCCACAACTCCGAATCTCCAAAACTCTGAAACTCAAAAAATCTATACCTCCAAAATCCAAAATTCTAAAACTCCAAAACTCCAAAACTACAAAATATTGGAACAACAAAACCCCAAATCTCCAAAAATCCATACCTCCAAAACTCCAAAAATCCAAAACTCCGAAACTCCAAAACTCCAAAAGTGCAAAAATCCAAAACTCCAAAAATCCAAAACTCCAAAACTCCAAAACTCCGAAACTCCGAAACTCCGAAACTCCGAAACACCAAAACTCCAAAACTACAAAATTACGAAACTCCAAAACTGCAAAAATCCAAAACTCCAAAATTCCGAAACTCGGAAACTCCAAAACTCCGAAACTCCGAAAATCCAGAACTCCAAAACTCCAAAACTCCAAAGCTCTAAAACTCCAGACGTCCAATAATCCGAAACTCCAAAAGTCCAAAACTCCAAACATCCAAAACTCCAAAAATCCAAAACTTAAAATTCGAAACTCCAAAACTCCAAAACTCCGAAACTGCAAAACTCCAAAACTCCGAAACTCCAAAATTCCGAAACTCCAAAACTCCGAAACTCCGAAAATCTGGAACTCCAAAACTCCAAAACTCCAAAACTCCAAAGCTCTAAAACTCCAAAACTCCAAAACTCCAAAAATCCAAAACTCCAAAATTCCGAAACTCGGAAACTCCAAAACTCGGAAACTCCAAAACTCCGAACCTCCAAAACTCCACAACCCCTCAAAACTCAAAACCTCCAAAAATCCAAAACACCAAAACTCCTATGCTTTAAAAATCCAAAACTCCAAAAATCCAAAACTCCAAAAATTGAAAACTCCACAAATCCGAAACTCCAAAACTCCGAAACTCCGCAACCCCGAATCTCCAAAACTCTGAAACTCCAAAACTCCGAAACTCCAAAAATCCAGAACTCCAAAACTCCAAAGCTGTAAAACTCCAAATGTCCAATAATCCGAAACTCCGAAAGTCCAAAACTCCAAAAATCCAAAACTCCAAAAATCCAAAACTCCAAAAATCCAAAACTCGAAAACTCCAAAACTGCAAAAATCCAAAACTCCAAAATTCCGAAACTCGGAAACTCCAAAACTCTCAACCTCCAAAATCTCCAAAGCTCCACAACCCCTAATCTCCAAAACTCTGAAACTCAAAAAATCTATACCTCCAAAATCCAAAATTCTAAAACTCCAAAACTCCAAAACTACAAAATATTGGAACAACAAAACCCCAAATCTCCAAAAATCCATACCTCCAAAACTCCAAAAATCCAAAACTCCGAAACTCCAAAACTCCAAAAGTGCAAAAATCCAAAACTCCAAAGCTCTAAAACTCCAAAAGTCCAATAATCCGAAACTCCGAAAGTCCAAAACTCCAAAAATCCAAGACTCCAAAAATCCAGAACTCCAAAAATCCAAAACTCGAAAACTCCAAAACTGCAAAAATCCAAAACTCCAAAATTCCGAAACTCGGAAACTCCAAAACTTCGGAAACTCCAAAACTCCGAACCTCCAAACTCTCCAAAACTCCACAACTCCGAATCTCCAAAACTCCGAAAACTCCAAAATTCCATACCTCTAAAATCCAAACCTCTAAAACTCCAAAACTACAAAACTACAAAATTCTGGAACAACAAAACCCCGAATCTCCAAAAATCCATACCTCCAAAACTCCAAAAATCCAAAACTCCGAAAATCCAAAACTCCAAAACTCCAAAACTCCGAAACTCCGAAACTCCGAAACTCCGAAACACCAAAACTCCAAAACTACAAAATTACGAAACTCCAAAATTCCGAAACTCGGAAACTCCAAAACTCCGAAACTCCGAAAATCCAGAACTCCAAAACTCCAAAACTCCAAAGCTCTAAAACTCCAGACGTCCAATAATCCGAAACTCAAAAAGTCCAAAACTCCAAACATCCAAAACTCCAAAAATCCAAAACTTAAAATTCGAAACTCCAAAACTCCAAAACTCCGAAACTGCAAAACTCCAAAACTCCGAAACTCCAAAATTCGGAAACTCCAAAACTCCGAAACTCCGAAAATCTGGAACTCCAAAACTCCAAAACTCCAAAGCTCTAAAACTCCAAAACTCCAAAACTCCAAAAATCCAAAACTCCAAAATTCCGAAACTCGGAAACTCCAAAACTCGGAAACTCCAAAACTCCGAACCTCCAAAACTCCACAACCCCTCAAAACTCAAAACCTCCAAAAATCCAAAACACCAAAACTCCTATGCTTTAAAAATCCAAAACTCCAAAAATCCAAAACTCCAAAAATTGAAAACTCCACAAATCCGAAACTCCAAAACTCCAAAACTCCGCAACCCCGAATCTCCAAAACTCTGAAACTCCAAAACTCCGAAACTCCAAAAATCCAGAACTCCAAAACTCCAAAGCTGTAAAACTCCAAATGTCCAATAATCCGAAACTCCGAAAGTCCAAAACTCAAACAATCCAAAACTCCAAAAATCCAAAACTCCAAAAATCCAAAACTCCAAAATTCCGAAACTCGGAAACTCCAAAACTCGGAAACTCCAAAACTCCGAACCTCCAAAACTCCACAACCCCTCCAAACTCAAAACCTCCAAAAATCCAAAACACCAAAACTCCAATGCTTTAAAAATCCAAAACTCCAAAAATCCAAAACTCCAAAAATCCAAAACTTAAAAACTCCAAAACTCCACAAATCCGAAACTCCAAAACTCCAAAACTCCGAAACTCAAAAATCCAGAACTCCAAAACTCCAAAGCTCTAAAGCTCCAAAAGTCCAATAATCCGAAACTCCGAATGTCCAAAACTCAAACAATCCAGAACTCCAAAAATCCAAAACTTAAAATTCGAAACTCCAAAACTCCAAAATTCCGAAACTCCAAAACTCCGAAACTCCGAAAATCTGGAACTCCAAAACTGCAAAGCTCTAAAACTCCAAAAGTCCAATAATCCGAAACTCCGAAAGTCCAAAACTCCAAAAATCCAAAACTCCAAAAATCCAAAACTCCAAAAATCGAAAACTCGAAAACTCCAAAACTGCAAAAATCCAAAACTCCAAAATTCCGAAACTCGGAAACTCCAAAACTCCGAACCTCCAAAATCTCCAAAGCTCCACAACTCCGAATCTCCAAAACTCCGAAACTCCAAAAATCCATACCTCCAAAATCCAAAATTCTAAAACTCCAAAACTCCAAAACTACAAAATTTTGGAACAACAAAACCCCAAATCTCCAAAAATCCATACCTCCAAAACTCCAAAAATCCAAAACTCCAAAACTCCAAAACTCCAAAAGTGCAAAAATCCAAAACACCAAAGCTCTAAAACTCCAAAAGTCCAATAATCCGAAACTCTGAAAGCCCAAAACTCCAAAAATCCAAGACTCCAAAAATCCAAAACTCCAAAAATCCAAAACTCGAACACTTCAAAACTGCAAAAATCCAAAACTCCAAAATTCCGAAACTCGGAAACTCCAAAACTCGGAAACTCCAAAACTCCAAACCTCCAAAATCTCCAAAACTAAACAACCCCGAATCTCCAAAACTCTGAAACTCCAAAAATCCATACCTCCAAAATCCAAAATTCTAGAACTCCAAAACTACAAAAATACAAAATTCTGGAACAACAAAACCCCGAATCTCCAAAAATCCATACCTCCAAAATTCCAAAAATCCAAAACTCCAAAACCAAAACTCCAAAAGTGCAAAAATCCAGAACTCCGAAACTCAAAAACTCCAAAAAACCAAAACTCCAAAACTCCAAACCTCCAAACTTCGAAAACTCCCAAACCCCGAATCTCCAAAACTCGAAAACTCCAAAACTCCAAAAGTGCAAAAATCCAAAACTCCAAAACTCAAAAACTCCAGAACTCCAAAAATCCAAAACTCCAAAACTCCAAAACTCCGAAACTCCAAAACTCCGAAACTCGAAAACTCCTAAACTCCGAAACTCTGAAAATTCAAAACTCCAAAAAGTCAAAACTCCGAAAATCCGAAATTCCGAAACTCCACAACCCCAAATCTCCAAAACTCCACAAATCCAAAACTAGAAAACTCCAAAACTGCAAAACTGCAAAACTCCGAAACTCCAAAACTCCAAAAGTCCGAAACTCCGAAACCACAAAAATCTGGAACTCCAAAACTCCAAAGCTCTAGAACTCCAAAACTGCAAAAATCCGTAACTCCAAAATTCCGAAACTCCACAACTCCGAATCTCCAAAACGGCGCAACTCTCAAACTAAAAAACTCCGAAACTCCAAAACTCCAAAACTCCGAAACTCGGAAACTCTAAAACTCCAAAACTCCAATAATCCGAAACTCTGAAAATCCTAAACTCCAAAAATCCAAAACTCCGAAACTCCAAAACTCCAACACTCCGAAACTCCGAATTTCTGGAACTCCAAAACGCCAAAGCTCTAAAACTCCAAAACTCCAAAAATCCGAAACTCCTTAAATCCAAAACTAGAAAACTCCACAACTGCAAAAAACTGAAACTCCAAAATTCCGAAACTCCACAACCACGAATCTGCAAAACAGCGAAACTCCAAAACTCCAAAACTCCAAAACTCCGAAACTCGAAAACTCCAAAACTCCGAAACTCCGAAAGTCCAAAACTCAAAAACTCCGAAACTCCGAAACTCCAATAATCCGCAACTCCGAAAATCCAAAGCTCCAAAAATCCAATACACAAAAACTCCAATGCTCTAAATATCCAAAACTCCAAAAATCGAAAACTTAAAAACTCCAAAACTCGAAAAATCCGAAGCTCCAAAACATAAAAACTCCGAAACCCCGAAGCTCCAAAACATAAAAACTCCGAAACCCCGAATCTCCAAAACTCCAAAAATCCATACCTCCAAAATCCAAAATTCTAAAACTCCAAAACTCCAAAACTACAAAATTCTGGAACAAAACCCCAAATCTCCAAAACTCCAAAAATCCAAAACTCCAAAAGTGCGAAATCCAAAACTCAAAAACTCCAAAACTCCAAAACTCTGAAACACCGAAATTACGAAAATCCGAAACTCCAAAACTCCGAAACTCCAAAACTCCAAAACTCCAAAACTCCAAAACTCCGAAAGTCAAAAACTACAAAATTCGGAAACTCCAAAACTATTAAACTCCAAAATACTTAAACTCACAACACTGAATCTCCAAAACTCCAAAACTCCAGAAATCCAAAACTCCAAAATTCCGAAACTCGGAAACTCCAAAACTTGGAAACTCCAAAACTCCGAACCTCCAAAACTCCAAAACTCCACAACCCCTCAAAACTGAAAACCTCCAAAAATCCAAAACACCAAAACTCCAATGCTTTAGAAATCCAAAACTCCAAAAATCTAAAAACTTAAAAACTCCAAAACTCCACAAATCTGAAACTCCAAAACTCCAAAACTCCGAAACTCCAAAACTCTGAAACTCCAAAACTCCGAAACTGACAAATTCCGATACTCCGCAACCCCGAATCTCCAAAACTCTGAAACTCCAAAACTCTGAAACTCCAAAAATCCTGAACTCCAAAACTCCAAAGCTCTAAAACTCCAAAAGTCCAATAATCCGAAACTCCGAAAGTCCAAAACTCAAACAATCCAAAACTCCAAAAATCCAAAACTTAAAATTCGAAACTCCAAAACTCCAAAATTCCGAAACTCCAAAACTCCGAAACTCCGAAAATCTGGAACTCCGAAAATCTGGAACTCCAAAACACCAAAAGTCCAATAATCCGAAACTCCGAAAGTCCAAAACTCCAAAAATCCAAAACTCCAAAAATCCAAAACTCCAAAACTCCAAAACTGCAAAAATCCAAAACTCCAAAATTCCGAAACTCGGAAACTCCAAAACTCCGAACCTCCAAAATCTCCAAAGCTCCACAACCCCGAATCTCCAAAACTCCGAAACTCCAAAAATCCATATCTCCAAAATCCAAAATTCTAAAACTCCAAAACTCCAAAACTACAAAATTTTTGAACAACAAAACCCCAAATCTCCAAAAATCCATACCTCCAAAACTCCAAAAATCCAAAACTCCGAAAGTCCAAAACTCCAAAAATCCAAGACTCCAAAAATCCAAAACTCCAAAAATCCTAAACTCGAAAACTCCAATACTCCAAAGCTCTAAAACTCCAAAAGTCCAATAATCCGAAACTCCGAAAGTCCAAAACTCCAAAAATCCAAGACTCCAAAAATCCAAAACTCAAAAAATCCAAAACTCGGAAACTCCAAAACTCGGAAACTCCAAAACTCCGAACCTCCAAAATCTCCAAAACTCCACAACCCCGAATCTCCAAAACTCCAAAACTCTGAAACACCGAAACTACAAAAATCCGAAACTCCAAAACTCCAAAACTCCGAATCTCCAAAACTACAAAATTCCGAAACTCCAAAATTATGAAACTCCAAAATACTTAAACTCACAACACTAAATCTCCAAAACTCCGAAACTCCAAAGCTCTAAAACTTAAAATTCGAAACTCCAAAACTCCAAAATTCCGAAACTGCAGAACTCCGAAACTCCGAAAATCTGGAACTCCAAAACTCCAAAGCTCTAAAACTCCAAAAGTCCAATAATACGAAACTCCAAAAGTCCAAAACTCAAACAATCCAAAACTCCAAAAATCCAGAACTCCAAAAATCCAAAACTCCAAAATTCCGAAACTCGGAAACTCCAAAACTCGGAAACTCCAAAACTCCGAACCTCCAAAACTCCAAAACTCCACAACCCCTCCAAACTCAAAACCTCCAAAAATCCAAAACACCAAAACTCCAATGCTTTAAAAATCCAAAACTCCAAAAATCGAAAACTGAAAAACTCCAAAACTCCACAAATCCGAAACTCCACAAATCCGAAACTCCAAAACTCCAAAACTCCAATACTCTGAAACTCCAAAACTCCGAAACTCACAAATTCCGAAACTCCGCAACCCTGAATCTCCAAAACTGAAACTCCAAAACTCCGAAACTCAAAAATCCAGAACTCCAAAACTCCAAAGCTCTAAAACTCCAAAAGTCCAATAATCCGAAACTCCGAAAGTCCAAAACTCCAAAAATCCAAAACTCAAAAATCGAAAACTCGAAAAATCCAAAACTCCAAAATTCCGAAACTCGGAAACTCCAAAACTCCGAACCTCCAAAATCTCCAAAGCTCTAAAACTCCAAAACTCCAAAACTCCAAAAATCCAAAACTCCAAAATTCCGAAACTCGGAAACTCCAAAACTCGGAAACTCCAAAACTCCGAACCTCCAAAACTCCAAAACTCCACAACCCCTCAAAACTCAAAACCTCCAAAAATCCAAAACACCAAATTTACAATGCTTTAAAAATCGAAAACTCCAAAAATCGAAAACTCCACAAATCCAAAACTCCAAAACTCCGAAACTCCAAAACTCCGAAACTCCGAAAATCTGGAACTCAAAACTCCAAAGCTCTAAAACTCCAAAAGTCCAATAATCCGAAACTCCGAAAGTCCAAAACTCGAAAACTCCAAAACTGCAAAAATCCAAAACTCCAAAATTCCGAAACTCGGAAACTCCAAAACTCTGAACCTCCAAAATCTCCAAAGCTCCACAACCCCAAATCTCCAAAACTCTGAAACTCAAAAAATCCATACCTCCAAAATCCAAAATTCTAAAACTCCAAAACTACAAAACTACAAAATATTGGAACAACAAAACGCCAAATCTCCAAAATTCATACCTCCAAAACTCCAAAAATCCAAAACTCCGAAACTCCAAAACTCCAAAAGTGCAAAAATCCAAAACTCCAAAGCTCTAAAACTCCAAAAGTCCAATAATCCGAAACTCCGAAAGTCCAAAACTCCAAAAATCCAAGACTCCAAAAATCCAGAACTCCAAAAATCCAAAACTCGAAAACTCCAAAACTGCAAAAATCCAAAAGTCCGAAATTCCGAAACTCGGAAACTCCAAAACTCCGAACCTCCAAAATCTCCAAAACTCCACAACACCGAATCTCCAAAACTCCGAAAACTCCAAAATTCCATACCTCCAAAATCCAAACCTCTAAAACTCCAAAACTACAAAACTACAAAATTCTGGAACAACAAAACCCCGAATCTCCAAAAATCCATACCTCCAAAACTCCAAAAATCCAAAACTCCGAAACTCCAAAACTCCAAAAGTGCAAAAATCCAAAACTCCAAAAATCCAAAACTCCAAAACTCCAAAACTCCGAAACTCCGAAACTCCGAAACACCAAAACTCCAAAACTCTGAAACTCCAAAACTCCAAAACTCCGAAACTCCGAAAATCTGGTACAAAACTCCAAAGTTCTAAAACTCGAAAAGTCCAATAATCCGAAACTCCGAAAGTCCAAAACTCCAAAAATCCAAAACTCCAAAAATCCAAAACTCCAAAAATCAAAAACTCGAAAACTCCAAAACTGCAAAAATCCAAAACTCCAAAATTCCGAAACTCGGAAACTCCAAAACTCCGAACCTCCAAAATCTCCAAAGCTCCACAACCCCGAATCTCCAAAACTCCGAAACTCCAAAAATCCATACCTCCAAAATCCAAAATTCTAAAACTCCAAAACTCCAAAACTACAAAGTTTTCGAACAAAACCCAAATCTCCAAAAATCCATACCTCCAAAACTCCAAAAATCCAAAACTCCGAAACTCCAAAACTCCAAAAGTGCAAAAATCCAAAACTCCAAAGCTCTAAAACTCCAAAAGTCCAATAATCCGAAACTCCGAAAGTCCAAAACTCCAAACATCCAAAACTCCAAAAATCCTAAACTTAAAATTCGAAACTCCAAAACTCCGAAACTGCAAAACTCCAAAATTCCGAAACTCCTAAACTCCGAAACTCCGAAAATCCGGAACTCCAAAACTCAAAACTCCAAAGCTCTAAAACTCCAAAAGTCCAAAACTCCAAAAATCCAAAACTCCAAAATTCCGAAACTCGGAAACTCCAAAACTTGGAAACTCCAAAACTCCGAACCTCCAAAACTCTAAAACTCCACAACCCCCCAAAACTGAAAACCTCCAAAAATCCAAAACACCAAAACTCCAATGCTTTAAAAATCCAAAACTCCAAAATCTAAAAACTTAAAAACTCCAAAACTGCACAAATCTGAAACTGCAAAACTCCAAAACTCCGAAATTCCAAAACTCTGAAACTCCAAAACTCCGAAACTGACAAATTCCGAAACTCCGAAACTCCGAAACACCAAAACTCCAAAACTACAAAATTACGAAACTCCAAAACTGCAAAAATCCAAAACTCCAAAATTCCGAAACTCGGAAACTCCAAAACTCCGAAACTCCGAAAATCCAGAACTCCAAAACTCCAAAACTCCAAAGCTCTAAAACTCCAGACGTCCAATAATCCGAAACTCCAAAAGTCCAAAACTCCAAACATCCAAAACTCCAAAAATCCAAAACTTAAAATTCGAAACTCCAAAACTCCAAAACTCCGAAACTGCAAAACTCCAAAACTCCGAAACTCCAAAATTCCGAAACTCCAAAACTCCGAAACTCCGAAAATCTGGAACTCCAAAACTCCAAAACTCCAAAACTCCAAAGCTCTAAAACTCCAAAACTCCAAAACTCCAAAAATCCAAAACTCCAAAATTCCGAAACTCGGAAACTCCAAAACTCGGAAACTCCAAAACTCCGAACCTCCAAAACTCCACAACCCCTCAAAACTCAAAACCTCCAAAAATCCAAAACACCAAAACTCCTATGCTTTAAAAATCCAAAACTCCAAAAATCCAAAACTCCAAAAATTGAAAACTCCACAAATCCGAAACTCCAAAACTCCGAAACTCCGCAACCCCGAATCTCCAAAACTCTGAAACTCCAAAACTCCGAAACTCCAAAAATCCAGAACTCCAAAACTCCAAAGCTGTAAAACTCCAAATGTCCAATAATCCGAAACTCCGAAAGTCCAAAACTCCAAAAATCCAAAACTCCAAAAATCCAAAACTCCAAAAATCCAAAACTCGAAAACTCCAAAACTGCAAAAATCCAAAACTCCAAAATTCCGAAACTCGGAAACTCCAAAACTCTCAACCTCCAAAATCTCCAAAGCTCCACAACCCCTAATCTCCAAAACTCTGAAACTCAAAAAATCTATACCTCCAAAATCCAAAATTCTAAAACTCCAAAACTCCAAAACTACAAAATATTGGAACAACAAAACCCCAAATCTCCAAAAATCCATACCTCCAAAACTCCAAAAATCCAAAACTCCGAAACTCCAAAACTCCAAAAGTGCAAAAATCCAAAACTCCAAAGCTCTAAAACTCCAAAAGTCCAATAATCCGAAACTCCGAAAGTCCAAAACTCCAAAAATCCAAGACTCCAAAAATCCAGAACTCCAAAAATCCAAAACTCGAAAACTCCAAAACTGCAAAAATCCAAAACTCCAAAATTCCGAAACTCGGAAACTCCAAAACTTCGGAAACTCCAAAACTCCGAACCTCCAAACTCTCCAAAACTCCACAACTCCGAATCTCCAAAACTCCGAAAACTCCAAAATTCCATACCTCTAAAATCCAAACCTCTAAAACTCCAAAACTACAAAACTACAAAATTCTGGAACAACAAAACCCCGAATCTCCAAAAATCCATACCTCCAAAACTCCAAAAATCCAAAACTCCGAAAATCCAAAACTCCAAAACTCCAAAACTCCGAAACTCCGAAACTCCGAAACTCCGAAACACCAAAACTCCAAAACTACAAAATTACGAAACTCCAAAACTGCAAAAATCCAAAACTCCAAAATTCCGAAACTCGGAAACTCCAAAACTCCGAAACTCCGAAAATCCAGAACTCCAAAACTCCAAAACTCCAAAGCTCTAAAACTCCAGACGTCCAATAATCCGAAACTCAAAAAGTCCAAAACTCCAAACATCCAAAACTCCAAAAATCCAAAACTTAAAATTCGAAACTCCAAAACTCCAAAACTCCGAAACTGCAAAACTCCAAAACTCCGAAACTCCAAAATTCGGAAACTCCAAAACTCCGAAACTCCGAAAATCTGGAACTCCAAAACTCCAAAACTCCAAAGCTCTAAAACTCCAAAACTCCAAAACTCCAAAAATCCAAAACTCCAAAATTCCGAAACTCGGAAACTCCAAAACTCGGAAACTCCAAAACTCCGAACCTCCAAAACTCCACAACCCCTCAAAACTCAAAACCTCCAAAAATCCAAAACACCAAAACTCCTATGCTTTAAAAATCCAAAACTCCAAAAATCCAAAACTCCAAAAATTGAAAACTCCACAAATCCGAAACTCCAAAACTCCAAAACTCCGCAACCCCGAATCTCCAAAACTCTGAAACTCCAAAACTCCGAAACTCCAAAAATCCAGAACTCCAAAACTCCAAAGCTGTAAAACTCCAAATGTCCAATAATCCGAAACTCCGAAAGTCCAAAACTCAAACAATCCAAAACTCCAAAAATCCAAAACTCCAAAAATCCAAAACTCCAAAATTCCGAAACTCGGAAACTCCAAAACTCGGAAACTCCAAAACTCCGAACCTCCAAAACTCCACAACCCCTCCAAACTCAAAACCTCCAAAAATCCAAAACACCAAAACTCCAATGCTTTAAAAATCCAAAACTCCAAAAATCCAAAACTCCAAAAATCCAAAACTTAAAAACTCCAAAACTCCACAAATCCGAAACTCCAAAACTCCAAAACTCCGAAACTCAAAAATCCAGAACTCCAAAACTCCAAAGCTCTAAAGCTCCAAAAGTCCAATAATCCGAAACTCCGAATGTCCAAAACTCAAACAATCCAGAACTCCAAAAATCCAAAACTTAAAATTCGAAACTCCAAAACTCCAAAATTCCGAAACTCCAAAACTCCGAAACTCCGAAAATCTGGAACTCCAAAACTGCAAAGCTCTAAAACTCCAAAAGTCCAATAATCCGAAACTCCGAAAGTCCAAAACTCCAAAAATCCAAAACTCCAAAAATCCAAAACTCCAAAAATCGAAAACTCGAAAACTCCAAAACTGCAAAAATCCAAAACTCCAAAATTCCGAAACTCGGAAACTCCAAAACTCCGAACCTCCAAAATCTCCAAAGCTCCACAACTCCGAATCTCCAAAACTCCGAAACTCCAAAAATCCATACCTCCAAAATCCAAAATTCTAAAACTCCAAAACTCCAAAACTACAAAATTTTGGAACAACAAAACCCCAAATCTCCAAAAATCCATACCTCCAAAACTCCAAAAATCCAAAACTCCAAAACTCCAAAACTCCAAAAGTGCAAAAATCCAAAACACCAAAGCTCTAAAACTCCAAAAGTCCAATAATCCGAAACTCTGAAAGCCCAAAACTCCAAAAATCCAAGACTCCAAAAATCCAAAACTCCAAAAATCCAAAACTCGAACACTTCAAAACTGCAAAAATCCAAAACTCCAAAATTCCGAAACTCGGAAACTCCAAAACTCGGAAACTCCAAAACTCCAAACCTCCAAAATCTCCAAAACTAAACAACCCCGAATCTCCAAAACTCTGAAACTCCAAAAATCCATACCTCCAAAATCCAAAATTCTAGAACTCCAAAACTACAAAAATACAAAATTCTGGAACAACAAAACCCCGAATCTCCAAAAATCCATACCTCCAAAATTCCAAAAATCCAAAACTCCAAAACCAAAACTCCAAAAGTGCAAAAATCCAGAACTCCGAAACTCAAAAACTCCAAAAAACCAAAACTCCAAAACTCCAAACCTCCAAACTTCGAAAACTCCCAAACCCCGAATCTCCAAAACTCGAAAACTCCAAAACTCCAAAAGTGCAAAAATCCAAAACTCCAAAACTCAAAAACTCCAGAACTCCAAAAATCCAAAACTCCAAAACTCCAAAACTCCGAAACTCCAAAACTCCGAAACTCGAAAACTCCTAAACTCCGAAACTCTGAAAATTCAAAACTCCAAAAAGTCAAAACTCCGAAAATCCGAAATTCCGAAACTCCACAACCCCAAATCTCCAAAACTCCACAAATCCAAAACTAGAAAACTCCAAAACTGCAAAACTGCAAAACTCCGAAACTCCAAAACTCCAAAAGTCCGAAACTCCGAAACCACAAAAATCTGGAACTCCAAAACTCCAAAGCTCTAGAACTCCAAAACTGCAAAAATCCGTAACTCCAAAATTCCGAAACTCCACAACTCCGAATCTCCAAAACGGCGCAACTCTCAAACTAAAAAACTCCGAAACTCCAAAACTCCAAAACTCCGAAACTCGGAAACTCTAAAACTCCAAAACTCCAATAATCCGAAACTCTGAAAATCCTAAACTCCAAAAATCCAAAACTCCGAAACTCCAAAACTCCAACACTCCGAAACTCCGAATTTCTGGAACTCCAAAACGCCAAAGCTCTAAAACTCCAAAACTCCAAAAATCCGAAACTCCTTAAATCCAAAACTAGAAAACTCCACAACTGCAAAAAACTGAAACTCCAAAATTCCGAAACTCCACAACCACGAATCTGCAAAACAGCGAAACTCCAAAACTCCAAAACTCCAAAACTCCGAAACTCGAAAACTCCAAAACTCCGAAACTCCGAAAGTCCAAAACTCAAAAACTCCGAAACTCCGAAACTCCAATAATCCGCAACTCCGAAAATCCAAAGCTCCAAAAATCCAATACACAAAAACTCCAATGCTCTAAATATCCAAAACTCCAAAAATCGAAAACTTAAAAACTCCAAAACTCGAAAAATCCGAAGCTCCAAAACATAAAAACTCCGAAACCCCGAAGCTCCAAAACATAAAAACTCCGAAACCCCGAATCTCCAAAACTCCAAAAATCCATACCTCCAAAATCCAAAATTCTAAAACTCCAAAACTCCAAAACTACAAAATTCTGGAACAAAACCCCAAATCTCCAAAACTCCAAAAATCCAAAACTCCAAAAGTGCGAAATCCAAAACTCAAAAACTCCAAAACTCCAAAACTCTGAAACACCGAAATTACGAAAATCCGAAACTCCAAAACTCCGAAACTCCAAAACTCCAAAACTCCAAAACTCCAAAACTCCGAAAGTCAAAAACTACAAAATTCCGAAACTCCAAAACTATTAAACTCCAAAATACTTAAACTCACAACACTGAATCTCCAAAACTCCAAAACTCCAGAAATCCAAAACTCCAAAATTCCGAAACTCGGAAACTCCAAAACTTGGAAACTCCAAAACTCCGAACCTCCAAAACTCCAAAACTCCACAACCCCTCAAAACTGAAAACCTCCAAAAATCCAAAACACCAAAACTCCAATGCTTTAGAAATCCAAAACTCCAAAAATCTAAAAACTTAAAAACTCCAAAACTCCACAAATCTGAAACTCCAAAACTCCAAAACTCCGAAACTCCAAAACTCTGAAACTCCAAAACTCCGAAACTGACAAATTCCGATACTCCGCAACCCCGAATCTCCAAAACTCTGAAACTCCAAAACTCTGAAACTCCAAAAATCCTGAACTCCAAAACTCCAAAGCTCTAAAACTCCAAAAGTCCAATAATCCGAAACTCCGAAAGTCCAAAACTCAAACAATCCAAAACTCCAAAAATCCAAAACTTAAAATTCGAAACTCCAAAACTCCAAAATTCCGAAACTCCAAAACTCCGAAACTCCGAAAATCTGGAACTCCGAAAATCTGGAACTCCAAAACACCAAAAGTCCAATAATCCGAAACTCCGAAAGTCCAAAACTCCAAAAATCCAAAACTCCAAAAATCCAAAACTCCAAAACTCCAAAACTGCAAAAATCCAAAACTCCAAAATTCCGAAACTCGGAAACTCCAAAACTCCGAACCTCCAAAATCTCCAAAGCTCCACAACCCCGAATCTCCAAAACTCCGAAACTCCAAAAATCCATATCTCCAAAATCCAAAATTCTAAAACTCCAAAACTCCAAAACTACAAAATTTTTGAACAACAAAACCCCAAATCTCCAAAAATCCATACCTCCAAAACTCCAAAAATCCAAAACTCCGAAAGTCCAAAACTCCAAAAATCCAAGACTCCAAAAATCCAAAACTCCAAAAATCCTAAACTCGAAAACTCCAATACTCCAAAGCTCTAAAACTCCAAAAGTCCAATAATCCGAAACTCCGAAAGTCCAAAACTCCAAAAATCCAAGACTCCAAAAATCCAAAACTCAAAAAATCCAAAACTCGGAAACTCCAAAACTCGGAAACTCCAAAACTCCGAACCTCCAAAATCTCCAAAACTCCACAACCCCGAATCTCCAAAACTCCAAAACTCTGAAACACCGAAACTACAAAAATCCGAAACTCCAAAACTCCAAAACTCCGAATCTCCAAAACTACAAAATTCCGAAACTCCAAAATTATGAAACTCCAAAATACTTAAACTCACAACACTAAATCTCCAAAACTCCGAAACTCCAAAGCTCTAAAACTTAAAATTCGAAACTCCAAAACTCCAAAATTCCGAAACTGCAGAACTCCGAAACTCCGAAAATCTGGAACTCCAAAACTCCAAAGCTCTAAAACTCCAAAAGTCCAATAATACGAAACTCCAAAAGTCCAAAACTCAAACAATCCAAAACTCCAAAAATCCAGAACTCCAAAAATCCAAAACTCCAAAATTCCGAAACTCGGAAACTCCAAAACTCGGAAACTCCAAAACTCCGAACCTCCAAAACTCCAAAACTCCACAACCCCTCCAAACTCAAAACCTCCAAAAATCCAAAACACCAAAACTCCAATGCTTTAAAAATCCAAAACTCCAAAAATCGAAAACTTAAAAACTCCAAAACTCCACAAATCCGAAACTCCACAAATCCGAAACTCCAAAACTCCAAAACTCCAATACTCTGAAACTCCAAAACTCCGAAACTCACAAATTCCGAAACTCCGCAACCCTGAATCTCCAAAACTGAAACTCCAAAACTCCGAAACTCAAAAATCCAGAACTCCAAAACTCCAAAGCTCTAAAACTCCAAAAGTCCAATAATCCGAAACTCCGAAAGTCCAAAACTCCAAAAATCCAAAACTCAAAAATCGAAAACTCGAAAAATCCAAAACTCCAAAATTCCGAAACTCGGAAACTCCAAAACTCCGAACCTCCAAAATCTCCAAAGCTCTAAAACTCCAAAACTCCAAAACTCCAAAAATCCAAAACTCCAAAATTCCGAAACTCGGAAACTCCAAAACTCGGAAACTCCAAAACTCCGAACCTCCAAAACTCCAAAACTCCACAACCCCTCAAAACTCAAAACCTCCAAAAATCCAAAACACCAAATTTACAATGCTTTAAAAATCGAAAACTCCAAAAATCGAAAACTCCACAAATCCAAAACTCCAAAACTCCGAAACTCCAAAACTCCGAAACTCCGAAAATCTGGAACTCAAAACTCCAAAGCTCTAAAACTCCAAAAGTCCAATAATCCGAAACTCCGAAAGTCCAAAACTCGAAAACTCCAAAACTGCAAAAATCCAAAACTCCAAAATTCCGAAACTCGGAAACTCCAAAACTCTGAACCTCCAAAATCTCCAAAGCTCCACAACCCCAAATCTCCAAAACTCTGAAACTCAAAAAATCCATACCTCCAAAATCCAAAATTCTAAAACTCCAAAACTACAAAACTACAAAATATTGGAACAACAAAACGCCAAATCTCCAAAATTCATACCTCCAAAACTCCAAAAATCCAAAACTCCGAAACTCCAAAACTCCAAAAGTGCAAAAATCCAAAACTCCAAAGCTCTAAAACTCCAAAAGTCCAATAATCCGAAACTCCGAAAGTCCAAAACTCCAAAAATCCAAGACTCCAAAAATCCAGAACTCCAAAAATCCAAAACTCGAAAACTCCAAAACTGCAAAAATCCAAAAGTCCGAAATTCCGAAACTCGGAAACTCCAAAACTCCGAACCTCCAAAATCTCCAAAACTCCACAACACCGAATCTCCAAAACTCCGAAAACTCCAAAATTCCATACCTCCAAAATCCAAACCTCTAAAACTCCAAAACTACAAAACTACAAAATTCTGGAACAACAAAACCCCGAATCTCCAAAAATCCATACCTCCAAAACTCCAAAAATCCAAAACTCCGAAACTCCAAAACTCCAAAAGTGCAAAAATCCAAAACTCCAAAAATCCAAAACTCCAAAACTCCAAAACTCCGAAACTCCGAAACTCCGAAACTCCGAAACACCAAAACTCCAAAACTCTGAAACTCCAAAACTCCAAAACTCCGAAACTCCGAAAATCTGGTACAAAACTCCAAAGTTCTAAAACTCGAAAAGTCCAATAATCCGAAACTCCGAAAGTCCAAAACTCCAAAAATCCAAAACTCCAAAAATCCAAAACTCCAAAAATCAAAAACTCGAAAACTCCAAAACTGCAAAAATCCAAAACTCCAAAATTCCGAAACTCGGAAACTCCAAAACTCCGAACCTCCAAAATCTCCAAAGCTCCACAACCCCGAATCTCCAAAACTCCGAAACTCCAAAAATCCATACCTCCAAAATCCAAAATTCTAAAACTCCAAAACTCCAAAACTACAAAGTTTTCGAACAAAACCCAAATCTCCAAAAATCCATACCTCCAAAACTCCAAAAATCCAAAACTCCGAAACTCCAAAACTCCAAAAGTGCAAAAATCCAAAACTCCAAAGCTCTAAAACTCCAAAAGTCCAATAATCCGAAACTCCGAAAGTCCAAAACTCCAAACATCCAAAACTCCAAAAATCCTAAACTTAAAATTCGAAACTCCAAAACTCCGAAACTGCAAAACTCCAAAATTCCGAAACTCCTAAACTCCGAAACTCCGAAAATCCGGAACTCCAAAACTCAAAACTCCAAAGCTCTAAAACTCCAAAAGTCCAAAACTCCAAAAATCCAAAACTCCAAAATTCCGAAACTCGGAAACTCCAAAACTTGGAAACTCCAAAACTCCGAACCTCCAAAACTCTAAAACTCCACAACCCCCCAAAACTGAAAACCTCCAAAAATCCAAAACACCAAAACTCCAATGCTTTAAAAATCCAAAACTCCAAAATCTAAAAACTTAAAAACTCCAAAACTGCACAAATCTGAAACTGCAAAACTCCAAAACTCCGAAATTCCAAAACTCTGAAACTCCAAAACTCCGAAACTGACAAATTCCGAAACTCCGCAACCCCGAATGTCCAAAACTCTGAAACTCCAAAACTCCGAAACTCCAAAAATCCAGAACTCCAAAACTCCAAAGCTCTAACACTCCAAAAGTCCAATAATCCGAAACTCCGAAAGTCCACAACTCAAACAATCCAAAACTCCAAAAATCCAAAACTTAAAATTCGAAACTCCAAAACTCCAAAATTCCGAAACTCCAAAACTCCGAAACTCCGAAAATCTGGAACTCCGAAAATCTGGAACTCCAAAACACCAAAAGTCCAATAATCCGAAACTCCGAAAGTCCAAAACTGCAAAAATCCAAAATTCTAAAACTCCAAAACTCCAAAACTACAAAGTTTTCGAACAAAACCCCAAATCTCCAAAAATCCATACCTCCAAAACTCCAAAAATCCAAAACTCCGAAACTCCAAAACTCCAAAAGTGCAAAAATCCAAAACTCCAAAGCTCTAAAACTCCAAAAGTCCAATAATCCGAAACTCCGAAAGTCCAAAACTCCAAACATCCAAAACTCCAAAAATCCAAAACTTAAAATTCGAAACTCCAAAACTCCGAAACTGCAAAACTCCAAAATTCCGAAACTCCTAAACTCCGAAACTCCGAAAATCCGGAACTCCAAAACTCAAAACTCCAAAGCTCTAAAACTCCAAAAGTCCAAAACTCCAAAAATCCAAAACTCCAAAATTCCGAAACTCGGAAACTCCAAAACTTGGAAACTCCAAAACTCCGAACCTCCAAAACTCTAAAACTCCACAACCCCCCAAAACTGAAAACCTCCAAAAATCCAAAACACCAAAACTCCAATGCTTTAAAAATCCAAAACTCCAAAATCTAAAAACTTAAAAACTCCAAAACTGCACAAATCTGAAACTGCAAAACTCCAAAACTCCGAAATTCCAAAACTCTGAAACTCCAAAACTCCGAAACTGACAAATTCCGAAACTCCGCAACCCCGAATGTCCAAAACTCTGAAACTCCAAAACTCCGAAACTCCAAAAATCCAGAACTCCAAAACTCCAAAGCTCTAACACTCCAAAAGTCCAATAATCCGAAACTCCGAAAGTCCACAACTCAAACAATCCAAAACTCCAAAAATCCAAAACTTAAAATTCGAAACTCCAAAACTCCAAAATTCCGAAACTCCAAAACTCCGAAACTCCGAAAATCTGGAACTCCGAAAATCTGGAACTCCAAAACACCAAAAGTCCAATAATCCGAAACTCCGAAAGTCCAAAACTGCAAAAATCCAAAACTCCAAAAATCCAAAACTCCAAAAATCCAAAACTCCAAAACTCCAAAACTGCAAAAATCCAAAACTCCAAAATTCCGAAACTCGGAAACTCCAAAACTCCGAACCTCCAAAATCTCCAAAGCTCCACAACCCCGAATCTCCAAAACTCCGAAACTCCAAAAATCCATACCTCCAAAATCCAAAATTCTAAAACTCCAAAACTCCAAAACTACAAAATTTTCGAACAACAAAACCCCAAATCTCCAAAAATCCATACCTCCAACTCCAAAAATCCAAAACTCCGAAACTCCAAAACTCCTAAAGTTGAAAAATCCAAAACTCCAAAGCTCTAAAACTCCAAAACTCCAAAAATCCAAAACTCCAAAACTCCGAAACTCCAAAAATCCAAAACACCAAAACTCCAATGCTTTAAAAATCCAAAACTCCAAAAATCTAAAAACTTAAAAACTCCAAAACTCCGCAAATCTGAAACTCCAAAACTCCAAAACTCCGAAACTCCAAAACTCTGAAACTCCAAAACTCCGAAACTGACAAATTCCAATACTCCGCAACCCCGAATCTCCAAAACTCTGAAACTCGAAAAATCCATACCTCCAAAATCCAAAATTCTAAAACTCCAAAACTACAAAACTACAAAATTCTGGAACAACAAAACCCCGAATCTCCAAAAATCCAAAAATCCGAAACTCCAAAACTCCAAAACTCATAAGTTCCGAAACTCCAAAACAAAAATTCCGAAACTCCACAACCCTGAACCTCTAAAACTCCAAAACTCCGAAACTCCGAAACTCCAAAACTCCGAAACTCCGGAAATCCGAAACTCCAAAACTCCAAAACTCCGAAACTCGAAAACTCCAAAACTCCGAAACTCCGAAAGTCCAAAACTCAAAAACTCCGAAACTCCGAAACTCCGAAACTCCAATAATCCGCAACTCCGAAAATCCAAAGCTCCAAAAATCCAAAACACAAAAACTCCAATGCTCCAAATATCCAAAACTCCAAAACTCGAAAAATCCGAAGCTCCAAAACATGAAAACTCCGAAACCCCGAATCTCCAAAACTACAAAAATCCATACTTCCAAAATCCAAAATTCTAAAACTCCAAAACTGCAAAAACTACAAAATTCTGGAATAAAACCCCAAATCTCCAAAACTCCAAAAATCCAAAACTCCAAAAGTGCAAAATCCAAAACTCAAAAACTCCAAAACTCCAAAACTCTGAAACACCGAAATTACGAAAATCCGAAACTCCAAAACTCCGAAACTCCAAAACTCCAAAACTCCAAAACTCCGAAAGTCCAAAACTACAAAATTCCGAAACTCCAAAACTAATAAACTCCAAAATACTTAAACTCACAACACTGAATCTCCAAAACTCCGAAACTCCAAAGCTCTAAAACTTAAAATTCAAAACTCCAAAACTCCAAAATTCCGAAACTCCAAAACTCCGAAACTCCGAAAATCTGGAACTCCAAAACTCCAATACTCCAAAGCTCTAAAACTCCAAAACTCCAAAACTCGAAAAATCCAAAACTCCAAAAATCCGAAACTCGGAAACTCCAAAACTCGGAAACTCCAAAACTCCGAACCTCCAAAACTCCAAAACTCAAAACTTCCAAAAATCCAAAACACCAAAACTCCAATGCTTTAAAAATCCAAAACTCCAAAAATCCAAAACTCCAAAAATCGAAAACTCCACAAATCCGAAACTCCAAAACTCCGAAACTCCAAAACTCTGAAACTCCAAAACTCCGAAACTCCAAAAATCCAAAACTCCAAAATTCCGAAACTCGGAAACACCAAAACTTCGAAACTCCAAAACTCCGAACCTCCAAAACTCCAAAACTCCACAACCCCTCAAAACTGAAAACTCCACAAATCCGAAACTCCGAAACTCCGAAACTCCAAAACTCTGAAACTCCACAACCCCTCAAAACTGAAAACCTCCAAAAATCCAAAACACCAAAACTCCAATGCTTTAAAAATCCAAAACTCCAAAAATCTAAAAACTTAAAAACTCCAAAACTCCACAAATCTGAAACTCCAAAACTCCGAAACTGACAAATTCCGAAACTCCGCAACCCCGAATCTCCAAAACTCTGAAACTCCAAAACTCCAAAAGTGCAAAAATCCAGAACTCCGAAACTCAAAAACTCCAAAAACCAAAACTCCAAAAATCCAAAACTCCAAAACTCCGAAACTCCGAAAATCCGAAACTCCAAAACTCCAAAACTCCGAAACTCCAAAACTCCGAAACTCGAAAACTCCAAAACTCCAAAACTGCAAAAATCCAAAACTCCAAAATTCCGAAACTCAGAAACTCCAAAACTCCGAACCTCCAAAATCTCCAAAGCTCCACAACCCCGAATCTCCAAAACTCCGAAACTCCAAAAATCCATACCTCCAAAATCCAAAATTCTAAAACTCCAAAACTCCAAAACTACAAAATTTTCGAACAACAAAACCCCAAATCTCCAAAAATCCATACCTCCAAAACTGCAACAATCCAAAACTCCGAAACTCCAAAACTCCTAAAGTTGAAAAATCCAAAACTCCAAAGCTCTAAAACTCCAAAAGTCCAATAATTCGAAACTCCGAAAGTCCAAAACTCCAAAAATCCAAGACTCCAAAAATCCAAAACTCCAAAAATCCTAAACTCGAAAACTCCAATACTCCAAAGCTCTAAAACTCCAAAAGTCCAATAATCCGAAACTCCGAAAGTCCAAAACTCCAAAAATCCAAGACTCCAAAAATCCAAAACTCCAAAAATCCAAAACTCGGAAACTCCAAAACTCGGAAACTCCAAAACTCCGAACCTCCAAAATCTCCAAAACTCCACAACCCCAAATCTCCAAAACTCCGAAACTCCAAAAATCCATACCTCCAATATCCAAAATTCTAAAACTCCAAAACTACAAAACTACAAAATTCTGGAACAACAAAACCCCGAATCTCCAAAAATCCAAAAATCCGAAACTCCAAAACTCCAAAACTCATAAATTCCGAAACTCCAAAACACAAAAATTCCGAAACTCCACAACCCTGAACCACAACCCTGAACCTCCAAAACTCCGAAACTCCGAAACTCCAAAACTCCGAAACTCCGGAAATCCGAAACTCCAAAACTCCAAAACTCCGAAACTCGAAAACTCCAAAACTCCGAAACTCCAAAAGTCCAAAACTCAAAAACTCCGAAACTCCGAACCTCCAAAACTCCAAAACTCAAAACTTCCAAAAATCCAAAACACCAAAACTCCAATGCTTTAAAAATCCAAAACTCCAAAAATCCAAAACTCCAAAAATCGAAAACTCCACAAATCCGAAACTCCAAAACTCCGAAACTCCAAAACTCTGAAACTCCAAAACTCCGAAACTCCAAAAATCCAAAACTCCAAAATTCCGAAACTCGGAAACACCAAAACTTCGAAACTCCAAAACTCCGAACCTCCAAAACTCCAAAACTCCACAACCCCTCAAAACTGAAAACTCCACAAATCCGAAACTCCGAAACTCCGAAACTCCAAAACTCTGAAACTCCACAACCCCTCAAAACTGAAAACCTCCAAAAATCCAAAACACCAAAACTCCAATGCTTTAAAAATCCAAAACTCCAAAAATCTAAAAACTTAAAAACTCCAAAACTCCACAAATCTGAAACTCCAAAACTCCGAAACTGACAAATTCCGAAACTCCGCAACCCCGAATCTCCAAAACTCTGAAACTCCAAAACTCCAAAAGTGCAAAAATCCAGAACTCCGAAACTCAAAAACTCCAAAAACCAAAACTCCAAAAATCCAAAACTCCAAAACTCCGAAACTCCGAAAATCCGAAACTCCAAAACTCCAAAACTCCGAAACTCCAAAACTCCGAAACTCGAAAACTCCAAAACTCCAAAACTGCAAAAATCCAAAACTCCAAAATTCCGAAACTCAGAAACTCCAAAACTCCGAACCTCCAAAATCTCCAAAGCTCCACAACCCCGAATCTCCAAAACTCCGAAACTCCAAAAATCCATACCTCCAAAATCCAAAATTCTAAAACTCCAAAACTCCAAAACTACAAAATTTTCGAACAACAAAACCCCAAATCTCCAAAAATCCATACCTCCAAAACTGCAACAATCCAAAACTCCGAAACTCCAAAACTCCTAAAGTTGAAAAATCCAAAACTCCAAAGCTCTAAAACTCCAAAAGTCCAATAATTCGAAACTCCGAAAGTCCAAAACTCCAAAAATCCAAGACTCCAAAAATCCAAAACTCCAAAAATCCTAAACTCGAAAACTCCAATACTCCAAAGCTCTAAAACTCCAAAAGTCCAATAATCCGAAACTCCGAAAGTCCAAAACTCCAAAAATCCAAGACTCCAAAAATCCAAAACTCCAAAAATCCAAAACTCGGAAACTCCAAAACTCGGAAACTCCAAAACTCCGAACCTCCAAAATCTCCAAAACTCCACAACCCCAAATCTCCAAAACTCCGAAACTCCAAAAATCCATACCTCCAATATCCAAAATTCTAAAACTCCAAAACTACAAAACTACAAAATTCTGGAACAACAAAACCCCGAATCTCCAAAAATCCAAAAATCCGAAACTCCAAAACTCCAAAACTCATAAATTCCGAAACTCCAAAACACAAAAATTCCGAAACTCCACAACCCTGAACCACAACCCTGAACCTCCAAAACTCCGAAACTCCGAAACTCCAAAACTCCGAAACTCCGGAAATCCGAAACTCCAAAACTCCAAAACTCCGAAACTCGAAAACTCCAAAACTCCGAAACTCCAAAAGTCCAAAACTCAAAAACTCCGAAACTCCGAAACTCCAAAACTCCAATAATCCGCAACTCCGAAAATCCAAAGCTCCAAAAATCCAAAACACAAAAACTCCAATGCTCCAAATATCCAAAACTCCAAAACTCGAAACATCCGAAGCTCCAAAACATGAAAACTCCGAAACCCCGAATCTCCAAAACTCCAAAAATCCATACCTCCAAAATCCAAAATTCTAAAACTCCAAAACTGCAAAAACTACAAAATTCTGGAATAAAACCCCAAATCTCCAAAACTCCAAAAATCCAAAACTCCAAAAGTGCAAAATCCAAAACTCAAAAACTCCAAAACTCCAAAACTCTGAAACACCGAAATTACGAAAATCCGAAACTCGAAAACTCCGAAACTCCAAATCTCCAAAACTCGAATACTCCGAAAGTCCAAAACTACAAAATTCCGAAACTCCAAAACTAATAAACTCCAAAATACTTAAACTCACAACACTGAATCTCCAAAACTCCGAAACTCCAAAGCTCTAAAACTTAAAATTCGAAACTCCAAAACTCCAAAATTCCGAAACTCCAAAACTCCGAAACTCCGAAAATCTGGAACTCCAAAACTCCAAAACTCCAAAGCTCTAAAACTCCAAAACTCCAAAACTCGAAAAATCCAAAACTCCAAAATTCCGAAACTCGGAAACTCCAAAACTCGGAAACTCCAAAACTCCGAACCTCCAAAACTCCAAAACTCAAAACTTCCAAAAATCCAAAACACCAAAACTCCAATGCTTTAAAAATCCAAAACTCCAAAAATCCAAAACTCCAAAAATCGAAAACTCCACAAATCCGAAACTCCAAAACTCCGAAACTCCAAAACTCTGAAACTCCAAAACTCCAAAACTCCAAAAATCCAAAACTCCAAAATTCCGAAACTCGGAAACACCAAAACTTCGAAACTCCAAAACTCCGAACCTCCAAAACTCCAAAACTCCACAACCCCTCAAAACTGAAAACTCCACAAATCCGAAACTCCAAAACTCCGAAACTCCAAAACTCTGAAACTCCACAACCCCTCAAAACTGAAAACCTCCAAAAATCCAAAACACCAAAACTCCAATGCTTTAAAAATCCAAAACTCCAAAAATCTAAAAACTTAAAAACTCCAAAACTCCACAAATCTGAAACTCCACAAATCCGAAACTCCAAAACTCCAAAACTCCAATACTCTGAAACTCCAAAACTCCGAAACTCACAAATTCCGAAACTCCGCAACCCTGAATCTCCAAAACTGAAACTCCAAAACTCCGAAACTCAAAAATCCAGAACTCCAAAACTCCAAAGCTCTAAAACTCCAAAAGTCCAATAATCCGAAACTCCGAAAGTCCAAAACTCCAAAAATCCAAAACTCAAAAATCGAAAACTCGAAAAATCCAAAACTCCAAAATTCCGAAACTCGGAAACTCCAAAACTCCGAACCTCCAAAATCTCCAAAGCTCTAAAACTCCAAAACTCCAAAACTCCAAAAATCCAAAACTCCAAAATTCCGAAACTCGGAAACTCCAAAACTCGGAAACTCCAAAACTCCGAACCTCCAAAACTCCAAAACTCCACAACCCCTCAAAACTCAAAACCTCCAAAAATCCAAAACACCAAATTTACAATGCTTTAAAAATCGAAAACTCCAAAAATCGAAAACTCCACAAATCCAAAACTCCAAAACTCCGAAACTCCAAAACTCCGAAACTCCGAAAATCTGGAACTCAAAACTCCAAAGCTCTAAAACTCCAAAAGTCCAATAATCCGAAACTCCGAAAGTCCAAAACTCGAAAACTCCAAAACTGCAAAAATCCAAAACTCCAAAATTCCGAAACTCGGAAACTCCAAAACTCTGAACCTCCAAAATCTCCAAAGCTCCACAACCCCAAATCTCCAAAACTCTGAAACTCAAAAAATCCATACCTCCAAAATCCAAAATTCTAAAACTCCAAAACTACAAAACTACAAAATATTGGAACAACAAAACGCCAAATCTCCAAAATTCATACCTCCAAAACTCCAAAAATCCAAAACTCCGAAACTCCAAAACTCCAAAAGTGCAAAAATCCAAAACTCCAAAGCTCTAAAACTCCAAAAGTCCAATAATCCGAAACTCCGAAAGTCCAAAACTCCAAAAATCCAAGACTCCAAAAATCCAGAACTCCAAAAATCCAAAACTCGAAAACTCCAAAACTGCAAAAATCCAAAAGTCCGAAATTCCGAAACTCGGAAACTCCAAAACTCCGAACCTCCAAAATCTCCAAAACTCCACAACACCGAATCTCCAAAACTCCGAAAACTCCAAAATTCCATACCTCCAAAATCCAAACCTCTAAAACTCCAAAACTACAAAACTACAAAATTCTGGAACAACAAAACCCCGAATCTCCAAAAATCCATACCTCCAAAACTCCAAAAATCCAAAACTCCGAAACTCCAAAACTCCAAAAGTGCAAAAATCCAAAACTCCAAAAATCCAAAACTCCAAAACTCCAAAACTCCGAGACTCCGAAACTCCGAAACACCAAAACTCCAAAACTCTGAAACTCCAAAACTCCAAAACTCCGAAACTCCGAAAATCTGGTACAAAACTCCAAAGTTCTAAAACTCGAAAAGTCCAATAATCCGAAACTCCGAAAGTCCAAAACTCCAAAAATCCAAAACTCCAAAAATCCAAAACTCCAAAAATCAAAAACTCCAAAACTCCAAAACTGCAAAAATCCAAAACTCCAAAATTCCGAAACTCGGAAACTCCAAAACTCCGAACCTCCAAAATCTCCAAAGCTCCACAACCCCGAATCTCCAAAACTCCGAAACTCCAAAAATCCATACCTCCAAAATCCAAAATTCTAAAACTCCAAAACTCCAAAACTACAAAGTTTTCGAACAAAACCCCAAATCTCCAAAAATCCATACCTCCAAAACTCCAAAAATCCAAAACTCCGAAACTCCAAAACTCCAAAAGTGCAAAAATCCAAAACTCCAAAGCTCTAAAACTCCAAAAGTCCAATAATCCGAAACTCCGAAAGTCCAAAACTCCAAACATCCAAAACTCCAAAAATCCAAAGCTTAAAATTCGAAACTCCAAAACTCCGAAACTGCAAAACTCCAAAACTCCGAACCTCCAAAACTCTAAAACTCCACAACCCCCCAAAACTGAAAACCTCCAAAAATCCAAAACACCAAAACTCCAATGCTTTAAAAATCCAAAACTCCAAAATCTAAAAACTTAAAAACTCCAAAACTGCACAAATCTGAAACTGCAAAACTCCAAAACTCCGAAATTCCAAAACTCTGAAACTCCAAAACTCCGAAACTGACAAATTCCGAAACTCCGCAACCCCGAATGTCCAAAACTCTGAAACTCCAAAACTCCGAAACTCCAAAAATCCAGAACTCCAAAACTCCAAAGCTCTAACACTCCAAAAGTCCAATAATCCGAAACTCCGAAAGTCCACAACTCAAACAATCCAAAACTCCAAAAATCCAAAACTTAAAATTCGAAACTCCAAAACTCCAAAATTCCGAAACTCCAAAACTCCGAAACTCCGAAAATCTGGAACTCCGAAAATCTGGAACTCCAAAACACCAAAAGTCCAATAATCCGAAACTCCGAAAGTCCAAAACTGCAAAAATCCAAAACTCCAAAAATCCAAAACTCCAAAAATCCAAAACTCCAAAACTCCAAAACTGCAAAAATCCAAAACTCCAAAATTCCGAAACTCGGAAACTCCAAAACTCCGAACCTCCAAAATCTCCAAAGCTCCACAACCCCGAATCTCCAAAACTCCGAAACTCCAAAAATCCATACCTCCAAAATCCAAAATTCTAAAACTCCAAAACTCCAAAACTACAAAATTTTCGAACAACAAAACCCCAAATCTCCAAAAATCCATACCTCCAACTCCAAAAATCCAAAACTCCGAAACTCCAAAACTCCTAAAGTTGAAAAATCCAAAACTCCAAAGCTCTAAAACTCCAAAACTCCAAAAATCCAAAACTCCAAAACTCCGAAACTCCAAAAATCCAAAACACCAAAACTCCAATGCTTTAAAAATCCAAAACTCCAAAAATCTAAAAACTTAAAAACTCCAAAACTCCGCAAATCTGAAACTCCAGAACTCCAAAACTCCGAAACTCCAAAACTCTGAAACTCCAAAACTCCGAAACTGACAAATTCCAATACTCCGCAACCCCGAATCTCTAAAACTCTGAAACTCGAAAAATCCATACCTCCAAAATCCAAAATTCTAAAACTCCAAAACTACAAAACTACAAAATTCTGGAACAACAAAACCCCGAATCTCCAAAAATCCAAAAATCCGAAACTCCAAAACTCCAAAACTCATAATTTCCGAAACTCCAAAACAAAAATTCCGAAACTCCACAACCCTGAACCTCTAAAACTCCAAAACTCCGAAACTCCGAAACTCCGAAACTCCAAAACTCCGAAACTCCGGAAATCCGAAACTCCAAAACTCCAAAACTCCAAAACTCCGAAACTCGAAAACTCCAAAACTCCGAAACTCCGAAAGTCCAAAACTCAAAAACTCCGAAACTCCGAAACTCCGAAACTCCAATAATCCGCAACTCCGAAAATCCAAAGCTCCAAAAATCCAAAACACAAAAACTCCAATGCTCCAAATATCCAAAACTCCAAAACTCGAAAAATCCGAAGCTCCAAAACATGAAAACTCCGAAACCCCGAATCTCCAAAACTACAAAAATCCATACCTCCAAAATCCAAAATTCTAAAACTCCAAAACTGCAAAAACTACAAAATTCTGGAATAAAACCCCAAATCTCCAAAACTCCAAAAATCCAAAACTCCAAAAGTGCAAAATCCAAAACTCAAAAACTCCAAAACTCCAAAACTCTGAAACACCGAAATTACGAAAATCCGAAACTCGAAAACTCCGAAACTCCAAATCTCCAAAACTCGAATACTCCGAAAGTCCAAAACTACAAAATTCCGAAACTCCAAAACTAATAAACTCCAAAATACTTAAACTCACAACACTGAATCTCCAAAACTCCGAAACTCCAAAGCTCTAAAACTTAAAATTCGAAACTCCAAAACTCCAAAATTCCGAAACTCCAAAACTCCGAAACTCCGAAAATCTGGAACTCCAAAACTCCAAAACTCCAAAGCTCTAAAACTCCAAAACTCCAAAACTCGAAAAATCCAAAACTCCAAAATTCCGAAACTCGGAAACTCCAAAACTCGGAAACTCCAAAACTCCGAACCTCCAAAACTCCAAAACTCAAAACTTCCAAAAATCCAAAACACCAAAACTCCAATGCTTTAAAAATCCAAAACTCCAAAAATCCAAAACTCCAAAAATCGAAAACTCCACAAATCCGAAACTCCAAAACTCCGAAACTCCAAAACTCTGAAACTCCAAAACTCCAAAACTCCAAAAATCCAAAACTCCAAAATTCCGAAACTCGGAAACACCAAAACTTCGAAACTCCAAAACTCCGAACCTCCAAAACTCCAAAACTCCACAACCCCTCAAAACTGAAAACTCCACAAATCCGAAACTCCAAAACTCCGAAACTCCAAAACTCTGAAACTCCACAACCCCTCAAAACTGAAAACCTCCAAAAATCCAAAACACCAAAACTCCAATGCTTTAAAAATCCAAAACTCCGAAACTCCGAAAATCTGGAACTCAAAACTCCAAAGCTCTAAAACTCCAAAAGTCCAATAATCCGAAACTCCGAAAGTCCAAAACTCGAAAACTCCAAAACTGCAAAAATCCAAAACTCCAAAATTCCGAAACTCGGAAACTCCAAAACTCTGAACCTCCAAAATCTCCAAAGCTCCACAACCCCAAATCTCCAAAACTCTGAAACTCAAAAAATCCATACCTCCAAAATCCAAAATTCTAAAACTCCAAAACTACAAAACTACAAAATATTGGAACAACAAAACGCCAAATCTCCAAAATTCATACCTCCAAAACTCCAAAAATCCAAAACTCCGAAACTCCAAAACTCCAAAAGTGCAAAAATCCAAAACTCCAAAGCTCTAAAACTCCAAAAGTCCAATAATCCGAAACTCCGAAAGTCCAAAACTCCAAAAATCCAAGACTCCAAAAATCCAGAACTCCAAAAATCCAAAACTCGAAAACTCCAAAACTGCAAAAATCCAAAAGTCCGAAATTCCGAAACTCGGAAACTCCAAAACTCCGAACCTCCAAAATCTCCAAAACTCCACAACACCGAATCTCCAAAACTCCGAAAACTCCAAAATTCCATACCTCCAAAATCCAAACCTCTAAAACTCCAAAACTACAAAACTACAAAATTCTGGAACAACAAAACCCCGAATCTCCAAAAATCCATACCTCCAAAACTCCAAAAATCCAAAACTCCGAAACTCCAAAACTCCAAAAGTGCAAAAATCCAAAACTCCAAAAATCCAAAACTCCAAAACTCCAAAACTCCGAGACTCCGAAACTCCGAAACACCAAAACTCCAAAACTCTGAAACTCCAAAACTCCAAAACTCCGAAACTCCGAAAATCTGGTACAAAACTCCAAAGTTCTAAAACTCGAAAAGTCCAATAATCCGAAACTCCGAAAGTCCAAAACTCCAAAAATCCAAAACTCCAAAAATCCAAAACTCCAAAAATCAAAAACTCGAAAACTCCAAAACTGCAAAAATCCAAAACTCCAAAATTCCGAAACTCGGAAACTCCAAAACTCCGAACCTCCAAAATCTCCAAAGCTCCACAACCCCGAATCTCCAAAACTCCGAAACTCCAAAAATCCATACCTCCAAAATCCAAAATTCTAAAACTCCAAAACTCCAAAACTACAAAGTTTTCGAACAAAACCCCAAATCTCCAAAAATCCATACCTCCAAAACTCCAAAAATCCAAAACTCCGAAACTCCAAAACTCCAAAAGTGCAAAAATCCAAAACTCCAAAGCTCTAAAACTCCAAAAGTCCAATAATCCGAAACTCCGAAAGTCCAAAACTCCAAACATCCAAAACTCCAAAAATCCAAAACACCAAAACTCCAATGCTTTAAAAATCCAAAACTCCAAAATCTAAAAACTTAAAAACTCCAAAACTGCACAAATCTGAAACTGCAAAACTCCAAAACTCCGAAATTCCAAAACTCTGAAACTCCAAAACTCCGAAACTGACAAATTCCGAAACTCCGCAACCCCGAATGTCCAAAACTCTGAAACTCCAAAACTCCGAAACTCCAAAAATCCAGAACTCCAAAACTCCAAAGCTCTAACACTCCAAAAGTCCAATAATCCGAAACTCCGAAAGTCCACAACTCAAACAATCCAAAACTCCAAAAATCCAAAACTTAAAATTCGAAACTCCAAAACTCCAAAATTCCGAAACTCCAAAACTCCGAAACTCCGAAAATCTGGAACTCCGAAAATCTGGAACTCCAAAACACCAAAAGTCCAATAATCCGAAACTCCGAAAGTCCAAAACTGCAAAAATCCAAAACTCCAAAAATCCAAAACTCCAAAAATCCAAAACTCCAAAACTCCAAAACTGCAAAAATCCAAAACTCCAAAATTCCGAAACTCGGAAACTCCAAAACTCCGAACCTCCAAAATCTCCAAAGCTCCACAACCCCGAATCTCCAAAACTCCGAAACTCCAAAAATCCATACCTCCAAAATCCAAAATTCTAAAACTCCAAAACTCCAAAACTACAAAATTTTCGAACAACAAAACCCCAAATCTCCAAAAATCCATACCTCCAACTCCAAAAATCCAAAACTCCGAAACTCCAAAACTCCTAAAGTTGAAAAATCCAAAACTCCAAAGCTCTAAAACTCCAAAACTCCAAAAATCCAAAACTCCAAAACTCCGAAACTCCAAAAATCCAAAACACCAAAACTCCAATGCTTTAAAAATCCAAAACTCCAAAAATCTAAAAACTTAAAAACTCCAAAACTCCGCAAATCTGAAACTCCAGAACTCCAAAACTCCGAAACTCCAAAACTCTGAAACTCCAAAACTCCGAAACTGACAAATTCCAATACTCCGCAACCCCGAATCTCCAAAACTCTGAAACTCGAAAAATCCATACCTCCAAAATCCAAAATTCTAAAACTCCAAAACTACAAAACTACAAAATTCTGGAACAACAAAACCCCGAATCTCCAAAAATCCAAAAATCCGAAACTCCAAAACTCCAAAACTCATAATTTCCGAAACTCCAAAACAAAAATTCCGAAACTCCACAACCCTGAACCTCTAAAACTCCAAAACTCCGAAACTCCGAAACTCCGAAACTCCAAAACTCCGAAACTCCGGAAATCCGAAACTCCAAAACTCCAAAACTCCAAAACTCCGAAACTCGAAAACTCCAAAACTCCGAAACTCCGAAAGTCCAAAACTCAAAAACTCCGAAACTCCGAAACTCCGAAACTCCAATAATCCGCAACTCCGAAAATCCAAAGCTCCAAAAATCCAAAACACAAAAACTCCAATGCTCCAAATATCCAAAACTCCAAAACTCGAAAAATCCGAAGCTCCAAAACATGAAAACTCCGAAACCCCGAATCTCCAAAACTACAAAAATCCATACCTCCAAAATCCAAAATTCTAAAACTCCAAAACTGCAAAAACTACAAAATTCTGGAATAAAACCCCAAATCTCCAAAACTCCAAAAATCCAAAACTCCAAAAGTGCAAAATCCAAAACTCAAAAACTCCAAAACTCCAAAACTCTGAAACACCGAAATTACGAAAATCCGAAACTCCAAAACTCCGAAACTCCAAAACTCCAAAACTCCAAAACTCCGAAAGTCCAAAACTACAAAATTCCGAAACTCCAAAACTAATAAACTCCAAAATACTTAAACTCACAACACTGAATCTCCAAAACTCCGAAACTCCAAAGCTCTAAAACTTAAAATTCAAAACTCCAAAACTCCAAAATTCCGAAACTCCAAAACTCCGAAACTCCGAAAATCTGGAACTCCAAAACTCCAATACTCTGAAGCTCTAAAACTCCAAAACTCCAAAACTCGAAAAATCCAAAACTCCAAAAATCCGAAACTCGGAAACTCCAAAACTCGGAAACTCCAAAACTCCGAACCTCCAAAACTCCAAAACTCAAAACTTCCAAAAATCCAAAACACCAAAACTCCAATGCTTTAAAAATCCAAAACTCCAAAAATCCAAAACTCCAAAAATCGAAAACTCCACAAATCCGAAACTCCAAAACTCCGAAACTCCAAAACTCTGAAACTCCAAAACTCCGAAACTCCAAAAATCCAAAACTCCAAAATTCCGAAACTCGGAAACACCAAAACTTCGAAACTCCAAAACTCCGAACCTCCAAAACTCCAAAACTCCACAACCCCTCAAAACTGAAAACTCCACAAATCCGAAACTCCGAAACTCCGAAACTCCAAAACTCTGAAACTCCACAACCCCTCAAAACTGAAAACCTCCAAAAATCCAAAACACCAAAACTCCAATGCTTTAAAAATCCAAAACTCCAAAAATCTAAAAACTTAAAAACTCCAAAACTCCACAAATCTGAAACTCCAAAACTCCGAAACTGACAAATTCCGAAACTCCGCAACCCCGAATCTCCAAAACTCTGAAACTCCAAAACTCCAAAAGTGCAAAAATCCAGAACTCCGAAACTCAAAAACTCCAAAAAACCAAAACTCCAAAAATCCAAAACTCCAAAACTCCGAAACTCCGAAAATCCGAAACTCCAAAACTCCAAAACTCCGAAACTCCAAAACTCCGAAACTCGAAAACTCCAAAACTCCAAAACTGCAAAAATCCAAAACTCCAAAATTCCGAAACTCAGAAACTCCAAAACTCCGAACCTCCAAAATCTCCAAAGCTCCACAACCCCGAATCTCCAAAACTCCGAAACTCCAAAAATCCATACCTCCAAAATCCAAAATTCTAAAACTCCAAAACTCCAAAACTACAAAATTTTCGAACAACAAAACCCCAAATCTCCAAAAATCCATACCTCCAAAACTGCAACAATCCAAAACTCCGAAACTCCAAAACTCCTAAAGTTGAAAAATCCAAAACTCCAAAGCTCTAAAACTCCAAAAGTCCAATAATTCGAAACTCCAAAAGTCCAAAACTCCAAAAATCCAAGACTCCAAAAATCCAAAACTCCAAAAATCCTAAACTCGAAAACTCCAATACTCCAAAGCTCTAAAACTCCAAAAGTCCAATAATCCGAAACTCCGAAAGTCCAAAACTCCAAAAATCCAAGACTCCAAAAATCCAAAACTCCAAAAATCCAAAACTCGGAAACTCCAAAACTCGGAAACTCCAAAACTCCGAACCTCCAAAATCTCCAAAACTCCACAACCCCGAATCTCCAAAACTCCGAAACTCCAAAAATCCATACCTCCAAAATCCAAAATTCTAAAACTCCAAAACTACAAAACTACAAAATTCTGGAACAACAAAACCCCGAATCTCCAAAAATCCAAAAATCCGAAACTCCAAAACTCCAAAACTCATAAATTCCGAAACTCCAAAACACAAAAATTCCGAAACTCCACAACCCTGAACCACAACCCTGAACCTCCAAAACTCCGAAACTCCGAAACTCCAAAACTCCGAAACTCCGGAAATCCGAAACTCCAAAACTCCAAAACTCCGAAACTCCACAAATCCGAAACTCCAAAACTCCAAAACTCCGAATCTCCAAAACTCTGAAACTCCAAAACTCCGAAACTCCAAAAATCCAGAACTCCACAACCCCGAATCTCCAAAACTGCGAAACTCCAAAAATCCATACCTCCAAAATCCAAAATTCTAAAACTCCAAAACTACAAAACTACAAAATTCTGGAACAACAAAACCCCGAATCTCCAAAAATCGAAAAATCCGAAACTCCAAAACTCATAAATTCCGAAACTCCAAAACACAAAAATTCCGAAACTCGACAACCCTGAACCTCTAAAACTCCGAAACTTCAAAACTCCGAAACTCCGGAAATCCGAAACTCCAAAACTCCAAAACTCCGAAACTCGAAAACTCCAAAACTCCGAAACTCCGAAAGTCCAAAACTCAAAAACTCCGAAACTCCGAAACTCCGAAACTCCAATAATCCGCAACTCCGAAAATCCAAAGCTCCAAAAATCCAAAACACAAAAACTCCAATGCTCCAAATATCCAAAACTCCAAAAATCGAAAACTTAAAAACTCCAAAACTCGAAAAATCCGAAGCTCCAAAACGTGAAAACTCCGAAACCCCGAATCTCCAAAACTCCAAAAATCCATACCTCCAAAATCCAAAATTCTAAAACTCCAAAACTCCAAAACTACAAAATTCTGGAACAAAACCCCAAATCTCCAAAACTCCAAAAATCCAAAACTCCAAAAGTGCAAAATCCAAAACTCAAAAACTCCAAAACTCCAAAACTCTGAAACACCGAAATTACGAAAATCCGAAACTCCAAAACTCCGAAACTCCAAAACTACAAAATTCCAAAACTCCAAAACTATGAAACTCCAAAATACTTAAACTCACAACACTGAATCTCGAAAACTCCGAAACTCCAAAGCTCTAAAACTTAAAATTCGAAACTCCAAAACTCCAAAATTCCGAAACTCCAAAACTCCGAAACTGCGAAAATCTGGAACTCCAAAACTCCAAAGCTCTAAAACTCCAAAAGTCCAATAATCCGAAACTCCGAAAGTCCAAAACTCCAAAAATCCAAAACTCCAAAAATCCAAAACTCGAAAACTCCAAAACTGCAAAAATCCAAAACTCCAAAATTCCGAAACTCGGAAACTCCAAAACTCTGAACCTCCAAAATCTCCAAAGCTCCACAACCCCGAATCTCCAAAACTCTGAAACTCAAAAAATCCATACCTCCAAAATCCAAAATTCTAAAACTCCAAAACTCCAAAACTACAAAATATTGGAACAACAAAACCCCAAATCTCCAAAAATCCATACCTCCAAAACTCCAAAAATCCAAAACTCCGAAACTCCAAAACTCCAAAAGTGCAAAAATCCAAAACTCCAAAGCTCTAAAACTCCAAAAGTCCAATAATCCGAAACTCCGAAAGTCCAAAACTCCAAAAATCCAAGACTCCAAAAATCCAAAACTCCAAAAATCCAAAACTCGAAAACTCCAAAACTGCAAAAATCCAAAACCCCAAAATTCCGAAACTCGGAAACTCCAAAACTCGGAAACTCCAAAACTCCGAACCTCCAAAATCTCCAAAACTCCACAACACCGAATCTCCAAAACTCCGAAAACTCCAAAATACCATACCTCCAAAATCCAAACTTCTAAAACTCCAAAACTACAAAACTACAAAATTCTGCAACAACAAAACCCCGAATCTCCAAAAATCCATACCTCCAAAACTCCAAAAATCCAAAACTCCGAAATTCCAAAACTCCAAAAGTGCAAAAATCCAAAACTCCAAAACTCCAAAACTCCAAAAATCCAAAACTCCAAAACTCCAAAACTCCTTAACTCCGAAGCTCCGAAACTCCGAAACACCAAAACTCCAAAACTCCGAAACTCCAAAACTCCAAAACGCCAAAACTCCGAAACTCCGAAACTCCAAAACTCCAAAACTCCAAAACTCCAAAACTCCGAAACTCCAAAACTCCAAAACTCCGAAACTCCGAAACTCTGAAACTCCAAAACTCCAAAACTCCAAAACTCCAATACTCCAAAACTCCAAAACTCCGAAACTCCGAAACTCCGAAACTCCAAAACTCTAATACTCCAAAACTCCGAAACTCCAAAACTCCGAAACTCCGAAAATCCGGAACTCCAAAACTCCAAAACTCCAAAAATCCAAAACTCCAAAATTCCGAAACTCGGAAACCACAAAACTCGGAAACTCCAAAACTACGAACCTCCAAAACTCCACAACCCCTCAAAACTCAAAACCTCCAAAAATCCAAAACACCAAAACTCCAATGCTTTAAAAATCCAAAACTCCAAAAATCGAAAACTTAAAAACTCCAAAACTCCACAAATCCGAAACTCCAAAACTCCAAAACTCCGAATCTCCAAAACTCTGAAACTCCAAAACTCCGAAACTCCAAAAATCCAGAACTCCACAACCCCGAATCTCCAAAACTCCAAAACTCCAAAACTCCAAAACTCCGAAACTCCAAAACTCCAAAACTCCGAAACTCCGAAACTCCGAAACTCCAAAACTCCAAAACTCCAAAACTCCAATACTCCGAAACTCGGAAACTCCAAAACTCGGAAACTCCAAAACTCCGAACCTCCAAAATTCCGAAACTCCAAAACTCCGAAACTCCAAAACTCCAATACTCCAAAACTCCGAAACTCCGAAACTCCGAAACTCCGAAACTCCAAAACTCTAATACTCCAAAACTCCGAAACTCCAAAACTCCAAAACTCCAAAACTCCGAAACTCCGAAACTCCGAAACTCCGAAACTCCAAAACTCCGAAACTCCAAAACTCCAAAACTCCAATACTCCGAAACTCGGAAACTCCAAAACTCGGAAACTCCAAAACTCCGAACCTCCAAAATTCCGAAACTCCAAAACTCCGAAACTCCAAAACTCCAATACTCCAAAACTCCGAAACTCCGAAACTCCGAAACTCCAAAACTCCAAAACTCCAATACTCCAAAACTCCAAAACTCCGCAACCCGGAATCTCCAAAACTGAAACTCCAAAACTCCGAAACTCAAAAATCCAGAACTCCAAAACTCCAAAGCTCTAAAGCTCCAAAAGTCCAAAAATCGAAAACTCGAAAACTCCAAAACTGCAAAAATCCAAAACTCCAAAATTCCGAAACTCGGAAACTCCAAAACTCCGAACCTCCAAAATCTCCAAAGCTCCACAACTCCGAATCTCCAAAACTCCGAAACTCCAAAAATCCATACCTCCAAAATCCAAAATTCTAAAACTCCAAAAATCCAAATCTACAAAATTTTGGAACAACAAAACCCCAAATCTCCAAAAATCCATACCTCCAAAACTCCAAAAATCCATAACTCCGAAACTCCAAAACTCCAGAAGTGCAAAAATACAAAACTCCAAAACTCAAAAACTCCGAAACTCCAAAAATCCAAAACTCCAAAGCTCCAAAACTCCGAAACTCCGAAAATCCAAAACACCAAAACTCCAAAACTCTGAAACTGCAAAACTCCAAAACTCCAAAACTACAAAATTACAAAACTCCAAAACTGCAAAAATCCAAAACTCCAAAATTCCGAAACTCGGAAACTCCAAAACTCCGAAACTCCGAAAATCCAGAACTCCAAAACTCCAAAGCTCTCAAACTCCAGACGTCCAATAATCCAAAACTCCGAAAGTCCAAAACTCCAAACATCCAGAACTCCAAAAATCCAAAACTTAAAATTCGAAACTCCAAAACTCCAAAACTCCGAAACTGCAAAACTCCAAAACTCCGAAACTCCAAAATTCCGAAACTCCAAAACTCCGAAACTCCGAAAATCCGGAACTCCAAAACTCCAAAACTCCAAAAATCCAAAACTCCAAAATTCCGAAACTCGGAAACCACAAAACTCGGAAACTCCAAAACTACGAACCTCCAAAACTCCACAACCCCTCAAAACTCAAAACCTCCAAAAATCCAAAACACCAAAACTCCAATGCTTTAAAAATCCAAAACTCCAAAAATCGAAAACTTAAAAACTCCAAAACTCCACAAATCCGAAACTCCAAAACTCCAAAACTCCGAATCTCCAAAACTCTGAAACTCCAAAACTCCGAAACTCCAAAAATCCAGAACTCCACAACCCCGAATCTCCAAAACTGCGAAACTCCAAAAATCCATACCTCCAAAATCCAAAATTCTAAAACTCCAAAACTACAAAACTACAAAATTCTGGAACAACAAAACCCCGAATCTCCAAAAATCGAAAAATCCGAAACTCCAAAACTCATAAATTCCGAAACTCCAAAACACAAAAATTCCGAAACTCCACAACCCTGAACCTCTAAAACTCCGAAACTCCAAAACTCCGAAACTCCGGAAATCCGAAACTCCAAAACTCCAAAACTCCGAAACTCGAAAACTCCAAAACTCCGAAACTCCGAAAGTCCAAAACTCAAAAACTCCGAAACTCCGAAACTCCGAAACTCCAATAATCCGCAACTCCGAAAATCCAAAGCTCCAAAAATCCAAAACACAAAAACTCCAATGCTCCAAATATCCAAAACTCCAAAAATCGAAAACTTAAAAACTCCAAAACTCGAAAAATCCGAAGCTCCAAAACGTGAAAACTCCGAAACCCCGAATCTCCAAAACTCCAAAAATCCATACCTCCAAAATCCAAAATTCTAAAACTCCAAAACCCCAAAACTACAAAATTCTGGAACAAAACCCCAAATCTCCAAAACTCCAAAAATCCAAAACTCCAAAAGTGCAAAATCCAAAACTCAAAAACTTCAAAACTCCAAAACTCTGAAACACCGAAATTACGAAAATCCGAAACTCCAAAACTCCGAAACTCCAAAACTACAAAATTCCAAAACTCCAAAACTATGAAACTCCAAAATACTTAAACTCACAACACTGAATCTCCAAAACTCCGAAACTCCAAAGCTCTAAAACTTAAAATTCGAAACTCCAAAACTCCAAAATTCCGAAACTCCAAAACTCCGAAACTGCGAAAATCTGGAACTCCAAAACTCCAAAGCTCTAAAACTCCAAAAGTCCAATAATCCGAAACTCCGAAAGTCCAAAACTCCAAAAATCCAAAACTCCAAAAATCCAAAACTCGAAAACTCCAAAACTGCAAAAATCCAAAACTCCAAAATTCCGAAACTCGGAAACTCCAAAACTCTGAACCTCCAAAATCTCCAAAGCTCCACAACCCCGAATCTCCAAAACTCTGAAACTCAAAAAATCCATACCTCCAAAATCCAAAATTCTAAAACTCCAAAACTCCAAAACTACAAAATATTGGAACAACAAAACCCCAAATCTCCAAAAATCCATACCTCCAAAACTCCAAAAATCCCAAACTCCGAAACTCCAAAACTCCAAAAGTGCAAAAATCCAAAACTCCAAAGCTCTAAAACTCCAAAAGTCCAATAATCCGAAACTCCGAAAGTCCAAAACTCCAAAAATCCAAGACTCCAAAAATCCAAAACTCCAAAAATCCAAAACTCGAAAACTCCAAAACTGCAAAAATCCAAAACCCCAAAATTCCGAAACTCGGAAACTCCAAAACTCGGAAACTCCAAAACTCCGAACCTCCAAAATCTCCAAAACTCCACAACACCGAATCTCCAAAACTCCGAAAACTCCAAAATACCATACCTCCAAAATCCAAACTTCTAAAACTCCAAAACTACAAAACTACAAAATTCTGGAACAACAAAACCCCGAATCTCCAAAAATCCATACCTCCAAAACTCCAAAAATCCAAAACTCCGAAATTCCAAAACTCCAAAAGTGCAAAAATCCAAAACTCCAAAACTCCAAAACTCCAAAAATCCAAAACTCCAAAACTCCAAAACTCCTAAACTCCGAAGCTCCGAAACTCCGAAACACCAAAACTCCAAACATCCAGAACTCCAAAAATCCAAAACTTAAAATTCGAAACTCCAAAACTCCAAAACTCCGAAACTGCAAAACTCCAAAACTCCGAAACTCCAAAATTCCGAAACTCCAAAACTCCGAAACTCCGAAAATCCGGAACTCCAAAACTCCAAAACTCCAAAAATCCAAAACTCCAAAATTCCGAAACTCGGAAACCACAAAACTCGGAAACTCCAAAACTACGAACCTCCAAAACTCCACAGCCCCTCAAAACTCAAAACCTCCAAAAATCCAAAACACCAAAACTCCAATGCTTTAAAAATCCAAAACTCCAGAAATCGAAAACTTAAAAACTCCAAAACTCCACAAATCCGAAACTCCAAAACTCCAAAACTCCGAATCTCCAAAACTCTGAAACTCCAAAACTCCGAAACTCCAAAAATCCAGAACTCCACAACCCCGAATCTCCAAAACTGCGAAACTCCAAAAATCCATACCTCCAAAATCCAAAATTCTAAAACTCGAAAACTACAAAACTACAAAATTCTGGAACAACAAAACCCCGAATCTCCAAAAATCGAAAAATCCGAAACTCCAAAACTCATAAATTCCGAAACTCCAAAACACAAAAATTCCGAAACTCCACAACCCTGAACCTCTAAAACTCCGAAACTCCAAAACTCCGAAACTCCGGAAATCCGAAACTCCAAAACTCCAAAACTCCGAAACTCGAAAACTCCAAAACTCCGAAACTCCGAAAGTCCAAAACTCAAAAACTCCGAAACTCCGAAACTCCGAAACTCCAATAATCCGCAACTCCGAAAATCCAAAGCTCCAAAAATCCAAAACACAAAAACTCCAATGCTCCAAATATCCAAAACTCCAAAAATCGAAAACTTAAAAACTCCAAAACTCGAAAAATCCGAAGCTCCAAAACGTGAAAACTCCGAAACCCCGAATCTCCAAAACTCCAAAAATCCATACCTCCAAAATCCAAAATTCTAAAACTCCAAAACTCCAAAACTACAAAATTCTGGAACAAAACCCCAAATCTCCAAAACTCCAAAAATCCAAAACTCCAAAAGTGCAAAATCCAAAACTCAAAAACTCCAAAACTCCAAAACTCTGAAACACCGAAATTACGAAAATCCGAAACTCCAAAACTCCGAAACTCCAAAACTACAAAATTCCAAAACTCCAAAACTATGAAACTCCAAAATACTTAAACTCACAACACTGAATCTCGAAAACTCCGAAACTCCAAAGCTCTAAAACTTAAAATTCGAAACTCCAAAACTCCAAAATTCCGAAACTCCAAAACTCCGAAACTGCGAAAATCTGGAACTCCAAAACTCCAAAGCTCTAAAACTCCAAAAGTCCAATAATCCGAAACTCCGAAAGTCCAAAACTCCAAAAATCCAAAACTCCAAAAATCCAAAACTCGAAAACTCCAAAACTGCAAAAATCCAAAACTCCAAAATTCCGAAACTCGGAAACTCCAAAACTCTGAACCTCCAAAATCTCCAAAGCTCCACAACCCCGAATCTCCAAAACTCTGAAACTCAAAAAATCCATACCTCCAAAATCCAAAATTCTAAAACTCCAAAACTCCAAAACTACAAAATATTGGAACAACAAAACCCCAAATCTCCAAAAATCCATACCTCCAAAACTCCAAAAATCCAAAACTCCGAAACTCCAAAACTCCAAAAGTGCAAAAATCCAAAACTCCAAAGCTCTAAAACTCCAAAAGTCCAATAATCCGAAACTCCGAAAGTCCAAAACTCCAAAAATCCAAGACTCCAAAAATCCAAAACTCCAAAAATCCAAAACTCGAAAACTCCAAAACTGCAAAAATCTAAAACCCCAAAATTCCGAAACTCGGAAACTCCAAAACTCGGAAACTCCAAAACTCCGAACCTCCAAAATCTCCAAAACTCCACAACACCGAATCTCCAAAACTCCGAAAACTCCAAAATACCATACCTCCAAAATCCAAACTTCTAAAACTCCAAAACTACAAAACTACAAAATTCTGGAACAACAAAACCCCGAATCTCCAAAAATCCATACCTCCAAAACTCCAAAAATCCAAAACTCCGAAATTCCAAAACTCCAAAAGTGCAAAAATCCAAAACTCCAAAACTCCAAAACTCCAAAAATCCAAAACTCCAAAACTCCAAAACTCCTAAACTCCGAAGCTCCGAAACTCCGAAACACCAAAACTCCAAAACTCCGAAACTCCAAAACTCCAAAACTCCAAAACTCCGAAACTCCGAAACTCCAAAACTCCAAAACTCCAAAACTCCAAAACTCCAAAACTCCGAAACTCCAAAACTCCAAAACTCCGAAACTCCGAAACTCCGAAACTCCAAAACTCCAAAACTCCAAAACTCCAATACTCCAAAACTCCAAAACTCCGAAACTCCGAAACTCCGAAACTCCAAAACTCTAATACTCCAAAACTCCGAAACTCCAAAACTCCAAAACTCCAAAACTCCAAAACTCCGAAACTCCGAAACTCCGAAACTCCGAAACTCCAAAACTCCGAAACTCCAAAACTCCAATACTCCAATACTCCGAAACTCGGAAACTCCAAAACTCGGAAACTCCAAAACTCCGAACCTCCAAAATTCCGAAACTCCAAAACTCCGAAACTCCAAAACTCCAATACTCCAAAACTCCGAAACTCCGAAACTCCGAAACTCCAAAACTCCAAAACTCCAATACTCCAAAACTCCAAAACTCCGCAACCCGGAATCTCCAAAACTGAAACTCCAAAACTCCGAAACTCAAAAATCCAGAACTCCAAAACTCCAAAGCTCTAAAGCTCCAAAAGTCCAAAAATCGAAAACTCGAAAACTCCAAAACTGCAAAAATCCAAAACTCCAAAATTCCGAAACTCGGAAACTCCAAAGCTCCGAACCTCCAAAATCTCCAAAGCTCCACAACTCCGAATCTCCAAAACTCCGAAACTCCAAAAATCCATACCTCCAAAATCCAAAATTCTAAAACTCCAAAAATCCAAAACTACAAAATTTTGGAACAACAAAACCCCAAATCTCCAAAAATCCATACCTCCAAAACTCCAAAAATCCATAACTCCGAAACTCCAAAACTCCAGAAGTGCAAAAATACAAAACTCCAAAACTCAAAAACTCCGAAACTCCAAAAATCCAAAACTCCAAAGCTCCAAAACTCCGAAACTCCGAAAATCCAAAACACCAAAACTCCAAAACTCTGAAACTCCAAAACTGCAAAACTCCAAAACTCCAAAACTACAAAATTACAAAACTCCAAAACTGCAAAAATCCAAAACTCCAAAATTCCGAAACTCGGAAACTCCAAAACTCCGAAACTCCGAAAATCCAGAACTCCAAAACTCCAAAGCTCTCAAACTCCAGACGTCCAATAATCCAAAACTCCGAAAGTCCAAAACTCCAAACATCCAGAACTCCAAAAATCCAAAACTTAAAATTCGAAACTCCAAAACTCCAAAACTCCGAAACTGCAAAACTCCAAAACTCCGAAACTCCAAAATTCCGAAACTCCAAAACTCCGAAACTCCGAAAATCCGGAACTCCAAAACTCCAAAACTCCAAAAATCCAAAACTCCAAAATTCCGAAACTCGGAAACCACAAAACTCGGAAACTCCAAAACTACGAACCTCCAAAACTCCACAACCCCTCAAAACTCAAAACCTCCAAAAATCCAAAACACCAAAACTCCAATGCTTTAAAAATCCAAAACTCCAAAAATCGAAAACTTAAAAACTCCAAAACTCCACAAATCCGAAACTCCAAAACTCCAAAACTCCGAATCTCCAAAACTCTGAAACTCCAAAACTCCGAAACTCCAAAAATCCAGAACTCCACAACCCCGAATCTCCAAAACTCCAAAACTCCAAAACTCCAAAACTCCGAAACTCCAAAACTCCAAAACTCCGAAACTCCGAAACTCCGAAACTCCAAAACTCCAAAACTCCAATACTCCGAAACTCGGAAACTCCAAAACTCGGAAACTCCAAAACTCCGAACCTCCAAAATTCCGAAACTCCAAAACTCCGAAACTCCAAAACTCCAATACTCCAAAACTCCGAAACTCCGAAACTCCGAAACTCCGAAACTCCAAAACTCTAATACTCCAAAACTCCGAAACTCCAAAACTCCAAAACTCCAAAACTCCGAAACTCCGAAACTCCGAAACTCCGAAACTCCAAAACTCCGAAACTCCAAAACTCCAAAACTCCAATACTCCGAAACTCGGAAACTCCAAAACTCGGAAACTCCAAAACTCCGAACCTCCAAAATTCCGAAACTCCAAAACTCCGAAACTCCAAAACTCCAATACTCCAAAACTCCGAAACTCCGAAACTCCGAAACTCCAAAACTCCAAAACTCCAATACTCCAAAACTCCAAAACTCCGCAACCCGGAATCTCCAAAACTGAAACTCCAAAACTCCGAAACTCAAAAATCCAGAACTCCAAAACTCCAAAGCTCTAAAGCTCCAAAAGTCCAAAAATCGAAAACTCGAAAACTCCAAAACTGCAAAAATCCAAAACTCCAAAATTCCGAAACTCGGAAACTCCAAAACTCCGAACCTCCAAAATCTCCAAAGCTCCACAACTCCGAATCTCCAAAACTCCGAAACTCCAAAAATCCATACCTCCAAAATCCAAAATTCTAAAACTCCAAAAATCCAAATCTACAAAATTTTGGAACAACAAAACCCCAAATCTCCAAAAATCCATACCTCCAAAACTCCAAAAATCCATAACTCCGAAACTCCAAAACTCCAGAAGTGCAAAAATACAAAACTCCAAAACTCAAAAACTCCGAAACTCCAAAAATCCAAAACTCCAAAGCTCCAAAACTCCGAAACTCCGAAAATCCAAAACACCAAAACTCCAAAACTCTGAAACTGCAAAACTCCAAAACTCCAAAACTACAAAATTACAAAACTCCAAAACTGCAAAAATCCAAAACTCCAAAATTCCGAAACTCGGAAACTCCAAAACTCCGAAACTCCGAAAATCCAGAACTCCAAAACTCCAAAGCTCTCAAACTCCAGACGTCCAATAATCCAAAACTCCGAAAGTCCAAAACTCCAAACATCCAGAACTCCAAAAATCCAAAACTTAAAATTCGAAACTCCAAAACTCCAAAACTCCGAAACTGCAAAACTCCAAAACTCCGAAACTCCAAAATTCCGAAACTCCAAAACTCCGAAACTCCGAAAATCCGGATATCCAAAACTCCAAAACTCCAAAAATCCAAAACTCCAAAATTCCGAAACTCGGAAACCACAAAACTCGGAAACTCCAAAACTACGAACCTCCAAAACTCCACAACCCCTCAAAACTCAAAACCTCCAAAAATCCAAAACACCAAAACTCCAATGCTTTAAAAATCCAAAACTCCAAAAATCGAAAACTTAAAAACTCCAAAACTCCACAAATCCGAAACTCCAAAACTCCAAAACTCCGAATCTCCAAAACTCTGAAACTCCAAAACTCAGAAACTCCAAAAATCCAGAACTCCACAACCCCGAATCTCCAAAACTGCGAAACTCCAAAAATCCATACCTCCAAAATCCAAAATTCTAAAACTCCAAAACTACAAAACTACAAAATTCTGGAACAACAAAACCCCGAATCTCCAAAAATCGAAAAATCCGAAACTCCAAAACTCATAAATTCCGAAACTCCAAAACACAAAAATTCCGAAACTCCACAACCCTGAACCTCTAAAACTCCGAAACTCCAAAACTCCGAAACTCCGGAAATCCGAAACTCCAAAACTCCAAAACTCCGAAACTCGAAAACTCCAAAACTCCGAAACTCCGAAAGTCCAAAACTCAAAAACTCCGAAACTCCGAAACTCCGAAACTCCAATAATCCGCAACTCCGAAAATCCAAAGCTCCAAAAATCCAAAACACAAAAACTCCAATGCTCCAAATATCCAAAACTCCAAAAATCGCAAACTTAAAAACTCCAAAACTCGAAAAATCCGAAGCTCCAAAACGTGAAAACTCCGAAACCCCGAATCTCCAAAACTCCAAAAATCCATACCTCCAAAATCCAAAATTCTAAAACTCCAAAACTCCAAAACTACAAAATTCTGGAACAAAACCCCAAATCTCCAAAACTCCAAAAATCCAAAACTCCAAAAGTGCAAAATCCAAAACTCAAAAACTCCAAAACTCCAAAACTCTGAAACACCGAAATTACGAAAATCCGAAACTCCAAAACTCCGAAACTCCAAAACTACAAAATTCCAAAACTCCAAAACTATGAAACTCCAAAATACTTAAACTCACAACACTGAATCTCCAAAACTCCGAAACTCCAAAGCTCTAAAACTTAAAATTCGAAACTCCAAAACTCCAAAATTCCGAAACTCCAAAACTCCGAAACTGCGAAAATCTGGAACTCCAAAACTCCAAAGCTCTAAAACTCCAAAAGTCCAATAATCCGAAACTCCGAAAGTCCAAAACTCCAAAAATCCAAAACTCCAAAAATCCAAAACTCGAAAACTCCAAAACTGCAAAAATCCAAAACTCCAAAATTCCGAAACTCGGAAACTCCAAAACTCTGAACCTCCAAAATCTCCAAAGCTCCACAACCCCGAATCTCCAAAACTCTGAAACTCAAAAAATCCATACCTCCAAAATCCAAAATTCTAAAACTCCAAAACTCCAAAACTACAAAATATTGGAACAACAAAACCCCAAATCTCCAAAAATCCATACCTCCAAAACTCCAAAAATCCAAAACTCCGAAACTCCAAAACTCCAAAAGTGCAAAAATCCAAAACTCCAAAGCTCTAAAACTCCAAAAGTCCAATAATCCGAAACTCCGAAAGTCCAAAACTCCAAAAATCCAAGACTCCAAAAATCCAAAACTCCAAAAATCCAAAACTCGAAAACTCCAAAACTGCAAAAATCCAAAACCCCAAAATTCCGAAACTCGGAAACTCCAAAACTCGGAAACTCCAAAACTCCGAACCTCCAAAATCTCCAAAACTCCACAACACCGAATCTCCAAAACTCCGAAAACTCCAAAATACCATACCTCCAAAATCCAAACTTCTAAAACTCCAAAACTACAAAACTACAAAATTCTGGAACAACAAAACCCCGAATCTCCAAAAATCCATACCTCCAAAACTCCAAAAATCCAAAACTCCGAAATTCCAAAACTCCAAAAGTGCAAAAATCCAAAACTCCAAAACTCCAAAACTCCAAAAATCCAAAACTCCAAAACTCCAAAACTCCTAAACTCCGAAGCTCCGAAACTCCGAAACACCAAAACTCCAAAACTCCGAAACTCCAAAACTCCAAAACTCCAAAACTCCGAAACTCCGAAACTCCAAAACTCCAAAACTCCAAAACTCCAAAACTCCAAAACTCCGAAACTCCAAAACTCCAAAACTCCGAAACTCCGAAACTCCGAAACTCCAAAACTCCAAAACTCCAAAACTCCAATACTCCAAAACTCCAAAACTCCGAAACTCCGAAACTCCAAAACTCCAAAACTCTAATACTCCAAAACTCCGAAACTCCAAAACTCCAAAACTCCAAAACTCCAAAACTCCGAAACTCCGAAACTCCGAAACTCCGAAACTCCAAAACTCCGAAACTCCAAAACTCCAAAACTCCAATACTCCGAAACTCGGAAACTCCAAAACTCGGAAACTCCAAAACTCCGAACCTCCAAAATTCCGAAACTCCAAAACTCCGAAACTCCAAAACTCCAATACTCCAAAACTCCGAAACTCCGAAACTCCGAAACTCCAAAACTCCAAAACTCCAATACTCCAAAACTCCAAAACTCCGCAACCCGGAATCTCCAAAACTGAAACTCCAAAACTCCGAAACTCAAAAATCCAGAACTCCAAAACTCCAAAGCTCTAAAGCTCCAAAAGTCCAAAAATCGAAAACTCGAAAACTCCAAAACTGCAAAAATCCAAAACTCCAAAATTCCGAAACTCGGAAACTCCAAAGCTCCGAACCTCCAAAATCTCCAAAGCTCCACAACTCCGAATCTCCAAAACTCCGAAACTCCAAAAATCCATACCTCCAAAATCCAAAATTCTAAAACTCCAAAAATCCAAAACTACAAAATTTTGGAACAACAAAACCCCAAATCTCCAAAAATCCATACCTCCAAAACTCCAAAAATCCATAACTCCGAAACTCCAAAACTCCAGAAGTGCAAAAATACAAAACTCCAAAACTCAAAAACTCCGAAACTCCAAAAATCCAAAACTCCAAAGCTCCAAAACTCCGAAACTCCGAAAATCCAAAACACCAAAACTCCAAAACTCTGAAACTCCAAAACTGCAAAACTCCAAAACTCCAAAACTACAAAATTACAAAACTCCAAAACTGCAAAAATCCAAAACTCCAAAATTCCGAAACTCGGAAACTCCAAAACTCCGAAACTCCGAAAATCCAGAACTCCAAAACTCCAAAGCTCTCAAACTCCAGACGTCCAATAATCCAAAACTCCGAAAGTCCAAAACTCCAAACATCCAGAACTCCAAAAATCCAAAACTTAAAATTCGAAACTCCAAAACTCCAAAACTCCGAAACTGCAAAACTCCAAAACTCCGAAACTCCAAAATTCCGAAACTCCAAAACTCCGAAACTCTGAAAATCCGGAACTCCAAAACTCCAAAACTCCAAAAATCCAAAACTCCAAAATTCCGAAACTCGGAAACCACAAAACTCGGAAACTCCAAAACTACGAACCTCCAAAACTCCACAACCCCTCAAAACTCAAAACCTCCAAAAATCCAAAACACCAAAACTCCAATGCTTTAAAAATCCAAAACTCCAAAAATCGAAAACTTAAAAACTCCAAAACTCCACAAATCCGAAACTCCAAAACTCCAAAACTCCGAATCTCCAAAACTCTGAAACTCCAAAACTCCGAAACTCCAAAAATCCAGAACTCCACAACCCCGAATCTCCAAAACTGAGAAACTCCAAAAATCCATACCTCCAAAATCCAAAATTCTAAAACTCCAAAACTACAAAACTACAAAATTCTGGAACAACAAAACCCCGAATCTCCAAAAATCCAAAAATCCGAAACTCCAAAACTCATAAATTCCGAAACTCCAGAACACAAAAATTCCGAAATTCCACAACCCTGAACCTCTAAAACTCCGAAACTCCAAAACTCCGAAACTCCGGAAATCGGAAACTCCAAAACTCCAAAACTCCGAAACTCCAAAACTCCAAAACTCCGAAACTCCGAAAGTCCAAAACTCAAAAACTCCGAAACTCCGAAACTCCGAAACTCCAATAATCCGCAACTCCGAAAATCCAAAGCTCCAAAAATCCAAAACACAAAAACTCCAATGCTCCAAATATCCAAAACTCCAAAAATCGAAAACTTAAAAACTCCAAAACACGAAAAATCCGAAGCTCCAAAACGTGAAAACTCCGAAACCCCGAATCTCCAAAACTCCAAAAATCCATACCTCCAAAATCCAAAATTCTAAAACTCCAAAACTCCAAAACTACAAAATTCTGGAACAAAACCCCAAATCTCCAAAACTCCAAAAGTGCAAAATCCAAAACTCAAAAACTCCAAAACTCCAAAACTCTGAAACACCGAAATTACGAAAATCCGAAACTCCAAAACTCCGAAACTCCAAAACTACAAAATTCCGAAACTCCAAAACTATGAAACTCCAAAATACTTAAACTCACAACACTGAATCTCCAAAACTCCGAAACTCCAAAGCTCTAAAACTTAAAATTCGAAACTCCAAAACTCCAAAATTCCGAAACTCCAAAACTCCGAAACTGCGAAAATCAGGAACTCCAAAACTCCAAAGCTCTAAAACTCCAAAAGTCCAATAATCCGAAACTCCGAAAGTCCAAAACTCCAAAAATCCAAAACTCCAAAATTCCGAAACTCGGAAACTCCGAAACTCCAAAACTCCGAAACTCCGAAACTCCGAAACTCCAAAATCTCCAAAGCTCCACAACCCCGAATCTCCAAAACTCTGAAACTCAAAAAATCCATACCTCCAAAATCCAAAATTCTAAAACTCCAAAACTCCAAAACTACAAAATATTGGAACAACAAAACCCCAAATCTCCAAAAATCCATACCTCCAAAACTCCAAAAGTGCAAAAATCCAAAACTCCAAAGCTCTAAAACTCCAAAAGTCCAATAATCCGAAACTCCGAAAGTCCAAAACTCCAAAAATCCAAGACTCCAAAAATCCAAAACTCGAAAACTCCAAAACTGCAAAAATCCAAAACTCCAAAATTCCGAAACTCGGAAACTCCAAAACTCTGAACCTCCAAAATCTCCAAAGCTCCACAACCCCGAATCTCCAAAACTCTGAAACTCAAAAAATCCATACCTCCAAAATCCAAAATTCTAAAACTCCAAAACTCCAAAACTACAAAATATTGGAACAACAAAACCCCAAATCTCCAAAAATCCATACCTCCAAAACTCCAAAAATCCAAAACTCCGAAACTCCAAAACTCCAAAAGTGCAAAAATCCAAAACTCCAAAGCTCTAAAACTCCAAAAGTCCAATAATCCGAAACTCCGAAAGTCCAAAACTCCAAAAATCCAAGACTCCAAAAATCCAAAACTCCAAAAATCCAAAACTCGAAAACTCCAAAACTGCAAAAATCCAAAACCCCAAAATTCCGAAACTCGGAAACTCCAAAACTCGGAAACTCCAAAACTCCGAACCTCCAAAATCTCCAAAACTCCACAACACCGAATCTCCAAAACTCCGAAAACTCCAAAATACCATACCTCCAAAATCCAAACTTCTAAAACTCCAAAACTACAAAACTACAAAATTCTGGAACAACAAAACCCCGAATCTCCAAAAATCCATACCTCCAAAACTCCAAAAATCCAAAACTCCGAAATTCCAAAACTCCAAAAGTGCAAAAATCCAAAACTCCAAAACTCCAAAACTCCAAAAATCCAAAACTCCAAAACTCCAAAACTCCTAAACTCCGAAGCTCCGAAACTCCGAAACACCAAAACTCCAAAACTCCGAAACTCCAAAACTCCAAAACTCCAAAACTCCGAAACTCCGAAACTCCAAAACTCCAAAACTCCAAAACTCCAAAACTCCAAAACTCCGAAACTCCAAAACTCCAAAACTCCGAAACTCCGAAACTCCGAAACTCCAAAACTCCAAAACTCCAAAACTCCAATACTCCAAAACTCCAAAACTCCGAAACTCCGAAACTCCGAAACTCCAAAACTCTAATACTCCAAAACTCCGAAACTCCAAAACTCCAAAACTCCAAAACTCCAAAACTCCGAAACTCCGAAACTCCGAAACTCCGAAACTCCAAAACTCCGAAACTCCAAAACTCCAAAACTCCAATACTCCGAAACTCGGAAACTCCAAAACTCGGAAACTCCAAAACTCCGAACCTCCAAAATTCCGAAACTCCAAAACTCCGAAACTCCAAAACTCCAATACTCCAAAACTCCGAAACTCCGAAACTCCGAAACTCCAAAACTCCAAAACTCCAATACTCCAAAACTCCAAAACTCCGCAACCCGGAATCTCCAAAACTGAAACTCCAAAACTCCGAAACTCAAAAATCCAGAACTCCAAAACTCCAAAGCTCTAAAGCTCCAAAAGTCCAAAAATCGAAAACTCGAAAACTCCAAAACTGCAAAAATCCAAAACTCCAAAATTCCGAAACTCGGAAACTCCAAAGCTCCGAACCTCCAAAATCTCCAAAGCTCCACAACTCCGAATCTCCAAAACTCCGAAACTCCAAAAATCCATACCTCCAAAATCCAAAATTCTAAAACTCCAAAAATCCAAAACTACAAAATTTTGGAACAACAAAACCCCAAATCTCCAAAAATCCATACCTCCAAAACTCCAAAAATCCATAACTCCGAAACTCCAAAACTCCAGAAGTGCAAAAATACAAAACTCCAAAACTCAAAAACTCCGAAACTCCAAAAATCCAAAACTCCAAAGCTCCAAAACTCTGAAACTCCGAAAATCCAAAACACCAAAACTCCAAAACTCTGAAACTCCAAAACTGCAAAACTCCAAAACTCCAAAACTACAAAATTACAAAACTCCAAAACTGCAAAAATCCAAAACTCCAAAATTCCGAAACTCGGAAACTCCAAAACTCCGAAACTCCGAAAATCCAGAACTCCAAAACTCCAAAGCTCTCAAACTCCAGACGTCCAATAATCCAAAACTCCGAAAGTCCAAAACTCCAAACATCCAGAACTCCAAAAATCCAAAACTTAAAATTCGAAACTCCAAAACTCCAAAACTCCGAAACTGCAAAACTCCAAAACTCCGAAACTCCAAAATTCCGAAACTCCAAAACTCCGAAACTCTGAAAATCCGGAACTCCAAAACTCCAAAACTCCAAAAATCCAAAACTCCAAAATTCCGAAACTCGGAAACCACAAAACTCGGAAACTCCAAAACTACGAACCTCCAAAACTCCACAACCCCTCAAAACTCAAAACCTCCAAAAATCCAAAACACCAAAACTCCAATGCTTTAAAAATCCAAAACTCCAAAAATCGAAAACTTAAAAACTCCAAAACTCCACAAATCCGAAACTCCAAAACTCCAAAACTCCGAATCTCCAAAACTCTGAAACTCCAAAACTCCGAAACTCCAAAAATCCAGAACTCCACAACCCCGAATCTCCAAAACTGCGAAACTCCAAAAATCCATACCTCCAAAATCCAAAATTCTAAAACTCCAAAACTACAAAACTACAAAATTCTGGAACAACAAAACCCCGAATCTCCAAAAATCCAAAAATCCGAAACTCCAAAACTCATAAATTCCGAAACTCCAGAACACAAAAATTCCGAAACTCCACAACCCTGAACCTCTAAAACTCCGAAACTCCAAAACTCCGAAACTCCGGAAATCGGAAACTCCAAAACTCCAAAACTCCGAAACTCCAAAACTCCAAAACTCCGAAACTCCGAAAGTCCAAAACTCAAAAACTCCGAAACTCCGAAACTCCGAAACTCCAATAATCCGCAACTCCGAAAATCCAAAGCTCCAAAAATCCAAAACACAAAAACTCCAATGCTCCAAATATCCAAAACTCCAAAAATCGAAAACTTAAAAAATCCAAAACTCGAAAAATCCGAAGCTCCAAAACGTGAAAACTCCGAAACCCCGAATCTCCAAAACTCCAAAAATCCATACCTCCAAAATCCAAAATTCTAAAACTCCAAAACTCCAAAACTACAAAATTCTGGAACAAAACCCCAAATCTCCAAAACTCCAAAAGTGCAAAATCCAAAACTCAAAAACTCCAAAACTCCAAAACTCTGAAACACCGAAATTACGAAAATCCGAAACTCCAAAACTCCGAAACTCCAAAACTACAAAATTCCGAAACTCCAAAACTATGAAACTCCAAAATACTTAAACTCACAACACTGAATCTCCAAAACTCCGAAACTCCAAAGCTCTAAAACTTAAAATTCGAAACTCCAAAACTCCAAAATTCCGAAACTCCAAAACTCCGAAACTGCGAAAATCAGGAACTCCAAAACTCCAAAGCTCTAAAACTCCAAAAGTCCAATAATCCGAAACTCCGAAAGTCCAAAACTCCAAAAATCCAAAACTCCAAAATTCCGAAACTCGGAAACTCCGAAACTCCAAAACTCCGAAACTCCGAAACTCCGAAACTCCAAAATCTCCAAAGCTCCACAACCCCGAATCTCCAAAACTCTGAAACTCAAAAAATCCATACCTCCAAAATCCAAAATTCTAAAACTCCAAAACTCCAAAACTACAAAATATTGGAACAACAAAACCCCAAATCTCCAAAAATCCATACCTCCAAAACTCCAAAAGTGCAAAAATCCAAAACTCCAAAGCTCTAAAACTCCAAAAGTCCAATAATCCGAAACTCCGAAAGTCCAAAACTCCAAAAATCCAAGACTCCAAAAATCCAAAACTCCAAAAATCCAAAACTCGAAAACTCCAAAACTGCAAAAATCCAAAACCCCAAAATTCCGAAACTCGGAAACTCCAAAACTCGGAAACTCCAAAACTCCGAACCTCCAAAATCTCCAAAACTCCACAACACCGAATCTCCAAAACTCCGAAAACTCCAAAATTCCATACCTCCAAAATCCAAACTTCTAAAACTCCAAAACTACAAAACTACAAAATTCTGGAACAACAAAACCCCGAATCTCCAAAAATCCATACCTCCAAAACTCCAAAAATCCAAAACTCCGAAATTCCAAAACTCCAAAAGTGCAAAAATCCAAAACTCCAAAACTCCAAAAATCCAAAACTCCAAACTCCAAAACTCCTAAACTCCGAAGCTCCGAAACTCCGAAACACCAAAACTCCAAAACTCCGAAACTCCAAAACTCCAAAACTCCAAAACTCCGAAACTCCGAAACTCCAAAACTCCAAAACTCCAAAACTCCAAAACTCCGAAACTCCAAAACTCCAAAACTCCGAAACTCCGAAACTCCGAAACTCCGAAACTCCAAAACTCCAAAACTCCAAAACTCCAATACTCCAAAACTCCAAAACTCCGAAACTCCGAAACTCCGAAACTCCAAAACTCCAAAACTCCAAAACTCCGAAACTCCAAAACTCCAAAACTCCAAAACTCCAAAACTCCGAAACTCCGAAACTCCGAAACTCCGAAACTCCAAAACTCCGAAACTCCAAAACTCCAAAACTCCAATACTCCGAAACTCGGAAACTCCAAAACTCGGAAACTCCAAAACTCCGAACCTCCAAAATTCCGAAACTCCAAAACTCCGAAACTCCAAAACTCCAATACTCCAAAACTCCGAAACTCCAAAACTCCGAAACTCCAAAACTCCAAAACACCGAAACTCCGAAACTCCGAAACTCCAAAACTCCAAAACTCCAAAACTCCGAAACTCCAAAACTCCGAAACTCCAAAACTCCAAAACTCCGAAACTCCAAAACTCCGAAACTCCAAAACTCCGAACCTCCAAAACTCCAAAACTCCACAACCCCTCAAAACTCAAAACCTCAAAAAATCCAAAACACCAAAACTCCAATGCTTTAAAAATCCAAAACTCCAAAAATACAAAACACCAAAAATTGAAAACTCGAAAACTCCAAAACTGCAAAAATCCAAAACTCCAAAATTCCGAAACTCGGAAACTCCAAAACTCCGAACCTCCAAAATCTCCAAAGCTCCACAACTCCGAATCTCCAAAACTCCGAAACTCCAAAAATCCATACCTCCAAAATCCAAAATTCTAAAACTCCAAAACTACAAAACTAGAAAATTCTGGAACAACAAAACCCCGAATCTCCAAAAATCGAAAAATCCGAAACTCCAAAACTCATAAATTCCGAAACTCCAAAACACAAAAATTCCGAAACTCGACAACCCTGAACCTCTAAAACTCCGAAACTCCAAAACTCCGAAACTCCGGAAATCCGAAACTCCAAAACTCCAAAACTCCGAAACTCGAAAACTCCAAAACTCCGAAACTCCGAAACTCCAAAAATCCAAAACTACAAAATTTTGGAACAACAAAACCCCAAATCTCCAAAAATCCATACCTCCAAAACTCCAAAAATCCATAACTCCGAAACTCCAAAACTCCAGAAGTGCAAAAATACAAAACTCCAAAACTCAAAAACTCCGAAACTCCAAAAATCCAAAACTCCAAAGCTCCAAAACTCCGAAACTCCGAAAATCCAAAACACCAAAACTCCAAAACTCTGAAACTCCAAAACTCCAAAACTCCAAAACTACAAAATTACAAAACTCCAAAACTGCAAAAATCCAAAACTCCAAAATTCCGAAACTCGGAAACTCCAAAACTCCGAAACTCCGAAAATCCAGAACTCCAAAACTCCAAAGCTCTCAAACTCCAGACGTCCAATAATCCAAAACTCCGAAAGTCCAAAACTCCAAACATCCAGAACTCCAAAAATCCAAAACTTAAAATTCGAAACTCCAAAACTCCAAAACTCCGAAACTGCAAAACTCCAAAACTCCGAAACTCCAAAATTCCGAAACTCCAAAACTCCGAAACTCCGAAAATCCGGAACTCCAAAACTCCAAAACTCCAAAAATCCAAAACTCCAAAATTCCGAAACTCGGAAACCACAAAACTCGGAAACTCCAAAACTACGAACCTCCAAAACTCCACAACCCCTCAAAACTCAAAACCTCCAAAAATCCAAAACACCAAAACTCCAATGCTTTAAAAATCCAAAACTCCAAAAATCGAAAACTTAAAAACTCCAAAACTCCACAAATCCGAAACTCCAAAACTCCAAAACTCCGAATCTCCAAAACTCTGAAACTCCAAAACTCCGAAACTCCAAAAATCCAGAACTCCACAACCCCGAATCTCCAAAACTGCGAAACTCCAAAAATCCATACCTCCAAAATCCAAAATTCTAAAACTCCAAAACTACAAAACTACAAAATTCTGGAACAACAAAACCCTGAATCTCCAAAAATCGAAAAATCCGAAACTCCAAAACTCATAAATTCCGAAACTCCAAAACACAAAAATTCCGAAACTCGACAACCCTGAACCTCTAAAACTCCGAAACTCCAAAACTCCGAAACTCCGGAAATCCGAAACTCCAAAACTCCAAAACTCCGAAACTCGAAAACTCCAAAACTCCGAAACTCCGAAAGTCCAAAACTCAAAAACTCCGAAACTCCGAAACTCCGAAACTCCAATAATCCGCAACTCCGAAAATCCAAAGCTCCAAAAATCCAAAACACAAAAACTCCAATGCTCCAAATATCCAAAACTCCAAAAATCGCAAACTTAAAAACTCCAAAACTCGAAAAATCCGAAGCTCCAAAACGTGAAAACTCCAAAACCCCGAATCTCCAAAACTCCAAAAATCCATACCTCCAAAATCCAAAATTCTAAAACTCCAAAACTCCAAAACTACAAAATTCTGGAACAAAACCCCAAATCTCCAAAACTCCAAAAATCCAAAACTCCAAAAGTGCAAAATCCAAAACTCAAAAACTCCAAAACTCCAAAACTCTGAAACACCGAAATTACGAAAATCCGAAACTCCAAAACTCCGAAACTCCAAAACTACAAAATTCCAAAACTCCAAAACTATGAAACTCCAAAATACTTAAACTCACAACACTGAATCTCCAAAACTCCGAAACTCCAAAGCTCTAAAACTTAAAATTCGAAACTCCAAAACTCCAAAATTCCGAAACTCCAAAACTCCGAAACTGCGAAAATCTGGAACTCCAAAACTCCAAAGCTCTAAAACTCCAAAAGTCCAATAATCCGAAACTCCGAAAGTCCAAAACTCCAAAAATCCAAAACTCCAAAAATCCAAAACTCGAAAACTCCAAAACTGCAAAAATCCAAAACTCCAAAATTCCGAAACTCGGAAACTCCAAAACTCTGAACCTCCAAAATCTCCAAAGCTCCACAACCCCGAATCTCCAAAACTCTGAAACTCAAAAAATCCATACCTCCAAAATCCAAAATTCTAAAACTCCAAAACTCCAAAACTACAAAATATTGGAACAACAAAACCCCAAATCTCCAAAAATCCATACCTCCAAAACTCCAAAAATCCAAAACTCCGAAACTCCAAAACTCCAAAAGTGCAAAAATCCAAAACTCCAAAGCTCTAAAACTCCAAAAGTCCAATAATCCGAAACTCCGAAAGTCCAAAACTCCAAAAATCCAAGAGTCCAAAAATCCAAAACTCCAAAAATCCAAAACTCGAAAACTCCAAAACTGCAAAAATCCAAAACCCCAAAATTCCGAAACTCGGAAACTCCAAAACTCGGAAACTCCAAAACTCCGAACCTCCAAAATCTCCAAAAATCCACAACACCGAATCTCCAAAACTCCGAAAACTCCAAAATACCATACCTCCAAAATCCAAACTTCTAAAACTCCAAAACTACAAAACTACAAAATTCTGGAACAACAAAACCCCGAATCTCCAAAAATCCATACCTCCAAAACTCCAAAAATCCAAAACTCCGAAATTCCAAAACTCCAAAAGTGCAAAAATCCAAAACTCCAAAACTCCAAAACTCCAAAAATCCAAAACTCCAAAACTCCAAAACTCCTAAACTCCGAAGCTCCGAAACTCCGAAACACCAAAACTCCAAAACTCCGAAACTCCAAAACTCCAAAACTCCGAAACTCCGAAACTCCAAAACTCCAAAACTCCAAAACTCCAAAACTCCAAAACTCCGAAACTCCAAAACTCCAAAACTCCGAAACTCCGAAACTCCGAAACTCCGAAACTCCAAAACTCCAAAACTCCAAAACTCCAATACTCCAAAACTCCAAACTCCGAAACTCCGAAACTCCGAAACTCCAAAACTCTAATACTCCAAAACTCCGAAACTCCAAAACTCCAAAACTCCAAAACTCCAAAACTCCGAAACTCCGAAACTCCGAAACTCCGAAACTCCAAAACTCCGAAACTCCAAAACTCCAAAACTCCAATACTCCGAAACTCGGAAACTCCAAAACTCGGAAACTCCAAAACTCCGAACCTCCAAAATTCCGAAACTCCAAAACTCCGAAACTCCAAAACTCCAATACTCCAAAACTCCGAAACTCCGAAACTCCGAAACTCCGAAACTCCAAAACTCCAAAACTCCAATACTCCAAAACTCCAAAACTCCGCAACCCGGAATCTCCAAAACTGAAACTCCAAAACTCCGAAACTCAAAAATCCAGAACTCCAAAACTCCAAAGCTCTAAAGCTCCAAAAGTCCAAAAATCGAAAACTCGAAAACTCCAAAACTGCAAAAATCCAAAACTCCAAAATTCCGAAACTCGGAAACTCCAAAGCTCCGAACCTCCAAAATCTCCAAAGCTCCACAACTCCGAATCTCCAAAACTCCGAAACTCCAAAAATCCATACCTCCAAAATCCAAAATTCTAAAACTCCAAAAATCCAAAACTACAAAATTTTGGAACAACAAAACCCCAAATCTCCAAAAATCCATACCTCCAAAACTCCAAAAATCCATAACTCCGAAACTCCAAAACTCCAGAAGTGCAAAAATACAAAACTCCAAAACTCAAAAACTCCGAAACTCCAAAACTCCAAAACTCCAAAGCTCCAAAACTCCGAAACTCCGAAAATCCAAAACACCAAAACTCCAAAACTCTGAAACTCCAAAACTCCAAAACTCCAAAACTCCAAAACTACAAAATTACAAAACTCCAAAACTGCAAAAATCCAAAACTCCAAAATTCCGAAACTCGGAAACCACAAAACTCGGAAACTCCAAAACTACGAACCTCCAAAACTCCACAACCCCTCAAAACTCAAAACCTCCAAAAATCCAAAACACCAAAACTCCAATGCTTTAAAAATCCAAAACTCCAAAAATCGAAAACTTAAAAACTCCAAAACTCCACAAATCCGAAACTCCAAAACTCCAAAACTCCGAATCTCCAAAACTCTGAAACTCCAAAACTCCGAAACTCCAAAAATCCAGAACTCCACAACCCCGAATCTCCAAAACTGCGAAACTCCAAAAATCCATACCTCCAAAATCCAAAATTCTAAAACTCCAAAACTACAAAACTACAAAATTCTGGAACAACAAAACCCCGAATCTCCAAAAATCCCAAAATCCGAAACTCCAAAACTCATAAATTCCGAAACTCCAGAACACAAAAATTCCGAAACTCCACAACCCTGAACCTCTAAAACTCCGAAACTCCAAAACTCCGAAACTCCGGAAATCGGAAACTCCAAAACTCCAAAACTCCGAAACTCGAAAACTCCAAAACTCCGAAACTCCGAAAGTCCAAAACTCAAAAACTCCGAAACTCCGAAACTCCGAAACTCCAATAATCCGCAACTCCGAAAATCCAAAGCTCCAAAAATCCAAAACACAAAAACTCCAATGCTCCAAATATCCAAAACTCCAAAAATCGAAAACTTAAAAACTCCAAAACTCGAAAAATCCGAAGCTCCAAAACGTGAAAACTCCGAAACCCCGAATCTCCAAAACTCCAAAAATCCATACCTCCAAAATCCAAAATTCTAAAACTCCAAAACTCCAAAACTACAAAATTCTGGAACAAAACCCCAAATCTCCAAAACTCCAAAAGTGCAAAATCCAAAACTCAAAAACTCCAAAACTCCAAAACTCTGAAACACCGAAATTACGAAAATCCGAAACTCCAAAACTCCGAAACTCCAAAACTACAAAATTCCGAAACTCCAAAACTATGAAACTCCAAAATACTTAAACTCACAACACTGAATCTCCAAAACTCCGAAACTCCAAAGCTCTAAAACTTAAAATTCGAAACTCCAAAACTCCAAAATTCCGAAACTCCAAAACTCCGAAACTGCGAAAATCAGGAACTCCAAAACTCCAAAGCTCTAAAACTCCAAAAGTCCAATAATCCGAAACTCCGAAAGTCCAAAACTCCAAAAATCCAAAACTCCAAAAATCCAAAACTCGAAAACTCCAAAACTGCAAAAATCCAAAACTCCAAAATTCCGAAACTCGGAAACTCCGAAACTCCAAAACTCCGAAACTCCGAAACTCCGAAACTCCAAAATCTCCAAAGCCACACAACCCCGAATCTCCAAAACTCTGAAACTCAAAAAATCCATACCTCCAAAATCCAAAATTCTAAAACTCCAAAACTCCAAAACTACAAAATATTGGAACAACAAAACCCCAAATCTCCAAAAATCCATACCTCCAAAACTCCAAAAATCCATAACTCCGAAACTCCAAAACTCCAGAAGTGCAAAAATACAAAACTCCAAAACTCAAAAACTCCGAAACTCCAAAACTCCAAAACTCCAAAGCTCCAAAACTCCGAAACTCCGAAAATCCAAAACACCAAAACTCCAAAACTCTGAAACTCCAAAACTCCAAAACTCCAAAACTCCAAAACTACAAATTACAAAACTCCAAAACTGCAAAAATCCAAAACTCCAAAATTCCGAAACTCGGAAACTCCAAAACTCCGAAACTCCGAAACTCCGAAAATCCAGAACTCCAAAACTCCAAAGCTCTCAAACTCCAGACGTCCAATAATCCAAAACTCCGAAAGTCCAAAACTCCAAACATCCAGAACTCCAAAAATCCAAAACTTAAAATTCGAAACTCCAAAACTCCAAAACTCCGAAACTGCAAAACTCCAAAACTCCGAAACTCCAAAATTCCGAAACTCCAAAACTCCGAAACTCCGAAAATCCGGAACTCCAAAACTCCAAAACTCCAAAAATCCAAAACTCCAAAATTCCGAAACTCGGAAACCACAAAACTCGGAAACTCCAAAACTACGAACCTCCAAAACTCCACAACCCCTCAAAACTCAAAACCTCCAAAAATCCAAAACACCAAAACTCCAATGCTTTAAAAATCCAAAACTCCAAAAATCGAAAACTTAAAAACTCCAAAACTCCACAAATCCGAAACTCCAAAACTCCAAAACTCCGAATCTCCAAAACTCTGAAACTCCAAAACTCCGAAACTCCAAAAATCCAGAACTCCACAACCCCGAATCTCCAAAACTGCGAAACTCCAAAAATCCATACCTCCAAAATCCAAAATTCTAAAACTCCAAAACTACAAAACTACAAAATTCTGGAACAACAAAACCCCGAATCTCCAAAAATCCAAAAATCCGAAACTCCAAAACTCATAAATTCCGAAACTCCAGAACACAAAAATTCCGAAACTCCACAACCCTGAACCTCTAAAAATCCGAAACTCCAAAACTCCGAAACTCCGGAAATCGGAAACTCCAAAACTCCAAAACTCCGAAACTCGAAAACTCCAAAACTCCGAAACTCCGAAAGTCCAAAACTCAAAAACTCCGAAACTCCGAAACTCCGAAACTCCAATAATCCGCAACTCCGAAAATCCAAAGCTCCAAAAATCCAAAACACAAAAACTCCAATGCTCCAAATATCCAAAACTCCAAAAATCGAAAACTTAAAAACTCCAAAACTCGAAAAATCCGAAGCTCCAAAACGTGAAAACTCCGAAACCCCGAATCTCCAAAACTCCAAAAATCCATACCTCCAAAATCCAAAATTCTAAAACTCCAAAACTCCAAAACTACAAAATTCTGGAACAAAACCCCAAATCTCCAAAACTCCAAAAGTGCAAAATCCAAAACTCAAAAACTCCAAAACTCCAAAACTCTGAAACACCGAAATTACGAAAATCCGAAACTCCAAAACTCCGAAACTCCAAAACTACAAAATTCCGAAACTCCAAAACTATGAAACTCCAAAATACTTAAACTCACAACACTGAATCTCCAAAACTCCGAAACTCCAAAGCTCTAAAACTTAAAATTCGAAACTCCAAAACTCCAAAATTCCGAAACTCCAAAACTCCGAAACTGCGAAAATCAGGAACTCCAAAACTCCAAAGCTCTAAAACTCCAAAAGTCCAATAATCCGAAACTCCGAAAGTCCAAAACTCCAAAAATCCAAAACTCCAAACATCCAAAACTCGAAAACTCCAAAACTGCAAAAATCCAAAACTCCAAAATTCCGAAACTCGGAAACTCCGAAACTCCAAAACTCCGAAACTCCGAAACTCCGAAACTCCAAAATCTCCAAAGCCACACAACCCCGAATCTCCAAAACTCTGAAACTCAAAAAATCCATACCTCCAAAATCCAAAATTCTAAAACTCCAAAACTCCAAAACTACAAAATATTGGAACAACAAAACCCCAAATCTCCAAAAATCCATACCTCCAAAACTCCAAAAGTGCAAAAATCCAAAACTCCAAAGCTCTAAAACTCCAAAACTCCAATAATCCGAAACTCCGAAAGTCCAAAACTCCAAAAATCCAAGACTCCAAAAATCCAAAACTCCAAAAATCCAAAACTCGAAAACTCCAAAACTGCAAAAATCCAAAACCCCAAAATTCCGAAACTCGGAAACTCCAAAACTCGGAAACTCCAAAACTCCGAACCTCCAAAATCTCCAAAACTCCACAACACCGAATCTCCAAAACTCCGAAAACTCCAAAATTCCATACCTCCAAAATCCAAACTTCTAAAACTCCAAAACTACAAAACTACAAAATTCTGGAACAACAAAACCCCGAATCTCCAAAAATCCATACCTCCAAAACTCCAAAAATCCAAAACTCCGAAATTCCAAAACTCCAAAAGTGCAAAAATCCAAAACTCCAAAACTCCAAAAATGCAAAACTCCAAAACTCCAAAACTCCTAAACTCCGAAGCTCCGAAACTCCGAAACACCAAAACTCCAAAACTCCGAAACTCCAAAACTCCAAAACTCCAAAACTCCGAAACTCCGAAACTCCAAAACTCCAAAACTCCAAAACTCCAAAACTCCGAAACTCCAAAACTCCAAAACTCCGAAACTCCGAAACTCCGAAACTCCGAAACTCCAAAACTCCAAAACTCCAAAACTCCAATACTCCAAAACTCCAAAACTCCGAAACTCCGAAACTCCGAAACTCCAAAACTCCAATACTCCAAAACTCCGAAACTCCAAAACTCCAAAACTCCAAAACTCCGAAACTCCGAAACTCCGAAACTCCGAAACTCCGAAACTCCAAAACTCCGAAACTCCAAAACTCCGAAACTCGGAAACTCCAAAACTCGGAAACTCCAAAACTCCGAACCTCCAAAATTCCGAAACTCCAAAACTCCGAAACTCCAAAACTCCAATACTCCAAAACTCCGAAACTCCAAAACTCCGAAACTCCAAAACTCCAAAACACCGAAACTCCGAAACTCCGAAACTCCAAAACTCCAAAACTCCAAAACTCCGAAACTCCAAAACTCCGAAACTCCAAAACTCCAAAACTCCGAAACTCCGAAACTCCAAAACTCCGAAACTCCAAAACTCCGAACCTCCAAAACTCCAAAACTCCACAACCCCTCAAAACTCAAAACCTCAAAAAATCCAAAACACCAAAACTCCAATGCTTTAAAAATCCAAAACTCCAAAAATCCAAAACTCCAAAAATTGAAAACTCCACAAATCCGAAACTCCAAAACTCCGAAACTCCAAAACTCTGAAACTCCAAAACTCCGAAACTCACAAACTCCGAAACTCCGCAACCCCGAATCTCGAAAACTCTGAAACTCCAAAACTCCGAAACTCCAAAAATCCAGAACTCCAAAACTCCAAAGCTGTAAAACTCCAAATGTCCAATAATCCGAAACTCCGAAAGTCCAAAACTCAAACAATCCAAAACTCCAAAAATCCAAAACTCCAAACATCCAAAACTCCAAAAATCCAAAACTCCAAAATTCCGAAACTCGGAAACTCCAAAACTCGGAAACTCCAAAACTCCGAACCTCCAAAACTCCAAAACTCCACAACCCCTCCAAACTCAAAACCTCCAAAAATCCAAAACACCAAAACTCCAATGCTTTAAAAATCCAAAACTCCAAAAATCCAAAACTCCAAAAATCGAAAACTTAAAAACTCCAAAACTCCAAAACTCCGAAACTACAAAACTCTGAAACTCCAAAACTCCGAAACTCACAAATTCCGAAACTCTGCAAACCGGAATCTCCAAAACTGAAACTCCAAAACTCCGAAACTAAAAAATCCAGAACTCCAAAACTCCAAAGCTCTAAAGCTCCAAAAGTCCAAAAATCGAAAACTCGAAAACTCCAAAACTGCAAAAATCCAAAACTCCAAAATTCCGAAACTCGGAAACTCCAAAACTCCGAACCTCCAAAATCTCCAAAGCTCCACAACTCCGAATCTCCAAAACTCCGAAAGTCCAAAAATCCATACCTCCAAAATCCAAAATTCTAAAACTCCAAAAATCCAAAACTTCAAAATTTTGGAACAACAAAACCCCAAATCTCCAAAAATCCATACCTCCAAAACTCCAAAAATCCATAACTCCGAAACTCCAAAACTCCAAAAGTGCAAAAATACAAAACTCCAAAACTCAAAAACTCCGAAACTCCAAAAATCCAAAACTCCAAAGCTCCAAAACTCCGAAACTCTGAAAATCCAAAACACCAAAACTCCAAAACTCAAACTCCAAAACTCCAAAACTCCAAAACTCCAAAACTACAAAATTACAAAACTCCAAAACTGCAAAAATCCAAAACTCCAAAATTCCGAAACTCGGAAACTCCAAAACTCCGAAACTCCGAAAATCCAGAACTCCAAAACTCCAAAGCTCTAAAACTCCAGACGACCAATAATCCGAAACTCCGAAAGTCCAAAACTCCAAACATCCAGAACTCCAAAAATCCAAAACTTAAAATTCGAAACTCCAAAACTCCAAAACTCCGAAACTGCAAAACTCCAAAACTCCGAAACTCCAAAATTCCGAAACTCCAAAACTCCGAAACTCCGAAAATCCGGAACTCCAAAACTCCAAAACTCCAAAAATCCAAAACTCCAATATTCCGAAACTCGGAAACCACAAAACTCGGAAACTCCAAAACTCCGAACCTCCAAAACTCCACAACCCCTCAAAACTCAAAACCTCCAAAAATCCAAAACACCAAAACTCCAATGCTTTAAAAATCCAAAACTCCAAAAATCCAAAACTCCAAAAATCGAAAACTTAAAAACTCCAAAACTCCACAAATCCGAAACTCCAAAACTCCAAAACTCCGAAACTCCAAAACTCTGAAACTCCAAAACTCCGAAACTCACAAATTTCGAAACTCCGCAACTCCGAATCTCCAAAACTCTGAAACTCCAAAACTCCGAAACTCCAAAAATCCAGAACTCCACAACCCCGAATCTCCAAAACTGCGAAACTCCAAAAATCCATACCTCCAAAATCCAAAATTCTAAAACTCCAAAACTACAAAACTACAAAATTCTGGAACAACAAAACCCCGAATCTCCAAAAATCCAAAAATCCGAAACTCCAAAACTCATAAATTCCGAAACTCCAAAACACAAAAATTCCGAAACTCCACAACCCTGAACCTCTAAAACTCCGAAACTCCAAAACTCCGAAACTCCGGAAATCCGAAACTCCAAAACTCCGAAACTCGAAAACTCCAAAACTCCGAAACTCCGAAAGTCCAAAACTCAAAAACTCCGAAACTCCGAAACTCCGAAACTCCAATAATCCACAACTCCGAAAATCCAAAGCTCCAGAAATCCAAAACACAAAAACTCCAATGCTCCAAATATCCAAAACTCCAAAAATCGAAAACTTAAAAACTCCAAAACTCGAAAAATCCGAAGCTCCAAAACATGAAAACTCCGAAACCCCGAATCTCCAAAACTCCAAAAATCCATACCTCCAAAATCCAAAATTCTAAAACTCCAAAACTCCAAAACTACAAAATTCTGGAACAAAACCCCAAATCTCCAAAACTCCAAAAATCCAAAACTCCAAAAGTGCAAAATCCAAAACTCAAAAACTCCAAAACTCCAAAACTCTGAAACACCGAAATTACGAAAATCCGAAACTCCAAAACTCCGAAACTCCAAAACTACAAAATTCCGAAACTCCAAAATACTTAAACTCACAACACTGAATCTCCAAAACTCCGAAACTCCAAAGCTCTAAAACTTAAAATTCGAAACTCCAAAACTCCAAAATTCCGAAACTCCAAAACTCCGAAACTCCGAAAATCTGGAACTCCAAAACTCCAAAGCTCTAAAACTCCAAAAGTCCAATAATCCGAAACTCCTAAAGTCCAAAACTCGAAAACTCCAAAACTGCAAAAATCCAAAACTCCAAAATTCCGAAACTCGGAAACTCCAAAACTCTGAACCTCCAAAATCTCCAAAGCTCCACAACCCCGAATCTCCAAAACTCTGAAACTCAAAAAATCCATACCTCCAAAATCCAAAATTCTAAAACTCCAAAACTCCAAAACTACAAAATAATGGAACAACAAAACCCCAAATCTCCAAAAATCCATAAATCCAAAACTCCAAAAATCCAAAACTCCGAAACTCCAAAACTCCAAAAGTGCAAAAATCCAAAACTCCAAAGCTCTAAAACTCCAAAAGTCCAATAATCCGAAACTCCGAAAGTCCAAAACTGCAAAAATCCAAGACTCCAAAAATCCAAAATTCCAAAAATCCAAAACTCGAAAACTCCAAAACTGCAAAAATCCAAAACTCCAAAATTCCGAAACTCGGAAACTCCAAAACTCGGAAACTCCAAAACTCCGAACCTCCAAAATCTCCAAAACTCCACAACACCGAATCTCCAAAACTCCGAAAACTCCAAAATTCCATACCTCCAAAATCCAAACTTCTAAAACTCCAAAACTACAAAACTACAAAATTCTGGAACAACAAAACCCCGAATCTCCAAAAATCCATACCTCCAAAACTCCAAAAATCCAAAACTCCGAAATTCCAAAACTCCAAAAGTGCAAAAATCCAAAAATCCAAAACTCCAAAACTCCAAAACTCCAAAACTCCAAAAAATCCAAAACTCCAAAACTCCAAAACTCATAAACTCCGAAGCTCCGAAACTCCGAAACACCAAAACTCCAAAACTCTGAAACTCCAAAACTCCAAAACTACAAAATTACGAAACTCCAAAACTCCGAAAATCCAGAACTCCAAAACTCCAAAACTCCAAAGCTCTAAAACTCCAGACGTCCAATAATCCGAAACTCCGAAAGTCCAAAACTCCAAACATCCAAAACTCCAAAAATCCAAATCTTAAAATTCGAAACTCCAAAACTCCAAAACTCCGAAACTGCAAAACTCCAAAACTCCGAAACTCCAAAATTCCGAAACTCCAAAACTCCGAAACTCCAAAGCTCTAAAACTCCAAAACTCCAAAACTCCAAAAATCCAAAACTCCAAAATTCCGAAACTCGGAAACTCCAAAACTCGGAAACTCCAAAACTCCGAACCTCCAAAACTCCAAAACTTCACAACCCCTCAAAACTCAAAACCTCCAAAAATCCAAAACACCAAAACTCCAATGCTTTAAAAATCCAAAACTCCAAAAATCCAAAACTCCAAAAATTGAAAACTCCACAAATCCGAAACTCCAAAACTCCGAAACTCCAAAACTCTGAAACTCCAAAACTCCGAAACTCACAAACTCCGAAACTCCGCAACCCCGAATCTCCAAAACTCTAAAACTCCAAAACTCCGAAACTCCAAAAATCCAGAACTCCAAAACTCCAAAGCTGTAAAACTCCAAATGTCCAATAATCCGAAACTCCGAAAGTCCAAAACTCAAACAATCCAGAACTCCAAAAATCCAAAACTCCAAAAATCCAAAACTCCAAAATTCCGAAACTCGGAAACTCCAAAAGTCGGAAACTCCAAAACTCCGAACCTCCAAAACTCCACAACCCCTCCAAACTCAAAACCTCCAAAAATCCAAAACACCAAAACTCCAATGCTTTAAAAATCCAAAACTCCAAAAATCCAAAACTCCAAAAATCGAAAACTTAAAAACTCCAAAACTCTAAAACTCCGAAACTACAAAACTCTGAAACTCCAAAACTCCGAAACTCACAAATTCCGAAACTCCGCAACCCGGAATCTCCAAAACTGAAACTCCAAAACTCCGAAACTCAAAAATCCAGAACTCCAAAACTCCAAAGCTCTAAAGCTCCAAAAGTCCAAAAATCGAAAACTCGAAAACTCCAAAACTGCAAAAATCCAAAACTCCAAAATTCCGAAACTCGGAAACTCCAAAACTCCGAACCTCCAAAATCTCCAAAGCTCCACAACTCCGAATCTCCAAAACTCCGAAACTCCAAAAATCCATACCTCCAAAATCCAAAATTCTAAAACTCCAAAACTCCAAAACTACAAAATTTTGGAACAACAAAACCCCAAATCTCCAAAAATCCATACCTCCAAAACTCCAAAAATCCAAAACTCCGAAACTCCAAAACTCCAAAAGTGCAAAAATCCAAAACACCAAAGCTCTAAAACTCAAAAAGTCCAATAATCCGAAACTCCGAAAGCCCAAAACTCCAAAAATCCAAGACTCCAAAAATCCAAAACTCCAAAAATCCAAAACTCGAAAACTCCAAAACTGCAAAAATCCAAAACTCCAAAATTCCGAAACTCGGAAACTCCAAAACTCGGAAACTCCAAAACTCCAAACCTCCAAAATCTCCAAAACTAAACAACCCCGAATCTCCAAAACTCCGAAACTCCAAAAATCCATACCTCCAAAATCCAAAATTCTAGAACTCCGAAACTACAAAAATACAAAATTCTGGAACAACAAAACCCCGAATCTCCAAAAATCCATACCTCCAAAACTCCAAAAATCCAAAACTCCAAAACTCCAAAACTCCAGAAGTGCAAAAATCCAGAACTCCGAAACTCAAAAACTCCAAAAAACCAAAACTCCAAAACTCCAAACCTCCAAACTTCGAAAACTCCCAAACCCCGAATCTCCAAAACTCGGAAACTCCAAAACTCCAAAAGTGCAAAAATCCAAAACTCCAAAACTCCGAAACTCCGAAAATCCGAAACTCCAAAACTCCAAAACTCCGAAACTCCAAAACTCCGAAACTCGAAAACTCCTAAACTCCGAAACTCTGAAAATTCAAAACTCCAAAAAGTCAAAACTCCGAAACTCCGAAAATCCGAAATTCCGAAACTCCACAACCCCAAATCTCCAAAACTCCACAAATCCAAAACTAGAAAACTCCAAAACTGCAAAACTGCAAAACTCCAAAACTCCGAACCTCCAAAACTCCACAACCCCTCAAAACTCAAAACCTCCAAAAATCCAAAACACCAAAACTCCAATGGTTTAAAAATCCAAAACTCCAAAAATCCAAAACTCCAAAAATCGAAAACTTAAAAACTCCAAAACTCCACAAAACCGAAACTCCAAAACTCCAAAACTCCGAAACTCCAAAACTCTGAAACTCCAAAACTCCGAAACTCACAAATTCCGAAACTCCGCAACTCCGAATCTCCAAAACTCTGAAACTCCAAAACTCCGAAACTCCAAAAATCGAGAACTCCACAACCCCGAATCTCCAAAACTGCGAAACTCCAAAAATCCATACCTCCAAAATCCAAAATTCTAAAACTCCAAAACTACAAAACTACAAAATTCTGGAACAACAAAACCCCGAATCTCCAAAAATCCAAAAATCCGAAACTCCAAAACTCATAAATTCCGAAACTCCAAAACACAAAAATTCCGAAACTCCACAACCCTGAACCTCTAAAACTCCGAAACTCCAAAACTCCGAAACTCCGGAAATCCGAAACTCCAAAACTCCAAAACTCCAAAACTCCGAAACTCGAAAACTCCAAAACTCCGAAACTCCGAAAGTCCAAAACTCAAAAACTCCGAAACTCCGAAACTCCGAAACTCCAATAATCCGCAACTCCGAAAATCCAAAGCTCCAAAAATCCAAAACACAAAAACTCCAATGCTCCAAATATCCAAAACTCCAAAAATCTAAAACTTAAAAACTCCAAAACTCGAAAAATCCGAAGCTCCAAAACATGAAAACTCCGAAACCCCGAATCTCCAAAACTCCAAAAATCCATACCTCCAAAATCCAAAATTCTAAAACTCCAAAACTCCTAAACTACAAAATTCTGGAACAAAACCCCAAATCTCCAAAACTCCAAAAATCCAAAACTCCAAAAGTGCAAAATCCAAAACTCAAAAACTCCAAAACTCCAAAACTCTGAAACACCGAAATTACGAAAATCCGAAACTCCAAAACTCCGAAACTCAAAAACTACAAAATTCCGAAACTCCAAAACTATGAAACTCCAAAATACTTAAACTCACAACACTGAATCTCCAAAACTCCGAAACTCCAAAGCTCTAAAACTTAAAATTGGAAACTCCAAAACTCCAAAATTCCGAAACTCCAAAACTCCGAAACTCCGAAAATCTGGAACTCCAAAACTCCAAAGCTCTAAAACTCCAAAAGTCCAATAATCCGAAACTCCGAAAGTCCAAAACTCCAAAAATCCAAAACTCCAAAATTCCAAAACTCCAACAATCCAAAACTCGAAAACTCCAAAACTGCAAAAATCCAAAACTCCAAAATTCCGAAACTCGGAAACTCCAAAACTCTGAACCTCCAAAATCTCCAAAGCTCCACAACCCCGAATCTCCAAAACTCTGAAACTCAAAAAATCCATACCTCCAAAATCCAAAATTCTAAAACTCCAAAACTCCAAAACTACAAAATATTGGAACAACAAAACCCCAAATCTCCAAAAATCCATACCTCCAAAACTCCAAAAATCCAAAACTCCGAAACTCCAAAACTCCAAAAGTGCAAAAATCCAAAACTCCAAAACTCCAAAACTCCAAAAATCCAAAACTCCAAAACTCCAAAACTCCTAAACTCCGAAGCTCCGAAACTCCGAAACACCAAAACTCCAAAACTCTGAAACTCCAAAACTCCAAAACTACAAAACTCCAAAAATCCAAAACTTAAAAACTCCAAAACTCCAAAACTCCGAAACTACAAAACTCTGAAACTGCAAAACTCCGAAACTCACAAATTCCGAAACTCCGCAACCCAGAATCTCCAAAACTGAAACTCCAAAACTCCGAAACTCAAAAATCCAGATCTCCAAAACTCCAAAGCTCGAAAGCTCCAAAAGTCCAAAAATCGAAAACTCGAAAACTCCAAAACTGCAAAAATCCAAAACTCCAAAATTCCGAAACTCGGAAACTCCAAAACTCCGAACCTCCAAAATCTCCAAAGCTCCACAACTCCGAATCTCCAAAACTCCGAAACTCCAAAAATCCATACCTCCAAAATCCAAAATTCTAAAACTCCAAAAATCCAAAACTACAAAATTTTGGAATAACAAAACCCCAAATCTCCAAAAATCCATACCTCCAAAACTCCAAAAATCCATAACTCCGAAACTCCAAAACTCCAAAAGTGCAAAAATACAAAACTCCAAAACTCAAAAACTCCGAAACTCCAAAAATCCAAAACTCCAAAGCTCCAAAACTCCGAAACTCCGAAAATCCAAAACACCAAAACTCCAAAACTCTGAAACTCCAAAACTCCAAAACTCCAAAACTACAAAATTACGAAACTCCAAAACTGCAAAAATCCAAAACTCCAAAATTCCGAAACTCGGAAACTCCAAAACTCCGAAACTCCGAAACTCCGAAAATCCAGAACTCCAAAACTCCAAAGCTCTAAAACTCCAGACGTCCAATAATCCGAAACTCCGAAAGTCCAAAACTCCAAACATCCAAAACTCCAAAAATCCAAAACTTAAAATTCGAAACTCCAAAACTCCGAAACTGCAAAACTCCAAAACTCCGAAACTCCAAAATTCCGAAACTCCAAAACTCCGAAACTCCGAAAATCCGGAACTCCAAAACTCCAAAACTCCAAAAATCCAAAACTCCAAAATTCCGAAACTCGCAAACCACAAAACTCGGAAACTCCAAAACTCCGAACCTCCAAAACTCCACAACCCCTCAAAACTCAAAACCTCCAAAAATCCAAAACACCAAAACTCCAATGCTTTAAAAATCCAAAACTCCAAAAATCCAAAACTCCAAAAATCGAAAACTTAAAAACTCCAAAACTCCACAAATCCGAAACTCCAAAACTCCAAAACTCCGAAACTCCAAAACTCTGAAACTCCAAAACTCCGAAACTCACAAATTCCGAAACTCCGCAACTCCGAATCTCCAAAACTCTGAAACTCCAAAACTCCGAAACTCCAAAAATCCAGAACTCCACAACCCCGAATCTCCAAAACTGCGAAACTCCAAAAATCCATACCTCCAAAATCCAAAATTCTAAAACTCCAAAACTACAAAACTACAAAATTCTGGAACAACAAAACCCCGAATCTCCAAAAATCCAAAAATCCGAAACTCCAAAACTCATAAATTCCGAAACTCCAAAACACAAAAATTCCGAAACTCCACAACCCTGAACCTCTAAAACTCCGAAACTCCAAAACTCCGAAACTCCGGAAATCCGAAACTCCAAAACTCCAAAACTCCAAAACTCCGAAACTCGAAAACTCCAAAACTCCGAAACTCCGAAAGTCCAAAACTCAAAAACTCCGAAACTCCGAAACTCCGAAACTCCAATAATCCGCAACTCCGAAAATCCAAAGCTCCAAAAATCCAAAACACAAAAACTCCAATGCTCCAAATATCCAAAACTCCAAAAATCGAAAACTTAAAAACTCCAAAACTCGAAAAATCCGAAGCTCCAAAACATGAAAACTCCGAAACCCCGAATCTCCAAAACTCCAAAAATCCATACCTCCAAAATCCAAAATTCTAAAACTCCAAAACTCCTAAACTACAAAATTCTGGAACAAAACCCCAAATCTCCAAAACTCCAAAAATCCAAAACTCCAAAAGTGCAAAATCCAAAACTCAAAAACTCCAAAACTCCAAAACTCTGAAACACCGAAATTACGAAAATCCGAAACTCCAAAACTCCGAAACTCAAAAACTACAAAATTCCGAAACTCCAAAACTATGAAACTCCAAAATACTTAAACTCACAACACTGAATCTCCAAAACTCCGAAACTCCAAAGCTCTAAAACTTAAAATTGGAAACTCCAAAACTCCAAAATTCCGAAACTCCAAAACTCCGAAACTCCGAAAATCTGGAACTCCAAAACTCCAAAGCTCTAAAACTCCAAAAGTCCAATAATCCGAAACTCCGAAAGTCCAAAACTCCAAAAATCCAAAACTCCAAAATTCCAAAACTCCAACAATCCAAAACTCGAAAACTCCAAAACTGCAAAAATCCAAAACTCCAAAATTCCGAAACTCGGAAACTCCAAAACTCTGAACCTCCAAAATCTCCAAAGCTCCACAACCCCGAATCTCCAAAACTCTGAAACTCAAAAAATCCATACCTCCAAAATCCAAAATTCTAAAACTCCAAAACTCCAAAACTACAAAATATTGGAACAACAAAACCCCAAATCTCCAAAAATCCATACCTCCAAAACTCCAAAAATCCAAAACTCCGAAACTACAAAACTCCAAAAGTGCAAAAATCCAAAACTCCAAAGCTCTAAAACTCCAAAAGTCCAATAATCCGAAACTCCGAAAGTCCAAAACTCCAAAAATCCAAGACTCCAAAAATCCAAAACTCCAAAAATCCAAAACTCGAAAACTCCAAAACTGCAAAAATCCAAAACTCCAAAATTCCGAAACTCGGAAACTCCAAAACTCGGAAACTCCAAAACTCCGAACCTCCAAAATCTAAAAAACTCCACAACACCGAATCTCCAAAACTCCGAAAACTCCAAAATTCCATACCTCCAAAATCCGAACTTCTAAAACTCCAAAACTACAAAACTACAAAATTCTGGAACAACAAAACCCCGAATCTCCAAAAATCCATACCTCCAAAACTCCAAAAATCCAAAACTCCGAAACTCCAAAACTCCAAAAGTGCAAAAATCCAAAACTCCAAAACTCCAAAACTCCAAAAATCCAAAACTCCAAAACTCCAAAACTCCTAAACTCCGAAGCTCCGAAACTCCGAAACACCAAAACTCCAAAACTCTGAAACTCCAAAACTCCAAAACTACAAAACTCCAAAAATCCAAAACTTAAAAACTCCAAAACTCCAAAACTCCGAAACTACAAAACTCTGAAACTGCAAAACTCCGAAACTCACAAATTCCGAAACTCCGCAACCCAGAATCTCCAAAACTGAAACTCCAAAACTCCGAAACTCAAAAATCCAGATCTCCAAAACTCCAAAGCTCGAAAGCTCCAAAAGTCCAAAAATCGAAAACTCGAAAACTCCAAAACTGCAAAAATCCAAAACTCCAAAATTCCGAAACTCGGAAACTCCAAAACTCCGAACCTCCAAAATCTCCAAAGCTCCACAACTCCGAATCTCCAAAACTCCGAAACTCCAAAAATCCATACCTCCAAAATCCAAAATTCTAAAACTCCAAAAATCCAAAACTACAAAATTTTGGAATAACAAAACCCCAAATCTCCAAAAATCCATACCTCCAAAACTCCAAAAATCCATAACTCCGAAACTCCAAAACTCCAAAAGTGCAAAAATACAAAACTCCAAAACTCAAAAACTCCGAAACTCCAAAAATCCAAAACTCCAAAGCTCCAAAACTCCGAAACTCCGAAAATCCAAAACACCAAAACTCCAAAACTCTGAAACTCCAAAACTCCAAAACTCCAAAACTACAAAATTACGAAACTCCAAAACTGCAAAAATCCAAAACTCCAAAATTCCGAAACTCGGAAACTCCAAAACTCCGAAACTCCGAAACTCCGAAAATCCAGAACTCCAAAACTCCAAAGCTCTAAAACTCCAGACGTCCAATAATCCGAAACTCCGAAAGTCCAAAACTCCAAACATCCAAAACTCCAAAAATCCAAAACTTAAAATTCGAAACTCCAAAACTCCGAAACTGCAAAACTCCAAAACTCCGAAACTCCAAAATTCCGAAACTCCAAAACTCCGAAACTCCGAAAATCCGGAACTCCAAAACTCCAAAACTCCAAAAATCCAAAACTCCAAAATTCCGAAACTCGCAAACCACAAAACTCGGAAACTCCAAAACTCCGAACCTCCAAAACTCCACAACCCCTCAAAACTCAAAACCTCCAAAAATCCAAAACACCAAAACTCCAATGCTTTAAAAATCCAAAACTCCAAAAATCCAAAACTCCAAAAATCGAAAACTTAAAAACTCCAAAACTCCACAAATCCGAAACTCCAAAACTCCAAAACTCCGAAACTCCAAAACTCTGAAACTCCAAAACTCCGAAACTCACAAATTCCGAAACTCCGCAACTCCGAATCTCCAAAACTCTGAAACTCCAAAACTCCGAAACTCCAAAAATCCAGAACTCCACAACCCCGAATCTCCAAAACTGCGAAACTCCAAAAATCCATACCTCCAAAATCCAAAATTCTAAAACTCCAAAACTACAAAACTACAAAATTCTGGAACAACAAAACCCCGAATCTCCAAAAATCCAAAAATCCGAAACTCCAAAACTCATAAATTCCGAAACTCCAAAACACAAAAATTCCGAAACTCCACAACCCTGAACCTCTAAAACTCCGAAACTCCAAAACTCCGAAACTCTGGAAATCCGAAACTCCAAAACTCCAAAACTCCAAAACTCCGAAACTCCGAAAGTCCAAAACTCAAAAACTCCGAAACTCCGAAACTCCAATAATCCGCAACTCCGAAAATCCAAAGCTCCAAAAATCCAAAACACAAAAACTCCAATGCTCCAAATATCCAAAACTCCAAAAATCGAAAACTTAAAAACTCCAAAACTCGAAAAATCCGAAGCTCCAAAACATGAAAACTCCGAAACCCCAAATCTCCAAAGCTCCAAAAATCCATACCTCCGAAATCCAAAATTCTAAAACTCCAAAACTCCAAAACTACAAAATTCTGGAACAAAACCCCAAATCTCCAAAACTCCAAAAATCCAAAACTCCAAAAGTGCAAAATCCAAAACTCAAAAACTCCAAAACTCCAAAACTCTGAAACACCGAAATTACGAAAATCCGAAACTCCAAAACTCCGAAACTCCAAAACTACAAAATTCCGAAACTCCAAAACTATGAAACTCCGAAAATCTGGAACTCCAAAACTCCAAAGCTCTAAAACTCCAAAAGTCCAATAATCCGAAACTCCGAAAGTCCAAAACTCCCAAAATCCAAAACTCCAAAAATCCAAAACTCGAAAACTCCAAAACTGCAAAAATCCAAAACTCCAAAATTCCGAAACTCGGAAACTCCAAAACTCTGAACCTCCAAAATCTCCAAAGCTCCACAACCCTGAATCTCCAAAACTCTGAAACTCAAAAAATCCATACCTCCAAAATCCAAAATTCTAAAACTCCAAAACTCCAAAACTACAAAATATTGGAACAACAAAACCCCAAATCTCCAAAAATCCATATCTCCAAAACTCCAAAAATCCAAAACTCCGAAACTCCAAAACTCCAAAAGTGCAAAAATCCAAAACTCCAAAGCTCTAAAACTCCAAAAGTCCAATAATCCGAAACTCCGAAAGTCCAAAACTCCAAAAATCCAAGACTCCAAAAATCCAAAACTCCAAAAATCCAAAACTCGAAAACTCCAAAACTGCAAAAATCCAAAACTCCAAAATTCCGAAACTCGGAAGCTCCAAAACTCGGAAACTCCAAAACTCCGAACCTCCAAAATCTCCAAAACTCCATAACACCGAATCTCCAAAACTCCGAAAACTCCAAAATTCCATACCTCCAAAATCCAAACTTCTAAAACTCCAAAACTACAAAACTACAAAATTCTGGAACAACAAAACCCCGAATCTCCAAAAATCCATACCTCCAAAACTCCAAAAATCCAAAACTCCGAAACTCAAAACTCCAAAAGTGCAAAAATCCAAAATTCCAAAACTCCAAAACTCCAAAAATCCAAAACTCCAAAACTCCAAAACTCCTAAACTCCGAAGCTCCGAAACTCCGAAACACCAAAACTCCAAAACTCTGAAACTCCAAAACTCCAAAACTACAAAATTACGAAACTCCAAAACTCCAAAGCTCTAAAACTCCAGACGTCCAATAATCCGAAACTCCGAAAGTCCTAAACTCCAAACATCCAAAACTCCAAAAATCCAAAACTTAAAATTCGAAACTCCAAAACTCCAAAACTCCGAAACTGCAAAACTCCAAAACTCCGAAACTCCAAAGCTCTAAAACTCCAAAACTCCAAAACTCCAAAAATCCAGAACTCCAAAACTCCAAAGCTGTAAAACTCCAAATGTCCAATAATCCGAAACTCCGAAAGTCCAAAACTCAAACAATCCAAAACTCCAAAAATCCAAAACTCCAAAAATCCAAAACTCCAAAAATCCAAAACTCCAAAATTCCGAAACTCGGAAACTCCAAAACTCGGAAACTCCAAAACTCCGAACCTCCAAAACTCCAAAACTCCACAACCCCTCCAAACTCAAAACCTCCAAAAATCCAAAACACCAAAACTCCAATGCTTTAAAAATCCAAAACTCCAAAAATCCAAAACTCCAAAATTCCGAAACTCGGAAACTCCAAAACTCGGAAACTCCAAAACTCCGAACCTCCAAAACTCCAAAACTCCACAACCCCTCCAAACTCAAAACCTCCAAAAATCCAAAACACCAAAACTCCAATGCTTTAAAAATCCAAAACTCCAAAAATCCAAAACTCCAAAAATCGAAAACTTAATAACTCCAAAACTCCAAAACTCCGAAACTACAAAACTCTGAAACTTGTGGGAATCTGGCTTTCCGCCGTCGCCTTTGCGCGGCTGTGCCGGCCGCCCGCGTTGTTTCTCCTCTTTCCCTTGCTCCCGCCTCAAGCGGTGGAGAGGCGGCTGGGTGACTAATCACTGTCATTTAGCCACAGCTCCGCCCCGGCTCCCCAAGGGCCTTTGCCATTGGCGCCTTTTGGCGGGAATTCGGGACCCCGCTTTGGGCGGCCGCGCGCCGCGCGACCGTCCGAGCGGGGCCCAGAGAGAGAGAGATCCCTCCGAGACAGCGTAAGGTGCGTACGTTACTGTTTGTCCATGCCGGCCCTTGGCCGCTCGGACCAGTGCTTACTCGAGCTCGCCCGCACGTGTCCTCTGACCTGCAGCGGCTCGAGCCTGTCCAGCGGGGTCCAGCGACCTCAGACAGGCGTACCTTGCGTTGATTGCCCACTCTCTCTCGCAACCGGCCCAACGGTCGACACGAGAGAGAGATCACAGCACTGCCGCGGGGACATTCTCCTGCAGCGGCGTGCTAGCGGCGCATATTGCTCGAGTCGCTTCGTGCGCGCAGCGGAGCCTTGCTCCTCGCGCGCCCCCGGGACGGGGTGACTATTGAGTGCGTGTGTACCTGCTGAAGGACGACGTGAATAAACGTCTCCTTTGTGAACTTGGAGGCCTATTTCTTTGCGGCGAATCGCCCTCCTCCCAGCGGAGGTTGAGTGCGCCGCATCGGTGTCCCAGTGGTGTGTGGTGACGGCTGATCGGGGCCCTTGGCTCGCGCGAAGCTCGAACCCGCGGTGGGTGGTGGCCTTTGTCCACGTAGAAACCCACAACTGGCGCCCAACGTGCTAAGTCATTGGCGCTTACGCCTTTGATGGCACATTAGCCGAGCAGGTCGCCTTGACGATCACGCTTGCGCACCGTGTCTACCACCCCCAGCGCGGCACTCGGCAGCTACATGTCGGCTCCCTACGGAGTTGTAGCGTCGTTTGATGCGCTGGCTGCTGTTCCTTCGAATAGCTAGACACCGTGGTTGGCCGCGGCCCCCATTGGGGTTTACGGTGACACAACCCAAAATGTTGACCACGTGGCTCCCATTGGAGCTGTATCGGAAGCACCCTGCGGTGCATCCGCTGGTCACATGCCTCAGCTGTGCATGCTTTCCGCCCAGTGCGAAAGCAGTTCGTGTCACGCTGCCGCAACCGGCAGTTTCGAACAGCAGCAGCCGTGCCCCGCGAGCAGTCAATTCTGCTCTGGGAACGGCGAGGCGCTGGCCCGGTTCCCTGTGGAAACCACGCCGCTCATCGAACTAGGAGCCTTGCCTCCCTCGTTCGTGCAGCCCACCCAAGCCTCCACTGAGGCAGGGGTGCAGTGCGCTTAGTTGGCTGATGCGGCTCCGCGAGCCTGCGGGTCGGCTGGCGCGCTGGGCTCTCCTGATACAGCATTACGACTTTTCCGTGCAGTGTCGAAAGGGGAGCACAAACGTGGTAGCTGACGCGCCATCCCGTGCCCCACTCGCCAGCGGCGCCTTGACGCCTGTAGGCGGAGGGGGCGAAACAGCGGACGAGCCGCCGGGCGGCAAGGAGGGGGAACCCGCAAACGGGTTAACCCATTCCGCTAACCAGGCGAGCAGCGCTTCGCAAAGCGGACGAGAGGCAAAGCTCTGCGTGAGCGCCTCGGAGGTGCCGACGCGAAAGGAAATTTTGGCTGCAAACCTGAGTGGGGACGAGACCATGCTCCCCTCTGGGATGACTGGAATCGTTTTCAGCCGTAAGAGCTACTGAAAGCATAGCAAAATGACCCCTTTTGTCGCGAGGTGAGCGACGGTCTCAGGGAGACGGAGCGCCGTGACGCTACTTGTATTGTAGCGGGCGCAGGGGGGCAGAAGCCAGCGTGTGTCGCGGCGAACCCCGGGGAGTCATATTTGCTGGACTATGATGGGCTCGTGCTGAAGTACATAGCCACCGATGACGAGTCCATCGACCCGTTCTAGGTGGTTATCCCCAAAAGTCTAAGAGGCGCACTTTTGCGATTCTCTAATGACGAGCCACTGGCCGGTCATCTGAGTGGCTCCAAAGTTTTTGAAAAACTGAGTCATTCGGTGACGTGGCCCGGCATGAAGCGTGACATTTTCCGCTATTGCCGTTCCTGCCATGTCTGTCAAGCGGTGAAGTCACGGGGCGGCAAGCCGCCTGGAATGATGAAACCGTTTGACAGTGTGCGTCCGTGGCAGATGGCCACCTGCGATTTGATGGGGCCTTTCCCCAGGAGCAAGCAGGGGTTCAATGACCTGAAGGCCTACGCGTCACGGTCTGACGAGCTTGCGCCGGTACCCATTGGTATCAAAGGCAAGCGCAAAGGCACAACTGGTGCTGCGGAACGCAAGCGTACGGAGCACCGGTACAATCTGAGGCGACGGTCACCGGTGTGATTGATGCCGGACGGCGGACTTTTCCGCAACCGAAGGCACGCAGCCTCAGCTAGCTGGCGAGCTTTCTCGTCAGGCCCTACCTAGGCGAAGCACAGTGTGTTATTTTTTTTTGTTTTTTTTTTTGTTTTTGCAGTTTTTAGCCACTTTCGTTTCCAGCTTGTTCGTCGGTTTTCGTTCTAACGTACCGAGATGTACATAGGTAACATGCGTCTGCGTTGGCGTTCAGTTTTTTTAACCAGACTTGTACATATGTATACTTCAGCCGCTCTCTCTTGCGCTTATCTTTTGAAGCGCAGAGTTTGCCTGTCGTTTGTACGGCGCCTTTTCTCATTTCCGGCCCGACTGTGGGTGGTTGGCTCGTTAAGGAGTCGTGTGTCGCGGTGCGAGTTTTGTGCGGCCCGTATGGAGGGGAAGTTGGCGGGGCGTTTGGGGCAATGCGGGGCGGAAAGTGCATCCTTTGACCCTCGCCGCGGCGCCTCTGGACGCTTCTGATGAGGGAATCGCTGTCGCCGACCAGCGTCCGCGCACGTGCCGGTGTATGCGTGTTTGTGGCTGTGGCTGTGTGCGCGCGTAACCAAGAGCCAAGGCGACGCCTGTGAGTTGTGCCGTTGTGTGCTTCTGCGTGAGCGCGAGGATGAGGAGGACCCCTCGCTGTGGACAAGGTTACAGGTTACACATCTGGACGCCGCCGAACGTCCTCGCCCGTTTCAGCCGGCGTGAAAGGGGTGCAGTAACTTTCTTGTGCCCGAACGTGATGTCGTGTCCAAGGGCGCGAGGTCAGTGCTCTGCCGCGGCCCCGTCGTCATCAACGCACCCGCACCCTACATCAACGGAAAGAAGACCGCCAGCAGTCGTCGGCCCTCCCAACCCGTTCAACTTGAAGTCTGCGAGCGGTGAGTCGCCGACAGGCCCACTGGGCCGCGCCATCGAACTTTGAGGCCGCATCCACCTGTAACACAGCTGTACAGTGGTATTCACGTCTCCTTGTGTACCGTGTATATAATCGGCAGGCTGCTTTGATTTACTGAAGCGTATGCCAGTGTTTGTTTGTTTGCCTTGTTTTCCCTTGTTTGTGTTGTTTTTTTTTCTTACGTTGTTGTGGCTGGAACTGAAGTGTACCTAGTTTTTTTTGTGTATTCATTTCTTTATTTTGGAACTGAAGTGTAGCTTTTTTTTGTGTATTGATTTCTTTATTTTGGCCGCGTGCTTTGCCGATGGGTAGGAGGGCATTTAAGGAGAGGGGGATGTGGGAATCTGGCTTTCCGCCGTCGCCTTTGCGCGGCTGTGCCGGCCGCCCGCGTTGTTTCTCCTCTTTCCCTTGCTCCCGCCTCAGGCGGTGGAGAGGCGGCTGGGTGACTAATCACTGTCATTTAGCCACAGCTCCGCCCCGGCTCCCCAAGGGCCTTTGCCATTGGCGCCTTTTGGCGGGAATTCGGGACCCCGCTTTGGGCGGCCGCGCGCCGCGCGACCGTCCGAGCGGGGCCCAGAGAGAGAGAGATCCCTCCGAGACAGCGTAAGGTGCGTACGTTACTGTTTGTCCGTGCCGGCCCTTGGCCGCTCGGACCAGTGCTTACTCGAGCTCGCCCGCACGTGTCCTCTGACCTGCAGCGGCTCGAGCCTGTCCAGCGGGGTCCAGCGACCTCAGACAGGCGTACCTTGCGTTGATTGCCCACTCTCTCTCGCAACCGGCCCAACGGTCGACACGAGAGAGAGATCACAGCACTGCCGCGGGGACATTCTCCTGCAGCGGCGTGCTAGCGCCGCTCGAGTCGCTTCGTGCGCGCAGCGGAGCCTTGCTCCTCGCGCGCCCCCGGGACGGGGTGACTATTGAGTGCGTGTGTACCTGCTGAAGGACGACGTGAATAAACGTCTCCTTTGTGAACTTGGAGGCCTATTTCTTTGCGGCGAATCGCCCTCCTCCCAGCGGAGGTTGAGTGCGCCGCATCGGTGTCCCAGTGGTGTGTGGTGACGGCTGATCGGGGCCCTTGGCTCGCGCGAAGCTCGAACCCGCGGTGGGTGGTGGCCTTTGTCCACGTAGAAACCCACAAACTCCAAAACTCCGAAACTCACAAATTCCGAAACTCCGCAACCCGGAATCTCCAAAACTGAAACTCCAAAACTCCGAAACTCAAAAATCCAGAACTCCAAAACTCCAAAGCTCTAAAGCTCCAAAAGTCCAACAATCGAAAACTCGAAAACTCCAAAACTGCAAAAATCCAAAACTCCAAAATTCCGAAACTCGGAAACTTCAAAACTCCGAACCTCCAAAATCTCCAAAGCTCCACAACTCCGAATCTCCAAAACTCCGAAACTCCAAAAATCCATACCTCCAAAATCCAAAATTCTAAAACTCCAAAACGCCAAAACTACAAAATTTTGGAACAACAAAACCCCAAATCTCCAAAAATCCATACCTCCAAAACTCCAAAAATCCAAATTTCCGAAACTCCAAAACTCCAAAAGTGCAAAAATCCAAAACACCAAAGCTCTAAAACTCCAAAAGTCCAATAATCCGAAACTCCGAAAGCCCAAAACTCCAAAAATCCAAGACTCCAAAAATCCAAAACTCCAAAAATCCAAAACTCGAAAACTCCAAAACTGCAAAAATCCAAAACTCCAAAATTCCGAAACTCGGAAACTCCAAAACTCGGAAACTCCAAAACTCCAAACCTCCAAAATCTCCAAAACTAAACAACCCCGAATCTCCAAAACTCCGACACTCCAAAAATCCATGCCTCCAAAATCAAAAATTCTAGAACTCCAAAACTACAAAAATACAAAATTCTGGAACAAAACCCCGAATCTCCAAAAATCCATACCTCCAAAACTCCAAAAATCCAAAACTCCAAAACTCCAAAACTCCAAAAGTGCAAAAATCCAGAACTCCGAAACTCAAAAACTCCAAAAAACCAAAACTCCAAACCTCCAAACTTCGAAAACTCCCAAACCCCGAATCTCCAACACTCGGAAACTCCAAAACTCCGAAACTCGAAAACTCCTAAACTCCGAAACTCTGAAAATTCAAAACTCCAAAAAGTCAAAACTCCGAAACTCCGAAAATCCGAAATTCCGAAACTCCACAACCCCAAATCTCCAAAACTCCACAAATCCAAAACTAGAAAACTCCAAAACTGCAAAACTGCAAAACTCCAAAACTCCGAACCTCCAAAAGTTCGAAACTCCGAAACCACAAAAATCTGGAACTCCAAAACTCCAAAGCTCTAGAACTCCAAAACTGCAAAAATCCGAAACTCCAAAATTCCGAAACTCCACAACTCCGAATCTCCAAAACGGCGCAACTCTCAAACTCAAAAACTCCGAAACTCCAAAACTCCAAAACTCCGAAACTCGGAAACTCTAAAACTCCAAAACTCCAATAATCCGAAACTCCGAAAATCCTAAACTCCAAAAATCCAAAACTCCGAAACTCCAAAACTCCAACACTCCGAAACTCCGAATTTCTGGAACTCCAAATCTCCAAAGCTCTAAAACTCCAAAACTCCAAAAATCCGCAACTCCTTAAATCCAAAACTAGAAAACTCCACAACTGCAAAAAACTGAAACTCCAAAATTCCGAAACTCCACAACCACGAATCTGCAAAACTGCGAAACTCCAAAACTCAGAAACTCCAAAACTCTGAACCCCCAAAACTACAAAACTTGAAACTCCGAAACTCCAAAACTCCGAAACTCCAAAACTCCAAAACTGCAAAATTCTGGAACAACAAAACCCTGAATCTCCAAAAATCCAAAAATCCGAAACTCCAAAACTCAAATTCCGAAACTCCACAACCCTGAACCTCCAACACTCCGAAACTCCAGAACTTCGAAATTCCGAAACTCCAAAACTCCAAAACTCCGAAACTGCAAAACTCCAAAACTCCGAAACTCCGAAACTCCGGAACTCCGAAACTCCGAAACTCCAACAATCAATACCTCCAAAACTCCAAAACTACAGAATTCGGAAACTCCAAAACCCCGAATTTCCAAAACTCCGAAACTGCAATAGTCCGAAACTCTAAAACTCCAAAAATCCGAAACTCTGAAAATTCAAAAATCCGAAACTCCAAAAATCCGGATCTCCACAACCCCGATTCTCCATACGGCGCAACTCCCAAACTAAAAAACTCCGAAACTCCAAAACTCCGAAACTCGGAAACTCCAAAACTCCAAAACTACAAAATTCTGGAACTCCAAAATTCTGTATCTCCAAAAATCCATACCTCCAAAACTCCTAAACTCCAAAACTCCGGAACTCCAAAACTCAAAAATTCCGTAACTCCACAACCCTGAACCTCCAAAACTCCGAAACTCCAAAACTCCAAAACTCCAAAACTCCAAAACTCCGAAACTCCAAAACTGCGAAAATCGAAAACTCCAAAACTCCGAAACTCCAAAAGTCCAAAACTCAATAACTCCAAAACTCCGAAACTCCAAAACTCCAAAAATCGAAAACTTGAAAACTCCAAAACTCCAAAAATCCGAAACTCCAAAACTCCAAAACTCCGAAACTCCAAAACTCTGAAACTCCAAAACTCCGAAACTCACAAATTCCGAAACTCCGCAACCCCGAATCTCCAAAACTGCAACTCCAAAACTCCGAAACTCAAAAATCCAGAACTCCAAAACTCCAAAGCTCTAAAACTCCAAAAGTCCAATAATCCGAAACTCCAAAAATCGAAAACTTAAAAACTCCAAAACTCCAAAACTCCGAAACTACAAAACTCTGAAACTCCAAAACTCCGAAACTCACAAATTCCGAAACTCCGCAACCCGGAATCTCCAAAACTGAAACTCCAAAACTCCGAAACTCAAAAATCCAGAACTCCAAAACTCCAAAACTCCAACACTCCGAAACTCCGAATTTCTGGAACTCCAAAACTCCAAAGCTCTAAAACTCCAAAACTCCAAAAATCCGAAACTCCTTAAATCCAAAACTAGAAAACTCCACAACTGCAAAAAACTGAAACTCCAAAATTCCGAAACTCCACAACCACGAATCTGCAAAACTGCGAAACTCCAAAACTCAGAAACTCCAAAACTCTGAACCCCCAAAACTACAAAACTTGAAACTCCGAAACTCCAAAACTCCGAAACTCCAAAACTCCAAAACTGCAAAATTCTGGAACAACAAAACCCTGAATCTCCAAAAATCCAAAAATCCGAAACTCCAAAACTCAAATTCCGAAACTCCACAACCCTGAACCTCCAAAACTCCGAAACTCCAAAACTTCGAAATTCCGAAACTCCAAAACTCCAAAACTCCGAAACTGCAAAACTCCAAAACTCCGAAACTCCGAAACTCCGGAACTCCAAAACTCCGAAACTCCGAAACTCCAAAACTCCGAAACTCCAACAATCAATACCTCCAAAACTCCAAAACTACAGAATTCGGAAACTCCAAAACCCCAAATTTCCAAAACTCCGAAACTGCAATAGTCCGAAATTCTAAAACTCCAAAAATCCAAAACTCTGAAAATTCAAAAATCCGGAACTCCAAAAATCCGGAACTCCACAACCCCGATTCTCCATACGGCGCAACTCCCAAACTAAAAAACTCCGAAACTCCAAAACTCGGAAACTCCAAAACTCCGAACCTCCAAAACTCCAAAACTCCACAACCCCTCAAAACTCAAAACCTCCAAAAATCCAAAACACCAAAACTCCAATGCTTTAAAAATCCAAAACTCCAAAAATCCAAAACTCCAAAAATTGAAAACTCCACAAATCCGAAACTCCAAAACTCCGAAACTCCAAAACTCTGAAACTCCAAAACTCCGAAACTCACAAACTCCGAAACTCCGCAACCCCGAATCTCCAAAACTCTGAAACTCCAAAACTCCGAAACTCCAAAAATCCAGAACTCCAAAACTCCAAAGCTGTGAAACTCCAAATGTCCAATAATCCGAAACTCCGAAAGTCCAAAACTCAAACAATCCAAAACTCCAAAAATCCAAAACTCCAAAAATCCAAAACTCCAAAATTCCGAAACTCGGAAACTCCAAAACTCGGAAACTCCAAAACTCCGAACCTCCAAAACTCCAAAACTCCACAACCCCTCCAAACTCAAAACCTCCAAAAATCCAGAACACCAAAACTCCAATGCTTTAAAAATCCAAAACTCCAAAAATCCAAAACTCCAAAAATCGAAAACTTAAAAACTCCAAAACTCCAAAACTCCGAAACTACAAAACTCTGAAACTCCAAAACTCCGAAACTCACAAATTCCGAAACTCCGCAACCCGGAATCTCCAAAACTGAAACTCCAAAACTCCGAAACTCAAAAATCCAGAACTCCAAAACTCCAAAGCTCTAAAGCTCCAAAAGTCCAAAAATCGAAAACTCGAAAACTCCAAAACTGCAAAAATCCAAAACTCCAAAATTCCGAAACTCGGAAACTCCAAAACTCCGAACCTCCAAAATCTCCAAAGCTCCACAACTCCGAATCTCCAAAACTCCGAAACTCCAAAAATCCATACCTCCAAAATCCAAAATTCTAAAACTCCAAAACTCCAAAACTACAAAATTTTGGAACAAAACCCCAAATCTCCAAAAATCCATACCTCCAAAACTCCAAAACTACAAAATTTTGGAACAACAAAACCCCAAATCTCCAAAAATCCATACCTCCAAAACTCCAAAAATCCAAAACTCCGAAACTCCAAAACTCCAAAAGTGCAAAAATCCAAAACACCAAAGCTCTAAAACTCCAAAAGTCCAATAATCCGAAACTCCGAATGCCCAAAACTCCAAAAATCCAAGACTCCAAAAATCCAAAACTCCAAAAATCCAAAACTCGAAAACTCCAAAACTGCAAAAATCCAAAACTCCAAAATTCCGAAACTCGGAAACTCCAAAACTCGGAAACTCCAAAACTCCAAACCTCCAAAATCTCCAAAACTAAACAACCCCGAATCTCCAAAACTCCGAAACTCCAAAAATCCATACCTCCAAAATCCAAAATTCTAGAACTCCAAAACTACAAAAATACAAAATTCTGGAACAACAAAACCCCGAATCTCCAAAAATCCATACCTCCAAAACTCCAAAACTCCAAAAGTGCAAAAATCCAGAACTCCGAAACTCAAAAACTCCAAAAAACCAAAACTCCAAAACTCCAAACCTCCAAACTTCGAAGACTCCCAAACCCCGAATCTCCAACACTCGGAAACTCCAAAACTCCAAAAGTGCAAAAATACAAAACTCCAAAACTCAAAAACTCCAGAACTCCAAAACTCCAAAAATCCAAAACTCCAAAACTCCGAAACTCCGAAAATCCGAAACTCCAAAGCTCCAAAACTCCGAAACTCCAAAACTCCGAAACTCGAAAACTCATAAACTCCGAAACTCTGAAAATTCAAAACTCCAAAAAGTCAAAACTCCGAAACTCCGAAAATCCGAAATTCCGAAACTCCACAACCCCAAATCTCCAAAACTCCACAAATCCAAAACTAGAAAACTCCAAAACTGCAAAACTGCAAAACTCCAAAACTCCGAACCTCCAAAACTCCAAAAGTTCGAAACTCCGAAACCACAAAAATCTGGAACTCCAAAACTCCAAAGCTCTAGAACTCCAAAACTGCAAAAATCCGAAACTCCAAAATTCCGAAACTCCACAACTCCGAATCTCCAAAACGGCGCAACTCTCAAACTCAAAAACTCCGAAACTCCAAAACTCCAAAACTCCGAAACTCGGAAACTCTAAAACTCCAAAACTCCAATAATCCGAAACTCCGAAAATCCTAAACTCCAAAAATCCAAAACTCCGAAACTCCAAAACTCCAACACTCCGAAACTCCGAATTTCTGGAACTCCAAAACTCCAAAGCTCTAAAACTCCAAAACTCCAAAAATCCGAAACTCCTTAAATCCAAAACTAGAAAACTCCACAACTGCAAAAAACTGAAACTCCAAAATTCCGAAACTCCACAACCACGAATCTGCAAAACTGCGAAACTCCAAAACTCAGAAACTCCAAAACTCTGAACCCCCAAAACTACAAAACTTGAAACTCCGAAACTCCAAAACTCCGAAACTCCAAAACTCCAAAACTGCAAAATTCTGGAACAACAAAACCCTGAATCTCCAAAAATCCAAAAATCCGAAACTCCAAAACTCAAATTCCGAAACTCCACAACCCTGAACCTCCAACACTCCGAAACTCCAGAACTTCGAAATTCCGAAACTCCAAAACTCCAAAACTCCGAAACTGCAAAACTCCAAAACTCCGAAACTCCGAAACTCCGGAACTCCGAAACTCCGAAACTCCAACAATCAATACCTCCAAAACTCCAAAACTACAGAATACGGAAACTCCAAAACCCCGAATTTCCAAAACTCCGAAACTGCAATAGTCCGAAACTCTAAAACTCCAAAAATCCGAAACTCTGAAAATTCAAAAATCCGAAACTCCAAAAATCTGGATCTCCACAACCCCGATTCTCCATACGGCGCAACTCCCAAACTAAAAAACTCCGAAACTCCAAAACTCCGAAACTCGGAAACTCCAAAACTCCAAAACTACAAAATTCTGGAACTCCAAAATTCTGTATCTCCAAAAATCCATACCTCCAAAACTCCTAAACTCCAAAACTCCGGAACTCCAAAACTCAAAAATTCCATAACTCCACAACCCTGAACCTCCAAAACTCCGAAACTCCAAAACTCCAAAACTCCAAAACTCCAAAACTCCGAAACTCCAAAACTGCGAAAATCGAAAACTCCAAAACTCCGAAACTCCAAAAGTCCAAAACTCAATAACTCCAAAACTCCGAAACTCCAAAACTCCAAAAATCGAAAACTTGAAAACTCCAAAACTCCAAAAATCCGAAACTCCAAAACTCCAAAACTCCGAAACTACAAAACTCTGAAACTCCAAAACTCCGAAACTCACAAATTCCGAAACTCCGCAACCCCGAATCTCCAAAACTGCAACTCCAAAACTCCGAAACTCAAAAATCCAGAACTCCAAAACTCCAAAGCTCTAAAACTCCAAAAGTCCAATAATCCGAAACTCCAAAAATCGAAAACTTAAAAACTCCAAAACTCCAAAACTCCGAAACTACAAAACTCTGAAACTCCAAAACTCCGAAACTCACAAATTCCGAAACTCCGCAACCCGGAATCTCCAAAACTGAAACTCCAAAACTCCGAAACTCAAAAATCCAGAACTCCAAAACTCCAAAACTCCAACACTCCGAAACTCCGAATTTCTGGAACTCCAAAACTCCAAAGCTCTAAAACTCCAAAACTCCAAAAATCCGAAACTCCTTAAATCCAAAACTAGAAAACTCCACAACTGCAAAAAACTGACTCCAAAATTCCGAAACTCCACAACCACGAATCTGCAAAACTGCGAAACTCCAAAACTCAGAAACTCCAAAACTCTGAACCCCCAAAACTACAAAACTTGAAACTCCGAAACTCCAAAACTCCGAAACTCCAAAACTCCAAAACTGCAAAATTCTGGAACAACAAAACCCTGAATCTCCAAAAATCCAAAAATCCGAAACTCCAAAACTCAAATTCCGAAACTCCACAACCCTGAACCTCCAAAACTCCGAAACTCCAAAACTTCGAAATTCCGAAACTCCAAAACTCCAAAACTCCGAAACTGCAAAACTCCAAAACTCCGAAACTCCGAAACTCCGGAACTCCAAAACTCCGAAACTCCGAAACTCCAAAACTCCGAAACTCCAACAATCAATACCTCCAAAACTCCAAAACTACAGAATTCGGAAACTCCAAAACCCCAAATTTCCAAAACTCCGAAACTGCAATAGTCCGAAACTCTAAAACTCCAAAAATCCAAAACTCTGAAAATTCAAAAATCCGAAACTCCAAAAATCCGGAACTCCACAACCCCGATTCTCCATACGGCGCAACTCCCAAACTAAAAAACTCCGAAACTCCAAAACTCGGAAACTCCAAAACTCCGAACCTCCAAAACTCCAAAACTCCACAACCCCTCAAAACTCAAAACCTCCAAAAATCCAAAACACCAAAACTCCAATGCTTTAAAAATCCAAAACTCCAAAAATCCAAAACTCCAAAAATTGAAAACTCCACAAATCCGAAACTCCAAAACTCCGAAACTCCAAAACTCTGAAACTCCAAAACTCCGAAACTCACAAACTCCGAAACTCCGCAACCCCGAATCTCCAAAACTCTGAAACTCCAAAACTCCGAAACTCCAAAAATCCAGAACTCCAAAACTCCAAAGCTGTGAAACTCCAAATGTCCAATAATCCGAAACTCCGAAAGTCCAAAACTCAAACAATCCAAAACTCCAAAAATCCAAAACTCCAAAAATCCAAAACTCCACAACCCCTCCAAACTCAAAACCTCCAAAAATCCAAAACACCAAAACTCCAATGCTTTAAAAATCCAAAACTCCAAAAATCCAAAACTCCAAAAATCGAAAACTTAAAAACTCCAAAACTCCAAAACTCCGAAACTACAAAACTCTGAAACTCCAAAACTCCGAAACTCACAAATTCCGAAACTCCGCAACCCGGAATCTCCAAAACTGAAACTCCAAAACTCCGAAACTCAAAAATCCAGAACTCCAAAACTCCAAAGCTCTAAAGCTCCAAAAGTCCAAAAATCGAAAACTCGAAAACTCCAAAACTGCAAAAATCCAAAACTCCAAAATTCCGAAACTCGGAAACTCCAAAACTCCGAACCTCCAAAATCCCTAAAGCTCCACAACTCCGAATCTCCAAAACTCCGAAACTCCAAAAATCCATACCTCCAAAATCCAAAATTCTAAAACTCCAAAACTCCAAAACTACAAAATTTTGGAACAACAAAACCCCAAATCTCCAAAAATCCATACCTCCAAAACTCCAAAACTACAAAATTTTGGAACAACAAAACCCCAAATCTCCAAAAATCCATACCTCCAAAACTCCAAAAATCCAAAACTCCGAAACTCCAAAACTCCAAAAGTGCAAAAATCCAAAACACCAAAGCTCTAAAACTCCAAAAGTCCAATAATCCGAAACTCCGAATGCCCAAAACTCCAAAAATCCAAGACTCCAAAAATCCAAAACTCCAAAAATCCAAAACTCGAAAACTCCAAAACTGCAAAAATCCAAAACTCCAAAATTCCGAAACTCGGAAACTCCAAAACTCGGAAACTCCAAAACTCCAAACCTCCAAAATCTCCAAAACTAAACAACCCCGAATCTCCAAAACTCCGAAACTCCAAAAATCCATACCTCCAAAATCCAAAATTCTAGAACTCCAAAACTACAAAAATACAAAATTCTGGAACAACAAAACCCCGAATCTCCAAAAATCCATACCTCCAAAACTCCAAAACTCCAAAAGTGCAAAAATCCAGAACTCCGAAACTCAAAAACTCCAAAAAACCAAAACTCCAAAACTCCAAACCTCCAAACTTCGAAGACTCCCAAACCCCGAATCTCCAACACTCGGAAACTCCAAAACTCCAAAAGTGCAAAAATACAAAACTCCAAAACTCAAAAACTCCAGAACTCCAAAACTCCAAAAATCCAAAACTCCAAAACTCCGAAACTCCGAAAATCCGAAACTCCAAAGCTCCAAAACTCCGAAACTCCAAAACTCCGAAACTCGAAAACTCATAAACTCCGAAACTCTGAAAATTCAAAACTCCAAAAAGTCAAAACTCCGAAACTCCGAAAATCCGAAATTCCGAAACTCCACAACCCCAAATCTCCAAAACTCCACAAATCCAAAACTAGAAAACTCCAAAACTGCAAAACTGCAAAACTCCAAAACTCCGAACCTCCAAAACTCCAAAAGTTCGAAACTCCGAAACCACAAAAATCTGGAACTCCAAAACTCCAAAGCTCTAGAACTCCAAAACTGCAAAAATCCGAAACTCCAAAATTCCGAAACTCCACAACTCCGAATCTCCAAAACGGCGCAACTCTCAAACTCAAAAACTCCGAAACTCCAAAACTCCAAAACTCCGAAACTCGGAAACTCTAAAACTCCAAAACTCCAATAATCCGAAACTCCGAAAATCCTAAACTCCAAAAATCCAAAACTCCGAAACTCCAAAACTCCAACACTCCGAAACTCCGAATTTCTGGAACTCCAAAACTCCAAAGCTCTAAAACTCCAAAACTCCAAAAATCCGAAACTCCTTAAATCCAAAACTAGAAAACTCCACAACTGCAAAAAACTGAAACTCCAAAATTCCGAAACTCCACAACCACGAATCTGCAAAACTGCGAAACTCCAAAACTCAGAAACTCCAAAACTCTGAACCCCCAAAACTACAAAACTTGAAACTCCGAAACTCCAAAACTCCGAAACTCCAAAACTCCAAAACTGCAAAATTCTGGAACAACAAAACCCTGAATCTCCAAAAATCCAAAAATCCGAAACTCCAAAACTCAAATTCCGAAACTCCACAACCCTGAACCTCCAACATTCCGAAACTCCAGAACTTCGAAATTCCGAAACTCCAAAACTCCAAAACTCCGAAACTGCAAAACTCCAAAACTCCGAAACTCCGAAACTCCGGAACTCCGAAACTCCGAAACTCCAACAATCAATACCTCCAAAACTCCAAAACTACAGAATTCGGAAACTCCAAAACCCCGAATTTCCAAAACTCCGAAACTGCTATAGTCCGAAACTCTAAAACTCCAAAAATCCGAAACTCTGAAAATTCAAAAATCCGAAACTCCAAAAATCCGGATCTCCACAACCCCGATTCTCCATACGGCGCAACTCCCAAACTAAAAAACTCCGAAACTCCAAAACTCCGAAACTCGGAAACTCCAAAACTCCAAAACTACAAAATTCTGGAACTCCAAAATTCTGTATCTCCAAAAATCCATACCTCCAAAACTCCTAAACTCCAAAACTCCGGAACTCCAAAACTCAAAAATTCCGTAACTCCACAACCCTGAACCTCCAAAACTCCGAAACTCCAAAACTCCCAAACTCCAAAACTCCAAAACTCCGAAACTCCAAAACTGCGAAAATCGAAAACTCCAAAACTCCGAAACTCCAAAAGTCCAAAACTCAATAACTCCAAAACTCCGAAACTCCAAAACTCCAAAAATCGAAAACTTGAAAACTCCAAAACTCCAAAAATCCGAAACTCCAAAACTCCAAAACTCCGAAACTCCAAAACTCTGAAACTCCAAAACTCCGAAACTCACAAATTCCGAAACACCGCAACCCCGAATCTCCAAAACTGCAACTCCAAAACTCCGAAACTCAAAAATCCAGAACTCCAAATCTCCAAAGCTCTAAAACTCCAAAAGTCCAATAATCCGAAACTCCAAAAATCGAAAACTTAAAAACTCCAAAACTCCAAAACTCCGAAACTACAAAACTCTGAAACTCCAAAACTCCGAAACTCACAAATTCCGAAACTCCGCAACCCGGAATCTCCAAAACTGAAACTCCAAAACTCCGAAACTCAAAAAATCCAGAACTCCAAAACTCCAAAACTCCAACACTCCGAAACTCCGAATTTCTGGAACTCCAAAACTCCAAAGCTCTAAAACTCCAAAACTCCAAAAATCCGAAACTCCTTAAATCCAAAACTAGAAAACTCCACAACTGCAAAAAACTGAAACTCCAAAATTCCGAAACTCCACAACCACGAATCTGCAAAACTGCGAAACTCCAAAACTCAGAAACTCCAAAACTCTGAACCCCCAAAACTACAAAACTTGAAACTCCGAAACTCCAAAACTCCGAAACTCCAAAACTCCAAAACTGCAAAATTCTGGAACAACAAAACCCTGAATCTCCAAAAATCCAAAAATCCGAAACTCCAAAACTCAAATTCCGAAACTCCACAACCCTGAACCTCCAAAACTCCGAAACTCCAAAACTTCGAAATTCCGAAACTCCAAAACTCCAAAACTCCGAAACTGCAAAACTCCAAAACTCCGAAACTCCGAAACTCCGGAACTCCAAAACTCCGAAACTCCGAAACTCCAAAACTCCGAAACTCCAACAATCAATACCTCCAAAACTCCAAAACTACAGAATTCGGAAACTCCAAAACCCCAAATTTCCAAAACTCCGAAACTGCAATAGTCCAAAACTCTAAAACTCCAAAAATCCAAAACTCTGAAAATTCAAAAATCCGAAACTCCAAAAATCCGGAACTCCACAACCCCGATTCTCCATACGGCGCAACTCCCAAACTAAAAAACTCCGAAACTCCAAAACTCGGAAACTCCAAAACTCCGAACCTCCAAAACTCCAAAACTCCACAACCCCTCAAAACTCAAAACCTCCAAAAATCCAAAACACCAAAACTCCAATGCTTTAAAAATCCAAAACTCCAAAAATCCAAAACTCCAAAAATTGAAAACTCCACAAATCCGAAACTCCAAAACTCCGAAACTCCAAAACTCTGAAACTCCAAAACTCCGAAACTCACAAACTCCGAAACTCCGCAACCCCGAATCTCCAAAACTCTGAAACTCCAAAACTCCGAAACTCCAAAAATCCAGAACTCCAAAACTCCAAAGCTGTGAAACTCCAAATGTCCAATAATCCGAAACTCCGAAAGTCCAAAACTCAAACAATCCAAAACTCCAAAAATCCAAAACTCCAAAAATCCAAAACTCCAAAATTCCGAAACTCGGAAACTCCAAAACTCGGAAACTCCAAAACTCCGAACCTCCAAAACTCCAAAACTCCACAACCCCTCCAAACTCAAAACCTCCAAAAATCCAAAACACCAAAACTCCAATGCTTTAAAAATCCAAAACTCCAAAAATCCAAAACTCCAAAAATCGAAAACTTAAAAACTCCAAAACTCCAAAACTCCGAAACTACAAAACTCTGAAACTCCAAAACTCCGAAACTCACAAATTCCGAAACTCCTCAACCCGGAATCTCCAAAACTGAAACTCCAAAACTCCGAAACTCAAAAATCCAGAACTCCAAAACTCCAAAGCTCTAAAGCTCCAAAAGTCCAAAAATCGAAAACTCGAAAACTCCAAAACTGCAAAAATCCAAAACTCCAAAATTCCGAAACTCGGAAACTCCAAAACTCCGAACCTCCAAAATCTCCAAAGCTCCACAACTCCGAATCTCCAAAACTCCGAAACTCCAAAAATCCATACCTCCAAAATCCAAAATTCTAAAACTCCAAAACTCCAAAACTACAAAATTTTGGAACAACAAAACCCCAAATCTCCAAAAATCCATACCTCCAAAACTCCAAAACTACAAAATTTTGGAACAACAAAACCCCAAATCTCCAAAAATCCATACCTCCAAAACTCCAAAAATCCAAAACTCCGAAACTCCAAAACTCCAAAAGTGCAAAAATCCAAAACACCAAAGCTCTAAAACTCCAAAAGTCCAATAATCCGAAACTCCGAATGCCCAAAACTCCAAAAATCCAAGACTCCAAAAATCCAAAACTCCAAAAATCCAAAACTCGAAAACTCCAAAACTGCAAAAATCCAAAACTCCAAAATTCCGAAACTCGGAAACTCCAAAACTCGGAAACTCCAAAACTCCAAACCTCCAAAATCTCCAAAACTAAACAACCCCGAATCTCCAAAACTCCGAAACTCCAAAAATCCATACCTCCAAAATCCAAAATTCTAGAACTCCAAAACTACAAAAATACAAAATTCTGGAACAACAAAACCCCGAATCTCCAAAAATCCATACCTCCAAAACTCCAAAACTCCAAAAGTGCAAAAATCCAGAACTCCGAAACTCAAAAACTCCAAAAAACCAAAACTCCAAAACTCCAAACCTCCAAACTTCGAAGACTCCCAAACCCCGAATCTCCAACACTCGGAAACTCCAAAACTCCAAAAGTGCAAAAATACAAAACTCCAAAACTCAAAAACTCCAGAACTCCAAAACTCCAAAAATCCAAAACTCCAAAACTCCGAAACTCCGAAAATCCGAAACTCCAAAGCTCCAAAACTCCGAAACTCCAAAACTCCGAAACTCGAAAACTCATAAACTCCGAAACTCTGAAAATTCAAAACTCCAAAAAGTCAAAACTCCGAAACTCCGAAAATCCGAAATTCCGAAACTCCACAACCCCAAATCTCCAAAACTCCACAAATCCCAAACTAGAAAACTCCAAAACTGCAAAACTGCAAAACTCCAAAACTCCGAACCTCCAAAACTCCAAAAGTTCGAAACTCCGAAACCACAAAAATCTGGAACTCCAAAACTCCAAAGCTCTAGAACTCCAAAACTGCAAAAATCCGAAACTCCAAAATTCCGAAACTCCACAACTCCGAATCTCCAAAACGGCGCAACTCTCAAACTCAAAAACTCCGAAACTCCAAAACTCCAAAACTCCGAAACTCGGAAACTCTAAAACTCCAAAACTCCAATAATCCGAAACTCCGAAAATCCTAAACTCCAAAACTCCAAAACTCCGAAACTCCAAAACTCCAACACTCCGAAACTCCGAATTTCTGGAACTCCAAAACTCCAAAGCTCTAAAACTCCAAAACTCCAAAAATCCGAAACTCCTTAAATCCAAAACTAGAAAACTCCACAACTGCAAAAAACTGAAACTCCAAAATTCCGAAACTCCACAACCACGAATCTGCAAAACTGCGAAACTCCAAAACTCAGAAACTCCAAAACTCTGAACCCACAAAACTACAAAACTTGAAACTCCGAAACTCCAAAACTCCGAAACTCCAAAACTCCAAAACTGCAAAATTCTGGAACAACAAAACCCTGAATCTCCAAAAATCCAAAAATCCGAAACTCCAAAACTCAAATTCCGAAACTCCACAACCCTGAACCTCCAAAACTCCGAAACTCCAAAACTTCGAAATTCCGAAACTCCAAAACTCCAAAACTCCGAAACTGCAAAACTCCAAAACTCCGAAACTCCGAAACTCCGGAACTCCGAAACTCCGAAACTCCGAAACTCCGAAACTCCAAAACTCCGAAACTCCAACAATCAATACCTCCAAAACTCCAAAACTACAGAATTCGGAAACTCCAAAACCCCGAATTTCCAAAACTCCGAAACTGCAATAGTCCGAAACTCTAAAACTCCAAAAATCCGAAACTCTGAAAATTCAAAAATCCGAAACTCCAAAAATCCGGAACTCCACAACCCCGATTCTCCATACGGCGCAACACCCAAACTAAAAAACTCCGAAACTCCAAAACTCCAAAACTCGGAAACTCCAAAACTCCGAACCTCCAAAACTCCAAAACTCCACAACCCCTCAAAACTCAAAACCTCCAAAAATCCAAAACACCAAAACTCCAATGCTTTAAAAATCCAAAACTCCAAAAATCCAAAACTCCAAAAATTGAAAACTCCACAAATCCGAAACTCCAAAACTCCGAAACTCCAAAACTCTGAAACTCCAAAACTCCAAAACTCTGAAACTCCAAAACTCCGAAACTCCAAAAATCCAGAACTCCAAAACTCCAAAGCTGTAAAACTCCAAATGTCCAATAATCCGAAACTCCGAAAGTCCAAAACTCAAACAATCCAAAACTCCAAAAATCCAAAACTCCAAAATTCCGAAACTCGGAAACTCCAAAACTCGGAAACTCCAAAACTCCGAACCTCCAAAACTCCAAAACTCCACAACTCCTCCAAACTCAAAACCTCCAAAAATCCAAAACACCAAAACTCCAATGCTTTAAAAATCCAAAACTCCAAAAATCCAAAACTCCAAAAATCGAAAACTTAAAAACTCCAAAACTCCAAAACTCCGAAACTACAAAACTCTGAAACTCCAAAACTCCGAAACTCACAAATTCCGAAACTCCGCAACCCGGAATCTCCAAAACTGAAACTCCAAAACTCCGGAACTCAAAAATCCAGAACTCCAAAACTCCAAAGCTCTAAAGCTCCAAAAGTCCAAAAATCGAAAACTCGAAAACTCCAAAAGTGCAAAAATCCAAAACTCCAAAATTCCGAAACTCGGAAACTCCAAAACTCCGAACCTCCAAAATCTCCAAAGCTCCACAACTCCGAATCTCCAAAACTCCGAAACTCCAAAAATCCATACCTCCAAAATCCAAAATTCTAAAACTCCAAAACTCCAAAACTACAAAATTTTGGAACAACAAAACCCCAAATCTCCAAAAATCCATACCTCCAAAACTCCAAAAATCCAAAACTCCGAAACTCCAAAACTCCAAAAGTGCAAAAATCCAAAACACCAAAGCTCTAAAACTCCAAAAGTCCAATAATCCGAAACTCCGAATGCCCAAAACTCCAAAAATCCAAGACTCCAAAAATCCAAAACTCCAAAAATCCAAAACTCGAAAACTCCAAAACTGCAAAAATCCAAAACTCCAAAATTCCGAAACTCGGAAACTCCAAAACTCGGAAACTCCAAAACTCCAAACCTCCAAAATCTCCAAAACTAAACAACCCCGAATCTCCAAAACTCCGAAACTCCAAAAATCCATACCTCCAAAATCCAAAATTCTAGAACTCCAAAACTACAAAAATACAAAATTCTGGAACAACAAAACCCCGAATCTCCAAAAATCCATACCTCCAAAAATCCAAAACTCCAAAACTCCAAAAGTGCAAAAATCCAGAACTCCGAAACTCAAAAACTCCAAAAAACCAAAACTCCAAAACTCCAAACCTCCAAACTTCGAAAACTCCCAAACCCCGAATCTCCAACACTCGGAAACTCCAAAACTCCAAAAGTGCAAAAATAGAAAACTCCAAAACTCAAAAAATCCAAAACTCCAAAACTCCGAAACTCCGAAAATCCGAAACTCCAAAGCTCCAAAACTCCGAAACTCCAAAACTCCGAAACTCGAAAACTCCTAAACTCCGAAACTCGGAAATTTCAAAACTCCAAAAAGTCAAAACTCCGAAACTCCGAAAATCCGAAATTCCGAAACTCCACAACCCCAAATCTCCAAAACTCCACAAATCCAAAACAAGAAAACTCCAAAACTGCAAAAATCCGAAACTCCAAAATTCCGAAACTCCACAACTCCGAATCTCCAAAACGGCGCAACTCTCAAACTCAAAAACTCCGAAACTCCAAAACTCCAAAACTCCGAAACTCGGAAACTCGAAAACTCCAAAACTCCGAAACTCCGAAAGTCCAAAACTCAATAACTCCAAAACTCCGAAACTCCAAAACTCCAAAAATCGAAAACTTAAAAACTCCCAAAATCGAAAACTTAAAAACTCCAAAACTCCACAAATCCGAAACTCCAAAACTCCAAAACTCCGAAACTCCAAAACTCTGAAACTCCAAAACTCCGAAACTCACAAATTCCGAAACTCCGCAACCCCGAATCTCCAAAACTGAAACTCCAAAACTCTGAAACTCAAAAATCCAGAACTCCAAAACTCCAAAGCTCTAAAACTCCAAAAGTCCAATAATCCGAAACTCCGAAAGTCCAAAACTCAAACAATCCAGAACTCCAAAAATCCAAAACTTAAAATTCGAAACTCCAAAACTCCAAAATTCCGAAACTCCAAAACTCCGAAACTCCGAAAATCTGGAACTCCAAAACTCCAAAGCTATAAAACTCCAAAACTGCAAAAATCCAAAACTCCAAAACTCCGAACCTCCAAAATCTCCAAAGCTCCACAACTCCGAATCTCCAAAACTCCGAAACTCCAAAAATCCATACCTCCGAAATCCAAAATTCTAAAACTCCAAAACTCCATAACTACAAAATTTTGGAACAACAAAACCCCAAATCTCCAAAAATCCATACCTCCAAAACTCCAAAAATCCAAAACTCCGAAACTCCAAAACTCCAAAAGTGCAAAAATCCAAAACACCAAAGCTCTAAAACTCCAAAAGTCCAATAATCTGAAACTCCGAAAGCCCAAAACTCCAAAAATCCAAGACTCCAAAAATCCAAAACTCCAAAAATCCAAAACTCGAAAACTCCAAAACTGCAAAAATCCAAAACTCCAAAATTCCGAAACTCGGAAACTCCAAAACTCGGAAACTCCAAAACTCCAAACCTCCAAAATCTCCAAAACTAAACAACCCCGAATCTCCAAAACTCCGAAACTCCAAAAATCCATACCTCCAAAATCCAAAATTCTAGAACTCCAAAACTACAAAAATACAAAATTCTGGAACAACAAAACCCCGAATCTCCAAAAATCCATACCTCCAAAAATCCAAAACTCCAAAACTCCAAAAGTGCAAAAATCCAGAACTCCGAAACTCAAAAACTCCAAAAAACCAAAACTCCAAAACTCCAAACCTCCAAACTTCGAAAACTCCCAAACCCCGAATCTCCAACACTCGGAAACTCCAAAACTCCAAAAGTGCAAAAATAGAAAACTCCAAAACTCAAAAAATCCAAAACTCCAAAACTCCGAAACTCCGAAAATCCGAAACTCCAAAGCTCCAAAACTCCGAAACTCCAAAACTCCGAAACTCGAAAACTCCTAAACTCCGAAACTCGGAAAATTCAAAACTCCAAAAAGTCAAAACTCCGAAACTCCGAAAATCCGAAATTCCGAAACTCCACAACCCCAAATCTCCAAAACTCCACAAATCCAAAACAAGAAAACTCCAAAACTGCAAAAATCCGAAACTCCAAAATTCCGAAACTCCACAACTCCGAATCTCCAAAACGGCGCAACTCTCAAACTCAAAAACTCCGAAACTCCAAAACTCCAAAACTCCGAAACTCGGAAACTCGAAAACTCCAAAACTCCGAAACTCCGAAAGTCCAAAACTCAATAACTCCAAAACTCCGAAACTCCAAAACTCCAAAAATCGAAAACTTAAAAACTCCCAAAATCGAAAACTTAAAAACTCCAAAACTCCACAAATCCGAAACTCCAAAACTCCAAAACTCCGAAACTCCAAAACTCTGAAACTCCAAAACTCCGAAACTCACAAATTCCGAAACTCCGCAACCCCGAATCTCCAAAACTGAAACTCCAAAACTCTGAAACTCAAAAATCCAGAACTCCAAAACTCCAAAGCTCTAAAACTCCAAAAGTCCAATAATCCGAAACTCCGAAAGTCCAAAACTCAAACAATCCAGAACTCCAAAAATCCAAAACTTAAAATTCGAAACTCCAAAACTCCAAAATTCCGAAACTCCAAAACTCCGAAACTCCGAAAATCTGGAACTCCAAAACTCCAAAGCTATAAAACTCCAAAACTGCAAAAATCCAAAACTCCAAAACTCCGAACCTCCAAAATCTCCAAAGCTCCACAACTCCGAATCTCCAAAACTCCGAAACTCCAAAAATCCATACCTCCGAAATCCAAAATTCTAAAACTCCAAAACTCCATAACTACAAAATTTTGGAACAACAAAACCCCAAATCTCCAAAAATCCATACCTCCAAAACTCCAAAAATCCAAAACTCCGAAACTCCAAAACTCCAAAAGTGCAAAAATCCAAAACACCAAAGCTCTAAAACTCCAAAAGTCCAATAATCTGAAACTCCGAAAGCCCAAAACTCCAAAAATCCAAGACTCCAAAAATCCAAAACTCCAAAAATCCAAAACTCGAAAACTCCAAAACTGCAAAAATCCAAAACTCCAAAATTCCGAAACTCGGAAACTCCAAAACTCCAAACCTCCAAAATCTCCAAAACTAAACAACCCCGAATCTCCAAAACTCCGAAACTCCAAAAATCCATACCTCCAAAATCCAAAATTCTAGAACTCCAAAACTACAAAAATACAAAATTCTGAAACAAAACCCCGAATCTCCAAAAATCCATACCTCCAAAACTCCAAAAATCCAAAACTCCAAAACTCAAAAACTCCAAAAGTGCAAAAATCCTGAACTCCAAAACTCAAAAACTCCAAAAAACCAAAACTCCAAAACTCCAAACCTCCAAACTTCGAAAACTCCCAAACCCCGAATCTCCAAAACTCGGAAACTCCAAAACTCCAAAAGTGCAAAAATCCAAAACTCCAAAACTCCAAAACTCCGAAAATCCGAAACTCCAAAACTCCAAAACTCCGAAACTCCAAAACTCCGAAACTCGAAAACTCCTAAACTCCGAAACTCTGAAAATTCAAAACTCCAAAAAGTCAGAACTCCGAAACTCCGAAAATCCGAAATTCCGAAACTCCACAACCCCAAATCTCCAAAACTCCACAAATCCAAAACTAGAAAACTCCAAAACTGCAAAACTGCAAAACTCCAAAACTCCGAACCTCCAAAACTCCACAACCCCTCAAAACTCAAAACCTCCAAAAATCCAAAACACCAAAACTCCAATGGTTTAAAAATCCAAAACTCCAAAAATCCAAAACTCCAAAAATCGAAAACTTAAAAACTCCAAAACTCCACAAATCCGAAACTCCAAAACTCCAAAACTCCGAAACTCCAAAACTCTGAAACTCCAAAACTCCGAAACTCACAAATTCCGAAACTCCGCAACTCCGAATCTCCAAAACTCTGAAACTCCAAAACTCCGAAACTCCAAAAATCCAGAACTCCACAACCCCGAATCTCCAAAACTGCGAAACTCCAAAAATCCATACCTCCAAAATCCAAAATTCTAAAACTCCAAAACTACAAAACTACAAAATTCTGGAACAACAAAACCCCGAATCTCCAAAAATCCAAAAATCCGAAACTCCAAAACTCATAAATTCCGAAACTCCAAAACACAAAAATTCCGAAACTCCACAACCCTGAATCTCCAAAACTGCGAAACTCCAAAAATCCATACCTCCAAAATCCAAAATTCTAAAACTCCAAAACTCCAAAACTACAAAATTTTGGAACAACAAAACCCCAAATCTCCAAAAATCCATACCTCCAAAACTCCAAAACTACAAAATTTTGGAACAACAAAACCCCAAATCTCCAAAAATCCATACCTCCAAAACTCCAAAAATCCAAAACTCCGAAACTCCAAAACTCCAAAAGTGCAAAAATCCAAAACACCAAAGCTCTAAAACTCCAAAAGTCCAATAATCCGAAACTGCGAATGCCCAAAACTCCAAAAATCCAAGACTCCAAAAATCCAAAACTCCAAAAATCCAAAACTCGAAAACTCCAAAACTGCAAAAATCCAAAACTCCAAAATTCCGAAACTCGGAAACTCCAAAACTCGGAAACTCCAAAACTCCAAACCTCCAAAATCTCCAAAACTAAACAACCCCGAATCTCCAAAACTCCGAAACTCCAAAAATCCATACCTCCAAAATCCAAAATTCTAGAACTCCAAAACTACAAAAATACAAAATTCTGGAACAACAAAACCCCGAATCTCCAAAAATCCATACCTCCAAAACTCCAAAAATCCAAAACTCCGAAACTCCAAAACTCCAAAAGTGCAAAAATCCAAAACACCAAAGCTCTAAAACTCCAAAAGTCCAATAATCCGAAACTCCGAATGCCCAAAACTCCAAAAATCCAAGACTCCAAAAATCCAAAACTCCAAAAATCCAAAACTCGAAAACTCCAAAACTGCAAAAATCCAAAACTCCAAAATTCCGAAACTCGGAAACTCCAAAACTCGGAAACTCCAAAACTCCAAACCTCCAAAATCTCCAAAACTAAACAACCCCGAATCTCCAAAACTCCGAAACTCCAAAAATCCATACCTCCAAAATCCAAAATTCTAGAACTCCAAAACTACAAAAATACAAAATTCTGGAACAACAAAACCCCGAATCTCCAAAAATCCATACCTCCAAAAATCCAAAACTCCAAAACTCCAAAAGTGCAAAAATCCAGAACTCCGAAACTCAAAAACTCCAAAAAACCAAAACTCCAAAACTCCAAACCTCCAAACTTCGAAAACTCCCAAACCCCGAATCTCCAACACTCGGAAACTCCAAAACTCCAAAAGTGCAAAAATAGAAAACTCCAAAACTCAAAAAATCCAAAACTCCAAAACTCCGAAACTCCGAAAATCCGAAACTCCAAAGCTCCAAAACTCCGAAACTCCAAAACTCCGAAACTCGAAAACTCCTAAACTCCGAAACTCGGAAAATTCAAAACTCCAAAAAGTCAAAACTCCGAAACTCCGAAAATCCGAAATTCCGAAACTCCACAACCCCAAATCTCCAAAACTCCACAAATCCAAAACAAGAAAACTCCAAAACTGCAAAAATCCGAAACTCCAAAATTCCGAAACTCCACAACTCCGAATCTCCAAAACGGCGCAACTCTCAAACTCAAAAACTCCGAAACTCCAAAACTCCAAAACTCCGAAACTCGGAAACTCGAAAACTCCAAAACTCCGAAACTCCGAAAGTCCAAAACTCAATAACTCCAAAACTCCGAAACTCCAAAACTCCAAAAATCGAAAATTTAAAAACTCCCAAAATCGAAAACTTAAAAACTCCAAAACTCCACAAATCCGAAACTCCAAAACTCCAAAACTCCGAAACTCCAAAACTCTGAAACTCCAAAACTCCGAAACTCACAAATTCCGAAACTCCGCAACCCCGAATCTCCAAAACCGAAACTCCAAAACTCTGAAACTCAAAAATCCAGAACTCCAAAACTCCAAAGCTCTAAAACTCCAAAAGTCCAATAATCCGAAACTCCGAAAGTCCAAAACTCAAACAATCCAGAACTCCAAAAATCCAAAACTTAAAATTCGAAACTCCAAAACTCCTAAATTCCGAAACTCCAAAACTCCGAAACTCCGAAAATCTGGAACTCCAAAACTCCAAAGCTATAAAACTCCAAAACTGCAAAAATCCAAAACTCCAAAACTCCGAACCTCCAAAATCTCCAAAGCTCCACAACTCCGAATCTCCAAAACTCCGAAACTCCAAAAATCCATACCTCCGAAATCCAAAATTCTAAAACTCCAAAACTCCATAACTACAAAATTTTGGAACAACAAAACCCCAAATCTCCAAAAATCCATACCTCCAAAACTCCAAAAATCCAAAACTCCGAAACTCCAAAACTCCAAAAGTGCAAAAATCCAAAACACCAAAGCTCTAAAACTCCAAAAGTCCAATAATCTGAAACTCCGAAAGCCCAAAACTCCAAAAATCCAAGACTCCAAAAATCCAAAACTCCAAAAATCCAAAACTCGAAAACTCCAAAACTGCAAAAATCCAAAACTCCAAAATTCCGAAACTCGGAAACTCCAAAACTCGGAAACTCCAAAACTCCAAACCTCCAAAATCTCCAAAACTAAACAACCCCGAATCTCCAAAACTCCGAAACTCCAAAAATCCATACCTCCAAAATCCAAAATTCTAGAACTCCAAAACTCAAAAACTCCAAAAGTGCAAAAATCCTGAACTCCAAAACTCAAAAACTCCAAAAAACCAAAACTCCAAAACTCCAAACCTCCAAACTTCGAAAACTCCCAAACCCCGAATCTCCAAAACTCGGAAACTCCAAAACTCCAAAAGTGCAAAAATCCAAAACTCCAAAACTCCGAAACTCCGAAAATCCGAAACTCCAAAACTCCGAAACTCCAAAACTCCGAAACTCGAAAACTCCTAAACTCCGAAACTCTGAAAATTCAAAACTCCAAAAAGTCAAAACTCCGAAACTCCGAAAATCCGAAATTCCGAAACTCCACAACCCCAAATCTCCAAAACTCCACAAATCCAAAACTAGAAAACTCCAAAACTGCAAAACTGCAAAACTCCAAAACTCCGAACCTCCAAAACTCCACAACCCCTCAAAACTCAAAACCTCCAAAAATCCAAAACACCAAAACTCCAATGGTTTAAAAATCCAAAACTCCAAAAATCCAAAAATCGAAAACTTAAAAACTCCAAAACTCCACAAATCCGAAACTCCAAAACTCCAAAACTCCGAAACTCCAAAACTCTGAAACTCCAAAACTCCGAAACTCACAAATTCCGAAACTCCGCAACTCCGAATCTCCAAAACTCTGAAACTCCAAAACTCCGAAACTCCAAAAATCCAGAACTCCACAACCCCGAATCTCCAAAACTGCGAAACTCCAAAAATCCATACCTCCAAAATCCAAAATTCTAAAACTCCAAAACTACAAAACTACAAAATTCTGGAACAACAAAACCCCGAATCTCCAAAAATCCAAAAATCCGAAACTCCAAAACTCATAAATTCCGAAACTCCAAAACACAAAAATTCCGAAACTCCACAACCCTGAACCTCTAAAACTCCGAAACTCCAAAACTCCGAAACTCCGGAAATCCGAAACTCCAAAACTCCAAAACTCCAAAACTCCAAAACTCCGAAACTCGAAAACTCCAAAACTCCGAAACTCCGAAAGTCCAAAACTCAAAAACTCCGAAACTCCGAAACTCCAATAATCCGCAACTCCGAAAATCCAAAGCTCCAAAAATCCAAAACACAAAAACTCCAATGCTCCAAATATCCAAAACTCCAAAAATCGAAAACTTAAAAACTCCAAAACTCGAAAGATCCGAAGCTCCAAAACATGAAAACTCCGAAACCCCGAATCTCCAAAACTCCAAAAATCCATACCTCCAAAATCCAAAATTCTAAAACTCCAAAACTCCTAAACTACAAAATTCTGGAACAAAACCCCAAATCTCGAAAACTCCAAAAATCCAAAACTCCAAAAGTGCAAAATCCAAAACTCAAAAACTCCAAAACTCCAAAACTCTGAAACACCGAAATTACGAAAATCCGAAACTCCAAAACTCCGAAACTCCAAAACTACAAAATTCCGAAACTCCAAAACTATGAAACTCCAAAATACTTAAACTCACAACACTGAATCTCCAAAACTCCGAAACTCCAAAGCTCTAAAACTTAAAATTGGAAACTCCAAAACTCCAAAATTCCGAAACTCCAAAACTCCGAAACTCCGAAAATCTGGAACTCCAAAACTCCAAAGCTCTAAAACTCCAAAAGTCCAATAATCCGAAACTCCGAAAGTCCAAAACTCCAAAAATCCAAAACTCCAAAATTCCAAAACTCCAACAATCCAAAACTCGAAAACTCCAAAACTGCAAAAATCCAAAACTCCAAAATTCCGAAACTCGGAAACTCCAAAACTCTGAACTTCCAAAATCTCCAAAGCTCCACAACCCCGAATCTCCAAAACTCTGAAACTCAAAAAATCCATACCTCCAAAATCCAAAATTCTAAAACTCCAAAACTCCAAAACTACAAAATATTGGAACAACAAAACCCCAAATCTCCAAAAATCCATACCTCCAAAACTCCAAAAATCCAAAACTCCGAAACTACAAAACTCCAAAAGTGCAAAAATCCAAAACTCCAAAGCTCTAAAACTCCAAAAGTCCAATAATCCGAAACTCCAAAAGTCCAAAACTCCAAAAATCCAAGACTCCAAAAATCCAAAACTCCAAAAATCCAAAACTCGAAAACTCCAAAACTGCAAAAATCCAAAACTCCAAAATTCCGAAACTCGGAAACTCCAAAACTCGGAAACTCCAAAACTCCCAACCTCCAAAATCTCCAAAACTCCACAACACCGAATCTCCAAAACTCCGAAAACTCCAAAATTCCATACCTCCAAGATCCGAACTTCTAAAACTCCAAAACTACAAAACTACAAAATTCTGGAACAACAAAACCCCGAATCTCCAAAAATCCATACCTCCAAAACTCCAAAAATCCAAAACTCCGAAACTCCAAAACTCCAAAAGTGCAAAAATCCAAAACTCCAAAACTCCAAAACTCCAAAAATCCAAAACTCCAAAACTCCAAAACTCCTAAACTCCGAAGCTCCGAAACTCCGAAACACCAAAACTCCAAAACTCTGAAACTCCAAAACTCCAAAAATCCAAAACTTAAAAACTCCAAAACTCCAAAACTCCGAAACTACAAAACTCTGAAACTCCAAAACTCCGAAACTCACAAATTCCGAAACTCCGCAACCCAGAATCTCCAAAACTGAAACTCCAAAACTCCGAAACTCAAAAATCCAGATCTCCAAAACTCCAAAGCTCGAAAGCTCCAAAAGTCCAAAAATCGAAAACTCTAAAACTCCAAAACTGCAAAAATCCAAAACTCCAAAATTCCGAAACTCGGAAACTCCAAAACTCCGAACCTCCAAAATCTCCAAAGCTCCACAACTCCGAATCTCCAAAACTCCGAAACTCCAAAAATCCATACCTCCAAAATCCAAAATTCTAAAACTCCAAAAATCCAAAACTACAAAATTTTGGAACAACAAAACCCCAAATCTCCAAAAATCCATACCTCCAAAGCAGCGCTTGTCTCTTGTCCCGATGTTTTGCGCTGTTCCATCAAGAATGAATAACCAACATGCCCAAGCTGCTGTCCTGGCTGATTCCATACCTCCAAAACTCCAAAAATCTATAACTCCGAAACTCCAAAACTCCAAAAGTGCAAAAATACAAAACTCCAAAACTCAAAAACTCCGAAACTCCAAAAATCCAAAACTCCAAAGCTCCAAAACTCCGAAACTCCGAAAATCCAAAACACCAAAACTCCAAAACTCTGAAACTCCAAAACTCCAAAACTCCAAAACTACAAAATTACGAAACTCCAAAACTGCAAAAATCCAAAACTCCAAAATTCCGAAACTCGGAAACTCCAAAACTCCGAAACTCCGAAACTCCGAAAATCCAGAACTCCAAAACTCCAAAGCTCTAAAACTCCAGACGTCCAATAATCCGAAACTCCGAAAGTCCAAAACTCCAAACATCCAAAACTCCAAAAATCCAAAACTTAAAATTCGAAACTCCAAAACTCCGAAACTGCAAAACTCCAAAACTCCGAAACTCCAAAATTCCGAAACTCCAAAACTCCGAAACTCCGAAAATCCGGAACTCCAAAACTCCAAAACTCCAAAAATCCAAAACTCCAAAATTCCGAAACTCGCAAACCACAAAACTCGGAAACTCCAAAACTCCGAACCTCCAAAACTCCACAACCCCTCAAAACTCAAAACCTCCAAAAATCCAAAACACCAAAACTCCAATGCTTTAAAAATCCAAAACTCCAAAAATCCAAAACTCCAAAAATCGAAAACTTAAAAACTCCAAAACTCCACAAATCCGAAACTCCAAAACTCCAAAACTCCGAAACTCCAAAACTCTGAAACTCCAAAACTCCGAAACTCACAAATTCCGAAACTCCGCAACTCCGAATCTCCAAAACTCTGAAACTCCAAAACTCCGAAACTCCAAAAATCCAGAACTCCACAACCCCGAATCTCCAAAACTGCGAAACTCCAAAAATCCATACCTCCAAAATCCAAAATTCTAAAACTCCAAAACTACAAAACTACAAAATTCTGGAACAACAAAACCCCGAATCTCCAAAAATCCAAAAATCCGAAACTCCAAAACTCATAAATTCCGAAACTCCAAAACACAAAAATTCCGAAACTCCACAACCCTGAACCTCTAAAACTCCGAAACTCCAAAACTCCGAAACTCTGGAAATCCGAAACTCCAAAACTCCAAAACTCCAAAACTCCGAAACTCGAAAACTCCAAAACTCCGAAACTCCGAAAGTCCAAAACTCAAAAACTCCGAAACTGCGAAACTCCAATAATCCGCAACTCCGAAAATCCAAAGCGCCAAAAATCCAAAACACAAAAACTCCAATGCTCCAAATATCCAAAACTCCAAAAATCGAAAACTTAAAAACTCCAAAACTCGAAAAATCCGAAGCTCCAAAACATGAAAACTCCGAAACCCCAAATCTCCAAAGCTCCAAAAATCCATACCTCCAAAATCCAAAATTCTAAAACTCCAAAACTCCAAAACTACAAAATTCTGGAACAAAACCCCAAATCTCCAAAACTCCAAAAATCCAAAACTCCAAAAGTGCAAAATCCAAAACTCAAAAACTCCAAAACTCCAAAACTCTGAAACACCGAAATTACGAAAATCCGAAACTCCAAAACTCCGAAACTCCAAAACTACAAAATTCCGAAACTCCAAAACTATGAAACTCCGAAAATCTGGAACTCCAGAACTCCAAAGCTCTAAAACTCCAAAAGTCCAATAATCCGAAACTCCGAAAGTCCAAAACTCCAAAAATCCAAAACTCCAAAAATCCAAAACTCCAAAAATCCAAAACTCGAAAACTCCAAAACTGCAAAAATCCAAAACTCCAAAATTCCGAAACTCGGAAACTCCAAAACTCTGAACCTCCAAAATCTCCAAAGCTCCACAACCCCGAATCTCCAAAACTCTGAAACTCAAAAAATCCATACCTCCAAAATCCAAAATTCTAAAACTCCAACACTCCAAAACTACAAAATATTGGAACAACAAAACCCCAAATCTCCAAAAATCCATACCTCCAAAACTCCAAAAATCCAAAACTCCGAAACTCCAAAACTCCAAAAGTGCAAAAATCCAAAACTCCAAAGCTCTAAAACTCCAAAAGTCCAATAATCCGAAACTCCGAAAGTCCAAAACTCCAAAAATCCAAGACTCCAAAAATCCAAAACTCCAAAAATCCAAAACTCGAAAACTCCAAAACTGCAAAAATCCAAAACTCCAAAATTCCGAAACTCGGAAACTCCAAAACTCGGAAACTCCAAAACTCCGAACCTCCAAAATCTCCAAAACTCCACAACACCGAATCTCCAAAACTCCGAAAACTCCAAAATTCCATACCTCCAAAATCCAAACTTCTAAAACTCCAAAACTACAAAACTACAAAATTCTGGAACAACAAAACCCCGAATCTCCAAAAATCCATACCTCCAAAACTCCAAAAATCCTAAACTCCGAAACTCAAAACTCCAAAAGTGCAAAAATCCAAAACTCCAAAACTCCAAAACTCCAAAAATCCAAAACTCCAAAACTCCAAAACTCCTAAACTCCGAAGCTCCGAAACTCCGAAACACCAAAACTCCAAAACTCTGAAACTCCAAAACTCCAAAACTACAAAATTACGAAACTCCAAAACTGCAAAAATCCAAAACTCCAAAATTCCGAAACTCGGAAACTCCAAAACTCCAAAACTCCGAAACTCCGAAAATCCAGAACTCCAAAACTCCAAAACTCCAAAGCTCTAAAACTCCAGACGTCCAATAATCCGAAACTCCGAAAGTCCTAAACTCCAAACATCCAAAACTCCAAAAATCCAAAACTTAAAATTCGAAACTCCAAAACTCCAAAACTCCGAAACTGCAAAACTCCAAAACTCCGAAACTCCAAAGCTCTAAAACTCCAAAACTCCAAAACTCCAAAAATCCAAAACTCCAAAATTCCGAAACTCGGAAACTCCAAAACTCGGAAACTCCAAAACTCCGAACCTCCAAAACTCCAAAACTCCACAACCCCTCAAAACTCAAAACCTCCAAAAATCCAAAACGCCAAAACTCCAATGCTTTAAAAATCCAAAACTCCAAAAATCCAAAACTCCAAAAATTGAAAACTCCACAAATCCGAAACTCCAAAACTCCGAAACTCCAAAACTCTGAAACTCCAAAACTACGAAACTCACAAACTCCGAAGCTCCGCAACCCCGAATCTCCAAAACTCTGAAACTCCAAAACTCCGAAACTCCAAAAATCCAGAACTCCAAAACTCCAAAGCTGTAAAACTCCAAATGTCCAATAATCCGAAACTCCGAAAGTCCAAAACTCAAACAATCCAAAACTCCAAAAATCCAAAACTCCAAAAATCCAAAACTCCAAAAATCCAAAACTCCAAAATTCCGAAACTCGGAAACTCCAAAACTCGGAAACTCCAAAACTCCGAACCTCCAAAACTCCAAAACTCCACAACCCCTCCAAACTCAAAACCTCCAAAAATCCAAAACACCAAAACTCCAATGCTTTAAAAATCCAAAACTCCAAAAATCCAAAACTCCAAAATTCCGAAACTCGGAAACTCCAAAACTCGGAAACTCCAAAACTCCGAACCTCCAAAACTCCAAAACTCCACAACCCCTCCAAACTCAAAACCTCCAAAAATCCAAAACACCAAAACTCCAATGCTTTAAAAATCCAAAACTCCAAAAATCCAAAACTCCAAAAATCGAAAACTTAAAAACTCCAAAACTCCAAAACTCCGAAACTGCAAAACTCTGAAACTCCAAAACTCCGAAACTCACAAATTCCGAAACTCCGCAACCCGGAATCTCCAAAACTGAAACTCCAAAACTCCGAAACTCAAAAATCCAGAACTCCAAAACTCCAAAGCTCTAAAGCTCCAAAAGTCCAAAAATCGAAAACTCGAAAACTCCAAAACTGCAAAAATCCAAAACTCCAAAATTCCGAAACTCGGAAACTCCAAAACTCCGAACCTCCAAAATCTCCAAAGCTCCACAACTCCGAATCTCCAAAACTCCGAAACTCCAAAAATCCATACCTCCAAAATCCAAAATTCTAAAACTCCAAAACTCCAAAACTACAAAATTTTGGAACTACAAAACCCCAAATCTCCAAAAATCCATACCTCCAAAACTCCAAAAATCCAAATTTCCGAAACTCCAAAACTCCAAAAGTGCAAAAATCCAAAACACCAAAGCTCTAAAACTCCAAAAGTCCAATAATCCGAAACTCCGAAAGCCCAAAACTCCAAAAATCCAAGACTCCAAAAATCCAAAACTCCAAAAATCCAAAACTCGAAAACTCCAAAACTGCAAAAATCCAAAACTCCAAAATTCCGAAACTCGGAAACTCCAAAACTCGGAAACTCCAAAACTCCAAACCTCCAAAATCTCCAAAACTAAACAACCCCGAATCTCCAAAACTCCGAAACTCCAAAAATCCATACCTCCAAAATCAAAAATTCTAGAACTCCAAAACTACAAAAATACAAAATTCTGGAACAAAACCCCGAATCTCCAAAAATCCATACCTCCAAAACTCCAAAAATCCAAAACTCCAAAACTCCAAAAGTGCAAAAATCCAGAACTCCGAAACTCAAAAACTCCAAAAAACCAAAACTCCAAACCTCCAAACTTCGAAAACTCCCAAACCCCGAATCTCCAACACTCGGAAACTCCAAAACTCCGAAACTCGAAAACTCCTAAACTCCGAAACTCTGAAAATTCAAAACTCCAAAAAGTCAAAACTCCAAACCTCCAAAAGTTCGAAACTCCGAAACCACAAAAATCTGGAACTCCAAAACTCCAAAGCTCTAGAACTCCAAAACTGCAAAAATCCGAAACTCCAAAATTCGGAAACTCCACAACTCCGAATCTCCAAAACGGCGCAACTCTCAAACTCAAAAACTCCGAAACTCCAAAACTCCAAAACTCCGAAACTCGGAAACTCTAAAACTCCAAAACTCCAATAATCCGAAACTCCGAAAATCCTAAACTCCAAAAATCCAAAACTCCGAAACTCCAAAACTCCAACACTCCGAAACTCCGAATTTCTGGAACTCCAAATCTCCAAAGCTCTAAAACTCCAAAACTCCAAAAATCCGAAACTCCTTAAATCCAAAACTAGAAAACTCCACAACTGCAAAAAACTGAAACTCCAAAATTCCGAAACTCCACAACCACGAATCTGCAAAACTGCGAAACTCCAAAACTCAGAAACTCCAAAACTCTGAACCCCCAAAACTACAAAACTTGAAACTCCGAAACTCCAAAACTCCAAAACTGCAAAATTCTGGAACAACAAAACCCTGAATCTCCAAAAATCCAAAAATCCGAAACTCCAAAACTCAAATTCCGAAACTCCACAACCCTGAACCTCCAAAACTCCGAAACTCCAGAACTTCGAAATTCCGAAACTCCAAAACTCCAAAACTCCGAAACTGCAAAACTCCAAAACTCAGAAACTCCGAAACTCCGGAACTCCGAAACTCCGAAACTCCAACAATCAATACCTCCAAAACTCCAAAACTACAGAATTCGGAAACTCCAAAACCCCGAATTTCCAAAACTCCGAAACTGCAATAGTCCGAAACTCTAAAACTCCAAAAATCCACAACTCTGAAAATTCAAAAATCCGAAACTCCAAAAATCCATACCTCCAAAACTCCTAAACTCCAAAACTCCGGAACTCCAAAACTCAAAAATTCCGTAACTCCACAACCCTGAACCTCCAAAACTCCGAAACTCCAAAACTCCAAAACTCCAAAACTCCAAAACTCCGAAACTCCAAAACTGCGAAAATCGAAAACTCCAAAACTCCGAAACTCCAAAAGTCCAAAACTCAATAACTCCAAAACTCCGAAACTCCAAAACTCCAAAAATCGAAAACTTGAAAACTCCAAAACTCCAAAAATCCGAAACTCCAAAACTCCAAAACTCCGAAACTCCAAAACTCTGAAACTCCAAAACTCCGAAACTCACAAATTCCGAAACTCCGCAACCCCGAATCTCCAAAACTGCAACTCCAAAACTCCGAAACTCAAAAATCCAGAACTCCAAAACTCCAAAGCTCTAAAACTCCAAAAGTCCAATAATCCGAAACTCCAAAAATCGAAAACTTAAAAACTCCAAAACTCCAAAACTCCGAAACTACAAAACACTGAAACTCCAAAACTCCGAAACTCACAAATTCCGAAACTCCGCAACCCGGAATCTCCAAAACTGAAACTCCAAAACTCCGAAACTCAAAAATCCAGAACTCCAAAACTCCAAAGCTCTAAAGCTCCAAAAGTCCAAAAATCGAAAACTCGAAAACTCCAAAACTGCAAAAATCCAAAACTCCAAAATTCCGAAACTCGGAAACTCCAAAACTCCGATCCTCCAAAATCTCCAAAGCTCCACAACTCCGAATCTCCAAAACTCCGAAACTCCAAAAATCCATACCTCCAAAATCCAAAATTCTAAAACTCCAAAACTCCAAAACTACAAAATTTTGGAACAACAAAACCCCAAATCTCCAAAAATCCATACCTCCAAAACTCCAAAAATCCAAATTTCCGAAACTCCAAAACTCCAAAAGTGCAAAAATCCAAAACACCAAAGCTCTAAAACTCCAAAAGTCCAATAATCCGAAACTCCGAAAGCCCAAAACTCCAAAAATCCAAGACTCCAAAAATCCAAAACTCCAAAAATCCAAAACTCGAAAACTCCAAAACTGCAAAAATCCAAAACTCCAAAATTCCGAAACTCGGAAACTCCAAAACTCGGAAACTCCAAAACTCCAAACCTCCAAAATCTCCAAAACTAAACAACCCCGAATCTCCAAAACTCCGAAACTCCAAAAATCCATACCTCCAAAATCAAAAATTCTAGAACTCCAAAACTACAAAAATACAAAATTCTGGAACAAAACCCCGAATCTCCAAAAATCCATACCTCCAAAACTCCAAAAATCCAAAACTCCAAAACTCCAAAACTCAAATTCCGAAACTCCACAACCCTGAACCTCCAAAACTCCGAAACTCCAGAACTTCGAAATTCCGAAACTCCAAAACTCCAAAACTCCGAAACTGCAAAACTCCAAAACTCCGAAACTCCGAAACTCCGGAACTCCGAAACTCCGAAACTCCAACAATCCATACCTCCAAAACTCCAAAACTACAGAATTCGGAAACTCCAAAACCCCGAATTTCCAAAACTCCGAAACTGCAATAGTCCGAAACTCTAAAACTCCAAAAATCCGAAACTCTGAAAATTCAAAAATCCGAAACTCCAAAAATCTGGATCTCCACAACCCCGATTCTCCATACGGCGCAACTCCCAAACTAAAAAACTCCGGAACTCCAAAACTCCGAAACTCGGAAACTCCAAAACTCCAAAACTACAAAATTCTGGAACTCCAAAATTCTGTATCTCCAAAAATCCATACCTCCAAAACTCCTAAACTCCAAAACTCCGGAACTCCAAAACTCAAAAATTCCGTAACTCCACAACCTGAACCTCCAAAACTCCGAAACTCCAAAACTCCAAAACTCCAAAACTCCAAAACTCCGAAACTCCAAAACTGCGAAAATCGAAAACTCCAAAACTCCGAAACTCCAAAAGTCCAAAACTCAATAACTCCAAAACTCCGAAACTCCAAAACTCCAAAAATCGAAAACTTGAAAACTCCAAAACTCCAAAAATCCGAAACTCCAAAACTCCAAAACTCCAAAACTCCGAAACTCCAAAACTCTGAAACTCCAAAACTCCGAAACTCACAAATTCCGAAACTCCGCAACCCCGAATCTCCAAAACTGCAACTCCAAAACTCCGAAACTCAAAAATCCAGAACTCCAAAACTCCAAAGCTCTAAAACTCCAAAAGTCCAATAATCCGAAACTCCAAAAATCGAAAACTTAAAAACTCCAAAACTCCAAAACTCCGAAACTACAAAACTCTGAAACTCCAAAACTCCGAAACTCACAAATTCCGAAACTCCGCAACCCGGAATCTCCAAAACTTAAACTCCAAACCTCCGAAACTCAAAAATCCAGAACTCCAAAACTCCAAAGCTCTAAAGCTCCAAAAGTCCAAAAATCGAAAACTCGAAAACTCCAAAACTGCAAAAATCCAAAACTCCAAAATTCCGAAACTCGGAAACTCCAAAACTCCGAACCTCCAAAATCTCCAAAGCTCCACAACTCCGAATCTCCAAAACTCCGAAACTCCAAAAATCCATACCTCCAAAATCCAAAATTCTAAAACTCCAAAACTACAAAACTACAAAATTTTGGAACAACAAAACCCCAAATCTCCAAAAATCCATACCTCCAAAACTCCAAAAATCCAAATTTCCGAAACTCCAAAACTCCAAAAGTGCAAAAATCCAAAACACCAAAGCTCTAAAACTCCAAAAGTCCAATAATCCGAAACTCCGAAAGCCCAAAACTCCGAAAATCCAAGACTCCAAAAATCCAAAACTCCAAAAATCCAAAACTCGAAAACTCCAAAACTGCAAAAATCCAAAACTCCAAAATTCCGAAACTCGGAAACTCCAAAACTCATAAACTCCAAAACTCCAAACCTCCAAAATCTCCAAAACTAAACAACCCCGAATCTCCAAAACTCCGAAACTCCAAAAATTCATACCTCCAAAATCAAAAATTCTAGAACTCCAAAACTACAAAAATACAAAATTCTGGAACAAAACCCCGAATCTCCAAAAATCCATACCTCCAAAACTCCAAAAATCCAAAACTCCAAAACTCCAAAACTCCAAAAGTGCAAAAATCCAGAACTCCGAAACTCAAAAACTCCAAAAAACCAAAACTCCAAACCTCCAAACTTCGAAAACTCCCAAACCCCGAATCTCCAACACTCGGAAACTCCAAAACTCCGAAACTCGAAAACTCCTAAACTCCGAAACTCTGAAAATTCAAAACTCCAAAAAGTCAAAACTCCGAAACTCCGAAAATCCGAAATTCCGAAACTCCACAACCCCAAATCTCCAAAACTCCACAAATCCAAAACTAGAAAACTCCAAACTGCAAAACTGCAAACTCCAAAACTCCGGAACTCCAAAACTCAAAAATTCCGTAACTCCACAACCCTGAACCTCCAAAACTCCGAAACTCCAAAACTCCAAAACTCCAAAACTCCAAAACTCCGAAACTCCAAAACTGCGAAAATCGAAAACTCCAAAACTCCGAAAATCCAAAAGTCCAGAACTCAATAACTCCAAAACTCCGAAACTCCAAAACTCCAAAAATCGAAAACTTGAAAACTCCAAAACTCCAAAAATCCGAAACTCCAAAACTCCAAAACTCCGAAACTCCAAAACTCTGAAACTCCAAAACTCCGAAACTCACAAATTCCGAAACTCCGCAACCCCGAATCTCCAAAACTGCAACTCCAAAACTCCGAAACTCAAAAATCCAGAACTCCAAAACTCCAAAGCTCTAAAACTCCAAAAGTCCAATAATCCGAAACTCCAAAAATCGAAAACTTAAAAACTCCAAAACTCCAAAACTCCGAAACTACAAAACTCTGAAACTCCAAAACTCCGAAACTCACAAATTCCGAAACTCCGCAACCCGGAATCTCCAAAACTGAAACTCCAAAACTCCGAAACTCAAAAATCCAGAACTCCAAAACTCCAAAGCTCTAAAGCTCCAAAAGTCCAAAAATCGAAAACTCGAAAACTCCAAAACTGCAAAAATCCAAAACTCCAAAATTCCGAAACTCGGAAACTCCAAAACTCCGAACCTCCAAAATCTCCAAAGCTCCACAACTCCGAATCTCCAAAACTCCGAAACTCCAAAAATCCATACCTCCAAAATCCAAAATTCTAAAACTCCAAAACTCCAAAACTACAAAATTTTGGAACAACAAAACCCCAAATCTCCAAAAATCCATACCTCCAAAACTCCAAAAATCCAAATTTCCGAAACTCCAAAACTCCAAAACTGCAAAAATCCAAAACACCAAAGCTCTAAAACTCCAAAAGTCCAATAATCCGAAACTCCGAAAGCCCAAAACTCCAAAAATCCAAGACTCCAAAAATCCAAAACTCCAAAAATCCAAAACTCGAAAACTCCAAAACTGCAAAAATCCAAAACTCCAAAATTCCGAAACTCGGAAACTCCAAAACTCGGAAACTCCAAAACTCCAAACCTCCAAAATCTCCAAAACTAAACAACCCCGAATCTCCAAAACTCCGAAACTCCAAAAATCCATACCTCCAAAATCAAAAATTCTAGAACTCCAAAATTACAAAAATACAAAATTCTGGAACAAAACCCCGAATCTCCAAAAATCCATACCTCCAAAACTCCAAAAATCCAAAACTCCAAAACTCCAAAACTCAAATTCCGAAACTCCACAACCCTGAACCTCCAAAACTCCGAAACTCCAGAACTTCGAAATTCCGAAACTCCAAAACTCCAAAACTCCGAAACTGCAAAACTCCAAAACTCCGAAACTCCGAAACTCCGGAACTCCGAAACTCCGAAACTCCAACAATCAATACCTCCACAACTCCAAAACTACAGAATTCGGAAACTCCAAAACCCCGAATTTCCAAAACTCCGAAACTGCAATAGTCCGAAACTCTAAAACTCCAAAAATCCGAAACTGAAAATTCAAAAATCCGAAACTCCAAAAATCCGGATCTCCACAACCCCGATTCTCCATACGGCGCAACTCCCAAACTAAAAAACTCCGGAACTCCAAAACTCCGAAACTCGGAAACTCCAAAACTCCAAAACTACAAAATTCTGGAACTCCAAAATTCTGTATCTCCAAAAATCCATACCTCCAAAACTCCTAAACTCCAAAACTCCGGAACTCCAAAACTCAAAAATTCCGTAACTCCACAACCTGAACCTCCAAAACTCCGAAACTCCAAAACTCCAAAACTCCAAAACTCCAAAACTCCGAAACTCCAAAACTGCGAAAATCGAAAACTCCAAAACTCCGAAACTCCAAAAGTCCAAAACTCAATAACTCCAAAACTCCAAAACTCAAAAACTCCAAAAGTGCAAAAATCCTGAACTCCAAAACTCAAAAACTCCAAAAAACCAAAACTCCAAAACTCCAAACCTCCAAACTTCGAAAACTCCCAAACCCCGAATCTCCAAAACTCGGAAACTCCAAAACTCCAAAAGTGCAAAAATCCAAAACTCCAAAACTCCGAAACTCCGAAAATCCGAAACTCCAAAACTCCAAAACTCCGAAACTCCAAAACTCCGAAACTCGAAAACTCCTAAACTCCGAAACTCTGAAAATTCAAAACTCCAAAAAGTCAAAACTCCGAAACTCCGAAAATCCGAAATTCCGAAACTCCACAACCCCAAATCTCCAAAACTCCACAAATCCAAAACTAGAAAACTCCAAAACTGCAAAACTGCAAAACTCCAAAACTCCGAACCTCCAAAACTCCACAACCCCTCAAAACTCAAAACCTCCAAAAATCCAAAACACCAAAACTCCAATGGTTTAAAAATCCAAAACTCCAAAAATCCAAAACTCCAAAAATCGAAAACTTAAAAACTCCAAAACTCCACAAATCCGAAACTCCAAAACTCCAAAACTCCGAAACTCCAAAACTCTGAAACTCCAAAACTCCGAAACTCACAAATTCCGAAACTCCGCAACTCCGAATCTCCAAAACTCTGAAACTCCAAAACTCCGAAACTCCAAAACTCCGAAACTCCAAAACTGCGAAAATCGAAAACTCCAAAACTCCGAAACTCCAAAAGTCCAAAACTCAATAACTCCAAAACTCCAAAACTCAAAAACTCCAAAAGTGCAAAAATCCTGAACTCCAAAACTCAAAAACTCCAAAAAACCAAAACTCCAAAACTCCAAACCTCCAAACTTCGAAAACTCCCAAACCCCGAATCTCCAAAACTCGGAAACTCCAAAACTCCAAAAGTGCAAAAATCCAAAACTCCGAAACTCCGAAAATCCGAAACTCCAAAACTCCAAAACTCCGAAACTCCAAAACTCCGAAACTCGAAAACTCCTAAACTCCGAAACTCTGAAAATTCAAAACTCCAAAAAGTCAAAACTCCGAAACTCCGAAAATCCGAAATTCCGAAACTCCACAACCCCAAATCTCCAAAACTCCACAAATCCAAAACTAGAAAACTCCAAAACTGCAAAACTGCAAAACTCCAAAACTCCGAACCTCCAAAACTCCACAACCCCTCAAAACTCAAAACCTCCAAAAATCCAAAACACCAAAACTCCAATGGTTTAAAAATCCAAAACTCCAAAAATCCAAAACTCCAAAAATCGAAAACTTAAAAACTCCAAAACTCCACAAATCCGAAACTCCAAAACTCCAAAACTCCGAAACTCCAAAACTCTGAAACTCCAAAACTCCGAAACTCACAAATTCCGAAACTCCGCAACTCCGAATCTCCAAAACTCTGAAACTCCAAAACTCCGAAACTCCAAAAATCCAGAACTCCACAACCCCGAATCTCCAAAACTGCGAAACTCCAAAAATCCATACCTCCAAAATCCAAAATTCTAAAACTCCAAAACTACAAAACTACAAAATTCTGGAACAACAAAACCCCGAATCTCCAAAAATCCAAAAATCCGAAACTCCAAAACTCATAAATTCCGAAACTCCAAAACACAAAAATTCCGAAACTCCACAACCCTGAACCTCTAAAACTCCGAAACTCCAAAACTCCGAAACTCCGGAAATCCGAAACTCCAAAACTCCAAAACTCCAAAACTCCGAAACTCGAAAACTCCAAAACTCCGAAACTCCGAAAGTCCAAAACTCAAAAACTCCGAAACTCCGAAACTCCAATAATCCGCAACTCCGAAAATCCAAAGCTCCAAAAATCCAAAACACAAAAACTCCAATGCTCCAAATATCCAAAACTCCAAAAATCGAAAACTTAAAAACTCCAAAACTCGAAAGATCCGAAGCTCCAAAACATGAAAACTCCGAAACCCCGAATCTCCAAAACTCCAAAAATCCATACCTCCAAAATCCAAAATTCTAAAACTCCAAAACTCCTAAACTACAAAATTCTGGAACAAAACCCCAAATCTCCAAAACTCCAAAAATCCAAAACTCCAAAAGTGCAAAATCCAAAACTCAAAAACTCCAAAACTCCAAAACTCTGAAACACCGAAATTACGAAAATCCGAAACTCCAAAACTCCGAAACTCCAAAACTACAAAATTCCGAAACTCCAAAACTATGAAACTCCAAAATACTTAAACTCACAACACTGAATCTCCAAAACTCCGAAACTCCAAAGCTCTAAAACTTAAAATTGGAAACTCCAAAACTCCAAAATTCCGAAACTCCAAAACTCCGAAACTCCGAAAATCTGGAACTCCAAAACTCCAAAGCTCTAAAACTCCAAAAGTCCAATAATCCGAAACTCCGAAAGTCCAAAACTCCAAAAATCCAAAACTCCAAAATTCCAAAACTCCAACAATCCAAAACTCGAAAACTCCAAAACTGCAAAAATCCAAAACTCCAAAATTCCGAAACTCGGAAACTCCAAAACTCTGAACCTCCAAAATCTCCAAAGCTCCACAACCCCGAATCTCCAAAACTCTGAAACTCAAAAAATCCATACCTCCAAAATCCAAAATTCTAAAACTCCAAAACTCCAAAACTACAAAATATTGGAACAACAAAACCCCAAATCTCCAAAAATCCATACCTCCAAAACTCCAAAAATCCAAAACTCCGAAACTACAAAACTCCAAAAGTGCAAAAATCCAAAACTCCAAAGCTCTAAAACTCCAAAAGTCCAATAATCCGAAACTCCAAAAGTCCAAAACTCCAAAAATCCAAGACTCCAAAAATCCAAAACTCCAAAAATCCAAAACTCGAAAACTCCAAAACTGCAAAAATCCAAAACTCCAAAATTCCGAAACTCGGAAACTCCAAAACTCGGAAACTCCAAAACTCCCAACCTCCAAAATCTCCAAAACTCCACAACACCGAATCTCCAAAACTCCGAAAACTCCAAAATTCCATACCTCCAAAATCCGAACTTCTAAAACTCCAAAACTACAAAACTACAAAATTCTGGAACAACAAAACCCCGAATCTCCAAAAATCCATACCTCCAAAACTCCAAAAATCCAAAACTCCGAAACTCCAAAACTCCAAAAGTGCAAAAATCCAAAATTCCGAAACTCCAAAACTCCGAAACTGCGAAAATCTGGAACTCCAAAACTTCAAAGCTCTAAAACTCGAAAAGTCCAATAATCCGAAACTCCGAAAGTCCAAAACTCCAAAAATCCAAAACTCGAAAACTCCAAAACTGCAAAAATCCAAAACTCCAAAATTCCGAAACTCGGAAACTCCAAAACTCGGAAACTCCAAAACTCCAAACCTCCAAAATCTCCAAAACTAAACAACCCCGAATCTCCAAAACTCCGAAACTCCAAAAATCCATACCTCCAAAATCAAAAATTCTAGAACTCCAAAATTACAAAAATACAAAATTCTGGAACAAAACCCCGAATCTCCAAAAATCCATACCTCCAAAACTCCAAAAATCCAAAACTCCAAAACTCCAAAACTCAAATTCCGAAACTCCACAACCCTGAACCTCCAAAACTCCGAAACTCCAGAACTTCGAAATTCCGAAACTCCAAAACTCCAAAACTCCGAAACTGCAAAACTCCAAAACTCCGAAACTCCGAAACTCCGGAACTCCGAAACTCCGAAACTCCAACAATCAATACCTCCACAACTCCAAAACTACAGAATTCGGAAACTCCAAAACCCCGAATTTCCAAAACTCCGAAACTGCAATAGTCCGAAACTCTAAAACTCCAAAAATCCGAAACTGAAAATTCAAAAATCCGAAACTCCAAAAATCCGGATCTCCACAACCCCGATTCTCCATACGGCGCAACTCCCAAACTAAAAAACTCCGGAACTCCAAAACTCCGAAACTCGGAAACTCCAAAACTCCAAAACTACAAAATTCTGGAACTCCAAAATTCTGTATCTCCAAAAATCCATACCTCCAAAACTCCTAAACTCCAAAACTCCGGAACTCCAAAACTCAAAAATTCCGTAACTCCACAACCTGAACCTCCAAAACTCCGAAACTCCAAAACTCCAAAACTCCAAAACTCCAAAACTCCGAAACTCCAAAACTGCGAAAATCGAAAACTCCAAAACTCCGAAACTCCAAAAGTCCAAAACTCAATAACTCCAAAACTCCAAAACTCAAAAACTCCAAAAGTGCAAAAATCCTGAACTCCAAAACTCAAAAACTCCAAAAAACCAAAACTCCAAAACTCCAAACCTCCAAACTTCGAAAACTCCCAAACCCCGAATCTCCAAAACTCGGAAACTCCAAAACTCCAAAAGTGCAAAAATCCAAAACTCCAAAACTCCGAAACTCCGAAAATCCGAAACTCCAAAACTCCAAAACTCCGAAACTCCAAAACTCCGAAACTCGAAAACTCCTAAACTCCGAAACTCTGAAAATTCAAAACTCCAAAAAGTCAAAACTCCGAAACTCCGAAAATCCGAAATTCCGAAACTCCACAACCCCAAATCTCCAAAACTCCACAAATCCAAAACTAGAAAACTCCAAAACTGCAAAACTGCAAAACTCCAAAACTCCGAACCTCCAAAACTCCACAACCCCTCAAAACTCAAAACCTCCAAAAATCCAAAACACCAAAACTCCAATGGTTTAAAAATCCAAAACTCCAAAAATCCAAAACTCCAAAAATCGAAAACTTAAAAACTCCAAAACTCCACAAATCCGAAACTCCAAAACTCCAAAACTCCGAAACTCCAAAACTCTGAAACTCCAAAACTCCGAAACTCACAAATTCCGAAACTCCGCAACTCCGAATCTCCAAAACTCTGAAACTCCAAAACTCCGAAACTCCAAAAATCCAGAACTCCACAACCCCGAATCTCCAAAACTGCGAAACTCCAAAAATCCATACCTCCAAAATCCAAAATTCTAAAACTCCAAAACTACAAAACTACAAAATTCTGGAACAACAAAACCCCGAATCTCCAAAAATCCAAAAATCCGAAACTCCAAAACTCATAAATTCCGAAACTCCAAAACACAAAAATTCCGAAACTCCACAACCCTGAACCTCTAAAACTCCGAAACTCCAAAACTCCGAAACTCCGGAAATCCGAAACTCCAAAACTCCAAAACTCCAAAACTCCGAAACTCGAAAACTCCAAAACTCCGAAACTCCGAAAGTCCAAAACTCAAAAACTCCGAAACTCCGAAACTCCAATAATCCGGAACTCCGAAAATCCAAAGCTCCAAAAATCCAAAACACAAAAACTCCAATGCTCCAAATATCCAAAACTCCAAAAATCGAAAACTTAAAAACTCCAAAACTCGAAAGATCCGAAGCTCCAAAACATGAAAACTCCGAAACCCCGAATCTCCAAAACTCCAAAAATCCATACCTCCAAAATCCAAAATTCTAAAACTCCAAAACTCCTAAACTACAAAATTCTGGAACAAAACCCCAAATCTCCAAAACTCCAAAAATCCAAAACTCCAAAAGTGCAAAATCCAAAACTCAAAAACTCCAAAACTCCAAAACTCTGAAACACCGAAATTACGAAAATCCGAAACTCCAAAACTCCGAAACTCCAAAACTACAAAATTCCGAAACTCCAAAACTATGAAACTCCAAAATACTTAAACTCACAACACTGAATCTCCAAAACTCCGAAACTCCAAAGCTCTAAAACTTAAAATTGGAAACTCCAAAACTCCAAAATTCCGAAACTCCAAAACTCCGAAACTCCGAAAATCTGGAACTCCAAAACTCCAAAGCTCTAAAACTCCAAAAGTCCAATAATCCGAAACTCCGAAAGTCCAAAACTCCAAAAATCCAAAACTCCAAAATTCCAAAACTCCAACAATCCAAAACTCGAAAACTCCAAAACTGCAAAAATCCAAAACTCCAAAATTCCGAAACTCGGAAACTCCAAAACTCTGAACCTCCAAAATCTCCAAAGCTCCACAACCCCGAATCTCCAAAACTCTGAAACTCAAAAAATCCATACCTCCAAAATCCAAAATTCTAAAACTCCAAAACTCCAAAACTACAAAATATTGGAACAACAAAACCCCAAATCTCCAAAAATCCATACCTCCAAAACTCCAAAAATCCAAAACTCCGAAACTACAAAACTCCAAAAGTGCAAAAATCCAAAACTCCAAAGCTCTAAAACTCCAAAAGTCCAATAATCCGAAACTCCAAAAGTCCAAAACTCCAAAAATCCAAGACTCCAAAAATCCAAAACTCCAAAAATCCAAAACTCGAAAACTCCAAAACTGCAAAAATCCAAAACTCCAAAATTCCGAAACTCGGAAACTCCAAAACTCGGAAACTCCAAAACTCCCAACCTCCAAAATCTCCAAAACTCCACAACACCGAATCTCCAAAACTCCGAAAACTCCAAAATTCCATACCTCCAAAATCCGAACTTCTAAAACTCCAAAACTACAAAACTACAAAATTCTGGAACAACAAAACCCCGAATCTCCAAAAATCCATACCTCCAAAACTCCAAAAATCCAAAACTCCGAAACTCCAAAACTCCAAAAGTGCAAAAATCCAAAATTCCGAAACTCCAAAACTCCGAAACTGCGAAAATCTGGAACTCCAAAACTTCAAAGCTCTAAAACTCGAAAAGTCCAATAATCCGAAACTCCGAAAGTCCAAAACTCCAAAAATCCAAAACTCGAAAACTCCAAAACTGCAAAAATCCAAAACTCCAAAATTCCGAAACTCGGAAACTCCAAAACTCGGAAACTCCAAAACTCCAAACCTCCAAAATCTCCAAAACTAAACAACCCCGAATCTCCAAAACTCCGAAACTCCAAAAATCCATACCTCCAAAATCAAAAATTCTAGAACTCCAAAATTACAAAAATACAAAATTCTGGAACAAAACCCCGAATCTCCAAAAATCCATACCTCCAAAACTCCAAAAATCCAAAACTCCAAAACTCCAAAACTCAAATTCCGAAACTCCACAACCCTGAACCTCCAAAACTCCGAAACTCCAGAACTTCGAAATTCCGAAACTCCAAAACTCCAAAACTCCGAAACTCCAAAACTACAAAATTCCGAAACTCCAAAACTATGAAACTCCAAAATACTTAAACTCACAACACTGAATCTCCAAAACTCCGAAACTCCAAAGCTCTAAAACTTAAAATTGGAAACTCCAAAACTCCAAAATTCCGAAACTCCAAAACTCCGAAACTCCGAAAATCTGGAACTCCAAAACTCCAAAGCTCTAAAACTCCAAAAGTCCAATAATCCGAAACTCCGAAAGTCCAAAACTCCAAAAATCCAAAACTCCAAAATTCCAAAACTCCAACAATCCAAAACTCGAAAACTCCAAAACTGCAAAAATCCAAAACTCCAAAATTCCGAAACTCGGAAACTCCAAAACTCTGAACCTCCAAAATCTCCAAAGCTCCACAACCCCGAATCTCCAAAACTCTGAAACTCAAAAAATCCATACCTCCAAAATCCAAAATTCTAAAACTCCAAAACTCCAAAACTACAAAATATTGGAACAACAAAACCCCAAATCTCCAAAAATCCATACCTCCAAAACTCCAAAAATCCAAAACTCCGAAACTACAAAACTCCAAAAGTGCAAAAAACCAAAACTCCAAAGCTCTAAAACTCCAAAAGTCCAATAATCCGAAACTCCAAAAGTCCAAAACTCCAAAAATCCAAGACTCCAAAAATCCAAAACTCCAAAAATCCAAAACTCGAAAACTCCAAAACTGCAAAAATCCAAAACTCCAAAATTCCGAAACTCGGAAACTCCAAAACTCGGAAACTCCAAAACTCCCAACCTCCAAAATCTCCAAAACTCCACAACACCGAATCTCCAAAACTCCGAAAACTCCAAAATTCCATACCTCCAAAATCCGAACTTCTAAAACTCCAAAACTACAAAACTACAAAATTCTGGAACAACAAAACCCCGAATCTCCAAAAATCCATACCTCCAAAACTCCAAAAATCCAAAACTCCGAAACTCCAAAACTCCAAAAGTGCAAAAATCCAAAATTCCGAAACTCCAAAACTCCGAAACTGCGAAAATCTGGAACTCCAAAACTTCAAAGCTCTAAAACTCGAAAAGTCCAATAATCCGAAACTCCGAAAGTCCAAAACTCCAAAAATCCAAAACTCGAAAACTCCAAAACTGCAAAAATCCAAAACTCCAAAATTCCGAAACTCGGAAACTCCAAAACTCGGAAACTCCAAAACTCCAAACCTCCAAAATCTCCAAAACTAAACAACCCCGAATCTCCAAAACTCCGAAACTCCAAAAATCCATACCTCCAAAATCAAAAATTCTAGAACTCCAAAATTACAAAAATACAAAATTCTGGAACAAAACCCCGAATCTCCAAAAATCCATACCTCCAAAACTCCAAAAATCCAAAACTCCAAAACTCCAAAACTCAAATTCCGAAACTCCACAACCCTGAACCTCCAAAACTCCGAAACTCCAGAACTTCGAAATTCCGAAACTCCAAAACTCCAAAACTCCGAAACTGCAAAACTCCAAAACTCCGAAACTCCGAAACTCCGGAACTCCGAAACTCCGAAACTCCAACAATCAATACCTCCACAACTCCAAAACTACAGAATTCGGAAACTCCAAAACCCCGAATTTCCAAAACTCCGAAACTGCAATAGTCCGAAACTCTAAAACTCCAAAAATCCGAAACTGAAAATTCAAAAATCCGAAACTCCAAAAATCCGGATCTCCACAACCCCGATTCTCCATACGGCGCAACTCCCAAACTAAAAAACTCCGGAACTCCAAAACTCCGAAACTCGGAAACTCCAAAACTCCAAAACTACAAAATTCTGGAACTCCAAAATTCTGTATCTCCAAAAATCCATACCTCCAAAACTCCTAAACTCCAAAACTCCGGAACTCCAAAACTCAAAAATTCCGTAACTCCACAACCTGAACCTCCAAAACTCCGAAACTCCAAAACTCCAAAACTCCAAAACTCCAAAACTCCGAAACTCCAAAACTGCGAAAATCGAAAACTCCAAAACTCCGAAACTCCAAAAGTCCAAAACTCAATAACTCCAAAACTCCAAAACTCAAAAACTCCAAAAGTGCAAAAATCCTGAACTCCAAAACTCAAAAACTCCAAAAAACCAAAACTCCAAAACTCCAAACCTCCAAACTTCGAAAACTCCCAAACCCCGAATCTCCAAAACTCGGAAACTCCAAAACTCCAAAAGTGCAAAAATCCAAAACTCCAAAACTCCGAAACTCCGAAAATCCGAAACTCCAAAACTCCAAAACTCCGAAACTCCAAAACTCCGAAACTCGAAAACTCCTAAACTCCGAAACTCTGAAAATTCAAAACTCCAAAAAGTCAAAACTCCGAAACTCCGAAAATCCGAAATTCCGAAACTCCACAACCCCAAATCTCCAAAACTCCACAAATCCAAAACTAGAAAACTCCAAAACTGCAAAACTGCAAAACTCCAAAACTCCGAACCTCCAAAACTCCACAACCCCTCAAAACTCAAAACCTCCAAAAATCCAAAACACCAAAACTCCAATGGTTTAAAAATCCAAAACTCCAAAAATCCAAAACTCCAAAAATCGAAAACTTAAAAACTCCAAAACTCCACAAATCCGAAACTCCAAAACTCCAAAACTCCGAAACTCCAAAACTCTGAAACTCCAAAACTCCGAAACTCACAAATTCCGAAACTCCGCAACTCCGAATCTCCAAAACTCTGAAACTCCAAAACTCCGAAACTCCAAAACTCCGAAACTCCAAAACTGCGAAAATCGAAAACTCCAAAACTCCGAAACTCCAAAAGTCCAAAACTCAATAACTCCAAAACTCCAAAACTCAAAAACTCCAAAAGTGCAAAAATCCTGAACTCCAAAACTCAAAAACTCCAAAAAACCAAAACTCCAAAACTCCAAACCTCCAAACTTCGAAAACTCCCAAACCCCGAATCTCCAAAACTCGGAAACTCCAAAACTCCAAAAGTGCAAAAATCCAAAACTCCGAAACTCCGAAAATCCGAAACTCCAAAACTCCAAAACTCCGAAACTCCAAAACTCCGAAACTCGAAAACTCCTAAACTCCGAAACTCTGAAAATTCAAAACTCCAAAAAGTCAAAACTCCGAAACTCCGAAAATCCGAAATTCCGAAACTCCACAACCCCAAATCTCCAAAACTCCACAAATCCAAAACTAGAAAACTCCAAAACTGCAAAACTGCAAAACTCCAAAACTCCGAACCTCCAAAACTCCACAACCCCTCAAAACTCAAAACCTCCAAAAATCCAAAACACCAAAACTCCAATGGTTTAAAAATCCAAAACTCCAAAAATCCAAAACTCCAAAAATCGAAAACTTAAAAACTCCAAAACTCCACAAATCCGAAACTCCAAAACTCCAAAACTCCGAAACTCCAAAACTCTGAAACTCCAAAACTCCGAAACTCACAAATTCCGAAACTCCGCAACTCCGAATCTCCAAAACTCTGAAACTCCAAAACTCCGAAACTCCAAAAATCCAGAACTCCACAACCCCGAATCTCCAAAACTGCGAAACTCCAAAAATCCATACCTCCAAAATCCAAAATTCTAAAACTCCAAAACTACAAAACTACAAAATTCTGGAACAACAAAACCCCGAATCTCCAAAAATCCAAAAATCCGAAACTCCAAAACTCATAAATTCCGAAACTCCAAAACACAAAAATTCCGAAACTCCACAACCCTGAACCTCTAAAACTCCGAAACTCCAAAACTCCGAAACTCCGGAAATCCGAAACTCCAAAACTCCAAAACTCCAAAACTCCGAAACTCGAAAACTCCAAAACTCCGAAACTCCGAAAGTCCAAAACTCAAAAACTCCGAAACTCCGAAACTCCAATAATCCGCAACTCCGAAAATCCAAAGCTCCAAAAATCCAAAACACAAAAACTCCAATGCTCCAAATATCCAAAACTCCAAAAATCGAAAACTTAAAAACTCCAAAACTCGAAAGATCCGAAGCTCCAAAACATGAAAACTCCGAAACCCCGAATCTCCAAAACTCCAAAAATCCATACCTCCAAAATCCAAAATTCTAAAACTCCAAAACTCCTAAACTACAAAATTCTGGAACAAAACCCCAAATCTCCAAAACTCCAAAAATCCAAAACTCCAAAAGTGCAAAATCCAAAACTCAAAAACTCCAAAACTCCAAAACTCTGAAACACCGAAATTACGAAAATCCGAAACTCCAAAACTCCGAAACTCCAAAACTACAAAATTCCGAAACTCCAAAACTATGAAACTCCAAAATACTTAAACTCACAACACTGAATCTCCAAAACTCCGAAACTCCAAAGCTCTAAAACTTAAAATTGGAAACTCCAAAACTCCAAAATTCCGAAACTCCAAAACTCCGAAACTCCGAAAATCTGGAACTCCAAAACTCCAAAGCTCTAAAACTCCAAAAGTCCAATAATCCGAAACTCCGAAAGTCCAAAACTCCAAAAATCCAAAACTCCAAAATTCCAAAACTCCAACAATCCAAAACTCGAAAACTCCAAAACTGCAAAAATCCAAAACTCCAAAATTCCGAAACTCGGAAACTCCAAAACTCTGAACCTCCAAAATCTCCAAAGCTCCACAACCCCGAATCTCCAAAACTCTGAAACTCAAAAAATCCATACCTCCAAAATCCAAAATTCTAAAACTCCAAAACTCCAAAACTACAAAATATTGGAACAACAAAACCCCAAATCTCCAAAAATCCATACCTCCAAAACTCCAAAAATCCAAAACTCCGAAACTACAAAACTCCAAAAGTGCAAAAATCCAAAACTCCAAAGCTCTAAAACTCCAAAAGTCCAATAATCCGAAACTCCAAAAGTCCAAAACTCCAAAAATCCAAGACTCCAAAAATCCAAAACTCCAAAAATCCAAAACTCGAAAACTCCAAAACTGCAAAAATCCAAAACTCCAAAATTCCGAAACTCGGAAACTCCAAAACTCGGAAACTCCAAAACTCCCAACCTCCAAAATCTCCAAAACTCCACAACACCGAATCTCCAAAACTCCGAAAACTCCAAAATTCCATACCTCCAAAATCCGAACTTCTAAAACTCCAAAACTACAAAACTACAAAATTCTGGAACAACAAAACCCCGAATCTCCAAAAATCCATACCTCCAAAACTCCAAAAATCCAAAACTCCGAAACTCCAAAACTCCAAAAGTGCAAAAATCCAAAACTCCAAAACTCCAAAACTCCAAAAATCCAAAACTCCAAAACTCCAAAACTCCTAAACTCCGAAGCTCCAAAACTCCGAAACACCAAAACTCCAAAACTCTGAAACTCCAAAACTCCAAAAATCCAAAACTTAAAAACTCCAAAACTCCAAAACTCCGAAACTACAAAACTCTGAAACTCCAAAACTCCGAAACTCACAAATTCCGAAACTCCGCAACCCAGAATCTCCAAAACTGAAACTCCAAAACTCCGAAACTCAAAAATCCAGATCTCCAAAACTCCAAAGCTCGAAAGCTCCAAAAGTCCAAAAATCGAAAACTCTAAAACTCCAAAACTGCAAAAATCCAAAACTCCAAAATTCCGAAACTCGGAAACTCCAAAACTCCGAACCTCCAAAATCTCCAAAGCTCCACAACTCCGAATCTCCAAAACTCCGAAACTCCAAAAATCCATACCTCCAAAATCCAAAATTCTAAAACTCCAAAAATCCTTACTTAAGAAAAACCAGCCAAAAAGACAGGGACAAAGGAGAGACGAGGCACACACAACGACTGGACTATCAACTGTGCTTTATTGAAAAAACAGCCAGTCTCCAAAACAGCCAAAAAAAAACAGCCAAAAATCCAAAACTACAAAATTTTGGAACAACAAAACCCCAAATCTCCAAAAATCCATACCTCCAAAACTCCAAAAATCTATAACTCCGAAACTCCAAAACTCCAAAAGTGCAAAAATACAAAACTCCAAAACTCAAAAACTCCGAAACTCCAAAAATCCAAAACTCCAAAGCTCCAAAACTCCGAAACTCCGAAAATCCAAAACACCAAAACTCCAAAACTCTGAAACTCCAAAACTCCAAAACTCCAAAACTACAAAATTACGAAACTCCAAAACTGCAAAAATCCAAAACTCCAAAATTCCGAAACTCGGAAACTCCAAAACTCCGAAACTCCGAAACTCCGAAAATCCAGAACTCCAAAACTCCAAAGCTCTAAAACTCCAGACGTCCAATAATCCGAAACTCCGAAAGTCCAAAACTCCAAACATCCAAAACTCCAAAAATCCAAAACTTAAAATTCGAAACTCCAAAACTCCGAAACTGCAAAACTCCAAAACTCCGAAACTCCAAAATTCCGAAACTCCAAAACTCCGAAACTCCGAAAATCCGGAACTCCAAAACTCCAAAACTCCAAAAATCCAAAACTCCAAAATTCCGAAACTCGCAAACCACAAAACTCGGAAACTCCAAAACTCCGAACCTCCAAAACTCCACAACCCCTCAAAACTCAAAACCTCCAAAAATCCAAAACACCAAAACTCCAATGGTTTAAAAATCCAAAACTCCAAAAATCCAAAACTCCAAAAATCGAAAACTTAAAAACTCCAAAACTCCACAAATCCGAAACTCCAAAACTCCAAAACTCCGAAACTCCAAAACTCTGAAACTCCAAAACTCCGAAACTCACAAATTCCGAAACTCCGCAACTCCGAATCTCCAAAACTCTGAAACTCCAAAACTCCGAAACTCCAAAACTCCGAAACTCCAAAACTGCGAAAATCGAAAACTCCAAAACTCCGAAACTCCAAAAGTCCAAAACTCAATAACTCCAAAACTCCAAAACTCAAAAACTCCAAAAGTGCAAAAATCCTGAACTCCAAAACTCAAAAACTCCAAAAAACCAAAACTCCAAAACTCCAAACCTCCAAACTTCGAAAACTCCCAAACCCCGAATCTCCAAAACTCGGAAACTCCAAAACTCCAAAAGTGCAAAAATCCAAAACTCCGAAACTCCGAAAATCCGAAACTCCAAAACTCCAAAACTCCGAAACTCCAAAACTCCGAAACTCGAAAACTCCTAAACTCCGAAACTCTGAAAATTCAAAACTCCAAAAAGTCAAAACTCCGAAACTCCGAAAATCCGAAATTCCGAAACTCCACAACCCCAAATCTCCAAAACTCCACAAATCCAAAACTAGAAAACTCCAAAACTGCAAAACTGCAAAACTCCAAAACTCCGAACCTCCAAAACTCCACAACCCCTCAAAACTCAAAACCTCCAAAAATCCAAAACACCAAAACTCCAATGGTTTAAAAATCCAAAACTCCAAAAATCCAAAACTCCAAAAATCGAAAACTTAAAAACTCCAAAACTCCACAAATCCGAAACTCCAAAACTCCAAAACTCCGAAACTCCAAAACTCTGAAACTCCAAAACTCCGAAACTCACAAATTCCGAAACTCCGCAACTCCGAATCTCCAAAACTCTGAAACTCCAAAACTCCGAAACTCCAAAAATCCAGAACTCCACAACCCCGAATCTCCAAAACTGCGAAACTCCAAAAATCCATACCTCCAAAATCCAAAATTCTAAAACTCCAAAACTACAAAACTACAAAATTCTGGAACAACAAAACCCCGAATCTCCAAAAATCCAAAAATCCGAAACTCCAAAACTCATAAATTCCGAAACTCCAAAACACAAAAATTCCGAAACTCCACAACCCTGAACCTCTAAAACTCCGAAACTCCAAAACTCCGAAACTCCGGAAATCCGAAACTCCAAAACTCCAAAACTCCAAAACTCCGAAACTCGAAAACTCCAAAACTCCGAAACTCCGAAAGTCCAAAACTCAAAAACTCCGAAACTCCGAAACTCCAATAATCCGCAACTCCGAAAATCCAAAGCTCCAAAAATCCAAAACACAAAAACTCCAATGCTCCAAATATCCAAAACTCCAAAAATCGAAAACTTAAAAACTCCAAAACTCGAAAGATCCGAAGCTCCAAAACATGAAAACTCCGAAACCCCGAATCTCCAAAACTCCAAAAATCCATACCTCCAAAATCCAAAATTCTAAAACTCCAAAACTCCTAAACTACAAAATTCTGGAACAAAACCCCAAATCTCCAAAACTCCAAAAATCCAAAACTCCAAAAGTGCAAAATCCAAAACTCAAAAACTCCAAAACTCCAAAACTCTGAAACACCGAAATTACGAAAATCCGAAACTCCAAAACTCCGAAACTCCAAAACTACAAAATTCCGAAACTCCAAAACTATGAAACTCCAAAATACTTAAACTCACAACACTGAATCTCCAAAACTCCGAAACTCCAAAGCTCTAAAACTTAAAATTGGAAACTCCAAAACTCCAAAATTCCGAAACTCCAAAACTCCGAAACTCCGAAAATCTGGAACTCCAAAACTCCAAAGCTCTAAAACTCCAAAAGTCCAATAATCCGAAACTCCGAAAGTCCAAAACTCCAAAAATCCAAAACTCCAAAATTCCAAAACTCCAACAATCCAAAACTCGAAAACTCCAAAACTGCAAAAATCCAAAACTCCAAAATTCCGAAACTCGGAAACTCCAAAACTCTGAACCTCCAAAATCTCCAAAGCTCCACAACCCCGAATCTCCAAAACTCTGAAACTCAAAAAATCCATACCTCCAAAATCCAAAATTCTAAAACTCCAAAACTCCAAAACTACAAAATATTGGAACAACAAAACCCCAAATCTCCAAAAATCCATACCTCCAAAACTCCAAAAATCCAAAACTCCGAAACTACAAAACTCCAAAAGTGCAAAAATCCAAAACTCCAAAGCTCTAAAACTCCAAAAGTCCAATAATCCGAAACTCCAAAAGTCCAAAACTCCAAAAATCCAAGACTCCAAAAATCCAAAACTCCAAAAATCCAAAACTCGAAAACTCCAAAACTGCAAAAATCCAAAACTCCAAAATTCCGAAACTCGGAAACTCCAAAACTCGGAAACTCCAAAACTCCCAACCTCCAAAATCTCCAAAACTCCACAACACCGAATCTCCAAAACTCCGAAAACTCCAAAATTCCATACCTCCAAAATCCGAACTTCTAAAACTCCAAAACTACAAAACTACAAAATTCTGGAACAACAAAACCCCGAATCTCCAAAAATCCATACCTCCAAAACTCCAAAAATCCAAAACTCCGAAACTCCAAAACTCCAAAAGTGCAAAAATCCAAAACTCCAAAACTCCAAAACTCCAAAAATCCAAAACTCCAAAACTCCAAAACTCCTAAACTCCGAAGCTCCAAAACTCCGAAACACCAAAACTCCAAAACTCTGAAACTCCAAAACTCCAAAAATCCAAAACTTAAAAACTCCAAAACTCCAAAACTCCGAAACTACAAAACTCTGAAACTCCAAAACTCCGAAACTCACAAATTCCGAAACTCCGCAACCCAGAATCTCCAAAACTGAAACTCCAAAACTCCGAAACTCAAAAATCCAGATCTCCAAAACTCCAAAGCTCGAAAGCTCCAAAAGTCCAAAAATCGAAAACTCTAAAACTCCAAAACTGCAAAAATCCAAAACTCCAAAATTCCGAAACTCGGAAACTCCAAAACTCCGAACCTCCAAAATCTCCAAAGCTCCACAACTCCGAATCTCCAAAACTCCGAAACTCCAAAAATCCATACCTCCAAAATCCAAAATTCTAAAACTCCAAAAATCCAAAACTACAAAATTTTGGAACAACAAAACCCCAAATCTCCAAAAATCCATACCTCCAAAACTCCAAAAATCTATAACTCCGAAACTCCAAAACTCCAAAAGTGCAAAAATACAAAACTCCAAAACTCAAAAACTCCGAAACTCCAAAAATCCAAAACTCCAAAGCTCCAAAACTCCGAAACTCCGAAAATCCAAAACACCAAAACTCCAAAACTCTGAAACTCCAAAACTCCAAAACTCCAAAACTACAAAATTACGAAACTCCAAAACTGCAAAAATCCAAAACTCCAAAATTCCGAAACTCGGAAACTCCAAAACTCCGAAACTCCGAAACTCCGAAAATCCAGAACTCCAAAACTCCAAAGCTCTAAAACTCCAGACGTCCAATAATCCGAAACTCCGAAAGTCCAAAACTCCAAACATCCAAAACTCCAAAAATCCAAAACTTAAAATTCGAAACTCCAAAACTCCGAAACTGCAAAACTCCAAAACTCCGAAACTCCAAAATTCCGAAACTCCAAAACTCCGAAACTCCGAAAATCCGGAACTCCAAAACTCCAAAACTCCAAAAATCCAAAACTCCAAAATTCCGAAACTCGCAAACCACAAAACTCGGAAACTCCAAAACTCCGAACCTCCAAAACTCCACAACCCCTCAAAACTCAAAACCTCCAAAAATCCAAAACACCAAAACTCCAATGCTTTAAAAATCCAAAACTCCAAAAATCCAAAACTCCAAAAATCGAAAACTTAAAAACTCCAAAACTCCACAAATCCGAAACTCCAAAACTCCAAAACTCCGAAACTCCAAAACTCTGAAACTCCAAAACTCCGAAACTCACAAATTCCGAAACTCCGCAACTCCGAATCTCCAAAACTCTGAAACTCCAAAACTCCGAAACTCCAAAAATCCAGAACTCCACAACCCCGAATCTCCAAAACTGCGAAACTCCAAAAATCCATACCTCCAAAATCCAAAATTCTAAAACTCCAAAACTACAAAACTACAAAATTCTGGAACAACAAAACCCGAATCTCCAAAAATCCAAAAATCCGAAACTCCAAAACTCATAAATTCCGAAACTCCAAAACACAAAAATTCCGAAACTCCACAACCCTGAACCTCTAAAACTCCGAAACTCCAAAACTCCGAAACTCTGGAAATCCGAAACTCCAAAACTCCAAAACTCCAAAACTCCGAAACTCGAAAACTCCAAAACTCCGAAACTCCGAAAGTCCAAAACTCAAAAACTCCGAAACTGCGAAACTCCAATAATCCGCAACTCCGAAAATCCAAAGCGCCAAAAATCCAAAACACAAAAACTCCAATGCTCCAAATATCCAAAACTCCAAAAATCGAAAACTTAAAAACTCCAAAACTCGAAAAATCCGAAGCTCCAAAACATGAAAACTCCGAAACCCCAAATCTCCAAAGCTCCAAAAATCCATACCTCCAAAATCCAAAATTCTAAAACTCCAAAACTCCAAAACTACAAAATTCTGGAACAAAACCCCAAATCTCCAAAACTCCAAAAATCCAAAACTCCAAAAGTGCAAAATCCAAAACTCAAAAACTCCAAAACTCCAAAACTCTGAAACACCGAAATTACGAAAATCCGAAACTCCAAAACTCCGAAACTCCAAAACTACAAAATTCCGAAACTCCAAAACTATGAAACTCCGAAAATCTGGAACTCCAAAACTCCAAAGCTCTAAAACTCCAAAAGTCCAATAATCCGAAACTCCGAAAGTCCAAAACTCCAAAAATCCAAAACTCCAAAAATCCAAAACTCCAAAAATCCAAAACTCGAAAACTCCAAAACTGCAAAAATCCAAAACTCCAAAATTCCGAAACTCGGAAACTCCAAAACTCTGAACCTCCAAAATCTCCAAAGCTCCACAACCCCGAATCTCCAAAACTCTGAAACTCAAAAAATCCATACCTCCAAAATCCAAAATTCTAAAACTCCAACACTCCAAAACTACAAAATATTGGAACAACAAAACCCCAAATCTCCAAAAATCCATACCTCCAAAACTCCAAAAATCCAAAACTCCGAAACTCCAAAACTCCAAAAGTGCAAAAATCCAAAACTCCAAAGCTCTAAAACTCCAAAAGTCCAATAATCCGAAACTCCGAAAGTCCAAAACTCCAAAAATCCAAGACTCCAAAAATCCAAAACTCCAAAAATCCAAAACTCGAAAACTCCAAAACTGCAAAAATCCAAAACTCCAAAATTCCGAAACTCGGAAACTCCAAAACTCGGAAACTCCAAAACTCCGAACCTCCAAAATCTCCAAAACTCCACAACACCGAATCTCCAAAACTCCGAAAACTCCAAAATTCCATACCTCCAAAATCCAAACTTCTAAAACTCCAAAACTACAAAACTACAAAATTCTGGAACAACAAAACCCCGAATCTCCAAAAATCCATACCTCCAAAACTCCAAAAATCCTAAACTCCGAAACTCAAAACTCCAAAAGTGCAAAAATCCAAAACTCCAAAACTCCAAAACTCCAAAAATCCAAAACTCCAAAACTCCAAAACTCCTAAACTCCGAAGCTCCGAAACTCCGAAACACCAAAACTCCAAAACTCTGAAACTCCAAAACTCCAAAACTACAAAATTACGAAACTCCAAAACTGCAAAAATCCAAAACTCCAAAATTCCGAAACTCGGAAACTCCAAAACTCCGAAACTCCGAAAATCCAGAACCCCAAAACTCCAAAACTCCAAAGCTCTAAAACTCCAGACGTCCAATAATCCGAAACTCCGAAAGTCCTAAACTCCAAACATCCAAAACTCCAAAAATCCAAAACTTAAAATTCGAAACTCCAAAACTCCAAAACTCCGAAACTGCAAAACTCCAAAACTCCGAAACTCCAAAGCTCTAAAACTCCAAAACTCCAAAACTCCAAAAATCCAAAACTCCAAAATTCCGAAACTCGGAAACTCCAAAACTCGGAAACTCCAAAACTCCGAACCTCCAAAACTCCAAAACTCCACAACCCCTCAAAACTCAAAATCTCCAAAAATCCAAAACGCCAAAACTCCAATGCTTTAAAAATCCAAAACTCCAAAAATCCAAAACTCCAAAAATTGAAAACTCCACAAATCCGAAACTCCAAAACTCCGAAACTCCAAAACTCTGAAACTCCAAAACTACGAAACTCACAAACTCCGAAACTCCGCAACCCCGAATCTCCAAAACTCTGAAACTCCAAAACTCCGAAACTCCAAAAATGCAGAACTCCAAAACTCCAAAGCTGTAAAACTCCAAATGTCCAATAATCCGAAACTCCGAAAGTCCAAAACTCAAACAATCCAAAACTCCAAAAATCCAAAACTCCAAAAATCCAAAACTCCAAAAATCCAAAACTCCAAAATTCCGAAACTCGGAAACTCCAAAACTCGGAAACTCCAAAACTCCGAACCTCCAAAACTCCAAAACTCCACAACCCCTCCAAACTCAAAACCTCCAAAAATCCAAAACACCAAAACTCCAATGCTTTAAAAATCCAAAACTCCAAAAATCCAAAACTCCAAAATTCCGAAACTCGGAAACTCCAAAACTCGGAAACTCCAAAACTCCGAACCTCCAAAACTCCAAAACTCCACAACCCCTCCAAACTCAAAACCTCCAAAAATCCAAAACACCAAAACTCCAATGCTTTAAAAATCCAAAACTCCAAAAATCCAAAACTCCAAAAATCGAAAACTTAAAAACTCCAAAACTCCAAAACTCCGAAACTGCAAAACTCTGAAACTCCAAAACTCCGAAACTCACAAATTCCGAAACTCCGCAACCCGGAATCTCCAAAACTGAAACTCCAAAACTCCGAAACTCAAAAATCCAGAACTCCAAAACTCCAAAGCTCTAAAGCTCCAAAAGTCCAAAAATCGAAAACTCGAAAACTCCAAAACTGCAAAAATCCAAAACTCCAAAATTCCGAAACTCGGAAACTCCAAAACTCCGAACCTCCAAAATCTCCAAAGCTCCACAACTCCGAATCTCCAAAACTCCGAAACTCCAAAAATCCATACCTCCAAAATCCAAAATTCTAAAACTCCAAAACTCCAAAACTACAAAATTTTGGAACAACAAAACCCCAAATCTCCAAAAATCCATACCTCCAAAACTCCAAAAATCCAAATTTCCGAAACTCCAAAACTCCAAAAGTGCAAAAATCCAAAACACCAAAGCTCTAAAACTCCAAAAGTCCAATAATCCGAAACTCCGAAAGCCCAAAACTCCAAAAATCCAAGACTCCAAAAATCCAAAACTCCAAAAATCCAAAACTCGAAAACTCCAAAACTGCAAAAATCCAAAACTCCAAAATTCCGAAACTCGGAAACTCCAAAACTCGGAAACTCCAAAACTCCAAACCTCCAAAATCTCCAAAACTAAACAACCCCGAATCTCCAAAACTCCGAAACTCCAAAAATCCATACCTCCAAAATCAAAAATTCTAGAACTCCAAAACTACAAAAATACAAAATTCTGGAACAAAACCCCGAATCTCCAAAAATCCATACCTCCAAAACTCCAAAAATCCAAAACTCCAAAACTCCAAAACTCCAAAAGTGCAAAAATCCAGAACTCCGAAACTCAAAAACTCCAAAAAACCAAAACTCCAAACCTCCAAACTTCGAAAACTCCCAAACCCCGAATCTCCAACACTCGGAAACTCCAAAACTCCGAAACTCGAAAACTCCTAAACTCCGAAACTCTGAAAATTCAAAACTCCAAAAAGTCAAAACTCCGAACCTCCAAAAGTTCGAAACTCCGAAACCACAAAAATCTGGAACTCCAAAACTCCAAAGCTCTAGAACTCCAAAACTGCAAAAATCCGAAACTCCAAAATTCGGAAACTCCACAACTCCGAATCTCCAAAACGGCGCAACTCTCAAACTCAAAAACTCCGAAACTCCAAAACTCCAAAACTCCGAAACTCGGAAACTCTAAAACTCCAAAACTCCAATAATCCGAAACTCCGAAAATCCTAAACTCCAAAAATCCAAAACTCCGAAACTCCAAAACTCCAACACTCCGAAACTCCGAATTTCTGGAACTCCAAATCTCCAAAGCTCTAAAACTCCAAAACTCCAAAAATCCGAAACTCCTTAAATCCAAAACTAGAAAACTCCACAACTGCAAAAAACTGAAACTCCAAAATTCCGAAACTCCACAACCACGAATCTGCAAAACTGCGAAACTCCAAAACTCAGAAACTCCAAAACTCTGAACCCCCAAAACTACAAAACTTGAAACTCCGAAACTCCAAAACTCCAAAACTGCAAAATTCTGGAACAACAAAACCCTGAATCTCCAAAAATCCAAAAATCCGAAACTCCAAAACTCAAATTCCGAAACTCCACAACCCTGAACCTCCAAAACTCCGAAACTCCAGAACTTCGAAATTCCGAAACTCCAAAACTCCAAAACTCCGAAACTGCAAAACTCCAAAACTCCGAAACTCCGAAACTCCGGAACTCCGAAACTCCGAAACTCCAACAATCAATACCTCCAAAACTCCAAAACTACAGAATTCGGAAACTCCAAAACCCCGAATTTCCAAAACTCCGAAACTGCAATAGTCCGAAACTCTAAAACTCCAAAAATCCAAAACTCTGAAAATTCAAAAATCCGAAACTCCAAAAATCCATACCTCCAAAACTCCTAAACTCCAAAACTCCGGAACTCCAAAACTCAAAAATTCCGTAACTCCACAACCCTGAACCTCCAAAACTCCGAAACTCCAAAACTCCAAAACTCCAAAACTCCAAAACTCCGAAACTCCAAAACTGCGAAAATCGAAAACTCCAAAACTCCGAAACTCCAAAAGTCCAAAACTCAATAACTCCAAAACTCCGAAACTCCAAAACTCCAAAAATCGAAAACTTGAAAACTCCAAAACTCCAAAAATCCGAAACTCCAAAACTCCAAAACTCCGAAACTCCAAAACTCTGAAACTACAAAACTCCGAAACTCACAAATTCCGAAACTCCGCAACCCCGAATCTCCAAAACTGCAACTCCAAAACTCCGAAACTCAAAAATCCAGAACTCCAAAACTCCAAAGCTCTAAAACTCCAAAAGTCCAATAATCCGAAACTCCAAAAATCGAAAACTTAAAAACTCCAAAACTCCAAAACTCCGAAACTACAAAACACTGAAACTCCAAAACTCCGAAACTCACAAATTCCGAAACTCCGCAACCCGGAATCTCCAAAACTGAAACTCCAAAACTCCGAAACTCAAAAATCCAGAACTCCAAAACTCCAAAGCTCTAAAGCTCCAAAAGTCCAAAAATCGAAAACTCGAAAACTCCAAAACTGCAAAAATCCAAAACTCCAAAATTCCGAAACTCGGAAACTCCAAAACTCCGAACCTCCAAAATCTCCAAAGCTCCACAACTCCGAATCTCCAAAACTCCGAAACTCCAAAAATCCATACCTCCAAAATCCAAAATTCTAAAACTCCAAAACTCCAAAACTACAAAATTTTGGAACAACAAAACCCCAAATCTCCAAAAATCCATACCTCCAAAACTCCAAAAATCCAAATTTCCGAAACTCCAAAACTCCAAAAGTGCAAAAATCCAAAACACCAAAGCTCTAAAACTCCAAAAGTCCAATAATCCGAAACTCCGAAAGCCCAAAACTCCAAAAATCCAAGACTCCAAAAATCCAAAACTCCAAAAATCCAAAACTCGAAAACTCCAAAACTGCAAAAATCCAAAACTCCAAAATTCCGAAACTCGGAAACTCCAAAACTCGGAAACTCCAAAACTCCAAACCTCCAAAATCTCCAAAACTAAACAACCCCGAATCTCCAAAACTCCGAAACTCCAAAAATCCATACCTCCAAAATCAAAAATTCTAGGACTCCAAAACTACAAAAATACAAAATTCTGGAACAAAACCCCGAATCTCCAAAAATCCATACCTCCAAAACTCCAAAAATCCAAAACTCCAAAACTCCAAAACTCAAATTCCGAAACTCCACAACCCTGAACCTCCAAAACTCCGAAACTCCAGAACTTCGAAATTCCGAAACTCCAAAACTCCAAAACTCCGAAACTGCAAAACTCCAAAACTCCGAAACTCCGAAACTCCGGAACTCCGAAACTCCGAAACTCCAACAATCAATACCTCCAAAACTCCAAAACTACAGAATTCGGAAACTCCAAAACCCCGAATTTCCAAAACTCCGAAACTGCAATAGTCCGAAACTCTAAAACTCCAAAAATCCGAAACTCTGAAAATTCAAAAATCCGAAACTCCAAAAATCTGGATCTCCACAACCCCGATTCTCCATACGGCGCAACTCCCAAACTAAAAAACTCCGGAACTCCAAAACTCCGAAACTCGGAAACTCCAAAACTCCAAAACTACAAAATTCTGGAACTCCAAAATTCTGTATCTCCAAAAATCCATACCTCCAAAACTCCTAAACTCCAAAACTCCGGAACTCCAAAACTCAAAAATTCCGTAACTCCACAACCTGAACCTCCAAAACTCCGAAACTCCAAAACTCCAAAACTCCAAAACTCCAAAACTCCGAAACTCCAAAACTGCGAAAATCGAAAACTCCAAAACTCCGAAACTCCAAAAGTCCAAAACTCAATAACTCCAAAACTCCGAAACTCCAAAACTCCAAAAATCGAAAACTTGAAAACTCCAAAACTCCAAAAATCCGAAACTCCAAAACTCCAAAACTCCAAAACTCCGAAACTCCAAAACTCTGAAACTCCAAAACTCCGAAACTCACAAATTCCGAAACTCCGCAACCCCGAATCTCCAAAACTGCAACTCCAAAACTCCGAAACTCAAAAATCCAGAACTCCAAAACTCCAAAGCTCTAAAACTCCAAAAGTCCAATAATCCGAAACTCCAAAAATCGAAAACTTAAAAACTCCAAAACTCCAAAACTCCGAAACTACAAAACTCTGAAACTCCAAAACTCCGAAACTCACAAATTCCGAAACTCCGCAACCCGGAATCTCCAAAACTTAAACTCCAAACCTCCGAAACTCAAAAATCCAGAACTCCAAAACTCCAAAGCTCTAAAGCTCCAAAAGTCCAAAAATCGAAAACTCGAAAACTCCAAAACTGCAAAAATCCAAAACTCCAAAATTCCGAAACTCGGAAACTCCAAAACTCCAAACCTCCAAAATCTCCAAAACTAAACAACCCCGAATCTCCAAAACTCCGAAACTCCAAAAATCCATACCTCCAAAATCAAAAATTCTAGAACTCCAAAACTACAAAAATACAAAATTCTGGAACAAAACCCCAAATCTCCAAAACTCCAAAAATCCAAAACTCCAAAAGTGCAAAATCCAAAACTCAAAAACTCCAAAACTCCAAAACTCTGAAACACCGAAATTACGAAAATCCGAAACTCCAAAACTCCGAAACTCCAAAACTACAATATTCCGAAACTCCAAAACTATGAAACTCCAAAATACTTAAACTCACAACACTGAATCTCCAAAACTCCGAAACTCCAAAGCTCTAAAACTTAAAATTCGAAACTCCAAAACTACAAAATTCCGAAACTCCAAAACTCCGAAACTCCGAAAATCTGGAACTCCAAAACTCCAAAGCTCTAAAACTCCAAAAGTCCAATAATCCGAAACTCCGAAAGTCCAAAACTCCAAAAATCCAAAACTCCAAAAATCCAAAACTCCTAAAATCCAAAACTCGAAAACTTCAAAACTGCAAAAATCCAAAACTCCAAAATTCCGAAACTCGGAAACTCGAAAACTCCGAAACTCCGAAAATCCGGAACTCCAAAACTCCAAAACTGCAAAAGTCCAAAAATCCAAAACTTAAAATTCGAAACTCCAAAACTCGAAAACTCCGAAACTCCGAAAATCCGGAACTCCAAAACTCCAAAACTCCAAAAATCCAAAACTCCAAAATTCCGAAACTCGGAAACCACAAAACTCGGAAACTCCAAAACTCTGAACCTCCAAAACTCCACAACCCCTCAAAACTCAAAATCTCCAAAAATCCAAAACACCAAAACTCCAATGCTTTAAAAATCCAAAACTCCAAAAATCCAAAACTCCAAAAATCGAAAACTTAAAAACTCCAAAACTCCACAAATCCGAAACTCCAAAACTCCAAAACTCCGAAACTCCAAAACTCTGAAACTCCAAAACTCCGAAACTCACAATTTCCGAAACTCCGCAACTCCGAATCTCCAAAACTCTGAAACTCCAAAACTCCGAAACTCCAAAAATCCAGAACTCCACAACCCCGAATCTCCAAAACTGCGAAACTCCAAAAATCCATACCTCCAAAATCCAAAATTCTAAAACTCCAAAACTACAAAACTACAAAATTCTGGAACAACAAAACCCCGAATCTCCAAAAATCCGAAACTCCAAAACTCATAAATTCCGAAACTCCAAAACACAAAAATTCCGAAACGCCACAACCCTGAACCTCTAAAACTCCGAAACTCCAAAACTCCGAAACTCCGGAAATCCGAAACTCCAAAACTCCAAAACTCCAAAACTCCGAAACTCGAAAACTCGAAAACTCCAAAACTCCGAAACTCCGAAAGTCCAAAACTCAAAAACTCCGAAACTCCGAAACTCCGAAACTCCAATAATCCGCAACTCCGAAAATCCAAAGCTCCAAAAATCCAAAACACAAAAACTCCAATGCTCCAAATATCCAAAACTCCAAAAATCGAAAACTTAAAAACTCCAAAACTCGAAAAATCCGAAGCTCCAAAACATGAAAACTCCGAAACCCCGAATCTCCAAAACTCCAAAAATCCATACCTCCAAAATCCAAAATTCTAAAACTCCAAAACTCCAAAACTACAAAATTCTGGAACAAAACCCCAAATCTCCAAAACTCCAAAAATCCAAAACTCCTAAACTCTGAAACACCGAAATTACGAAAATCCGAAACTCCAAAACTCCGAAACTCCAAAACTACAAAATTCCGAAACTCCAAAACTATGAAACTCCAAAATACTTAAACTCACAACACTGAATCTCCAAAACTCCGAAACTCCAAAGCTCTAAAACTTAAAATTGGAAACTCCAAAACTCCAAAATTCCGAAACTCCAAAACTCCGAAACTCCGAAAATCTGGAACTCCAAAACTCCAAAGCTCTAAAACTCCAAAAGTCCAATAATCCGAAACTCCGAAAGTCCAAAACTCCAAAAATCCAAAACTCCAAAATTCCAAAACTCCAAAAATCCAAAACTCGAAAACTCCAAAACTGCAAAAATCCAAAACTCCAAAATTCCGAGACTCGGAAACTCCAAAACTCTGAACCTCCAAAACCTCCAAAGCTCCACAACCCCAAATCTCCAAAACTCTGAAACTCAAAAAATCCATACCTCCAAAATCCAAAATTCTAAAACTCCAAAACTCCAAAACTACAACATATTGGAACAACAAAACCCCAAATCTCCAAAAATCCATACCTCCAAAACTCCAAACATCCAAAACTCCGAAACTCCAAAACTCCAAAAGTGCAAAAATCCAAAACTCCAAAACTCCAAAACTCCAAAACTCCAAAACTCCTAAACTCCGAAGCTCCGAAACTCCGAAACACCAAAACTCCAAAACTCTGAAACTCCAAAACTCCAAAACTACAAAATTACGAAACTCCAAAACTGCAAAAATCCAAAACTCCAAAATTCCGGAACTCGGAAACTCCGAAACTCCGAAAATCCAGAACTCCAAAACTCCAAAACTCCAAAGCTCTAAAACTCCAGACGTCCAATAATCCAAAACTCCGAAAGTCCAAAACTCCAAACATCCAAAACTCCAAAAATCCAAAACTTAAAATTCGAAACTCCAAAACTCCAAAACTCCGAAGCTGCAAAACTCCAAAACTCCGAAACTCCAAAGCTCTAAAACTCCAAAACTCCAAAACTCCAAAAATCCAAAACTCCAAAATTCCGAAACTCGGAAACTCCAAAACTCGGAAACTCCAAAACTCCGAACCTCCAAAACTCCAAAACTCCGCAACCCCTCAAAACTCAAAACCTCCAAAAATCCAAAACACCAAAACTCCAATGCTTTAAAAATCCAAAACTCCAAAAATCCAAAACTCCAAAAATTGAAAACTCCACAAATCCGAAACACCAAAACTCCGAAACTCCAAAACTCTGAAACTCCAAAACTCCGAAACTCACAAACTCCGAAACTCTGCAACCCCGAATCTCCAAAACTCTGAAACTCCAAAACTCCGAAACTCCAAAAATCCAGAACTCCAAAATTCCAAAGCTGTAAAACTCCAAATGTCCCATAATCCGAAACTCCGAAAGTCCAAAACTCAAACAATCCAAAACTCCAAAAATCCAAAACTTAAAATTCGAAACTCCAAAACTCCAAAATTCCGAAACTCCAAAACTCCGAAACTCCGAAAATCTGGAACTCCAAAACTCCAAAGCTATAAAACTCCAAAACTGCAAAAATCCAAAACTCCAAAATTCCGAAACTCGGAAACTCCAAAACTCCGAACCTCCAAAATCTCCGAAGCTCCACAACTCCGAATCTCCAAAACTCCGAAACTCCAAAACTCCGAAACTCCGAAAATCCAGAACTCCAAAACTCCAAAACTCCAAAGCTCTAAAACTCCAGACGTCTAATAATCCGAAACTCCGAAAGTCCAAAACTCCAAACATCCAAAACTCCAAAAATCCAAAACTTAAAATTCGAAACTCCAAAACTCCAAAACTCCGAAACTGCAAAACTCCAAAACTCCGAAACTCCAAAATTCCGAAACTCCAAAACTCCGAAACTCCAAAGCTCTAAAACTCCAAAACTCCAAAACTCCAAAAATCCAAAACTCCAAAATTCCGAAACTCGGAAACTCCAAAACTCGGAAACTCCAAAACTCCGAACCTCCAAAACTCCAAAACTCCACAACCCCTCAAAACTCAAAACCTCCAAAAATCCAAAACACCAAAACTCCAATGCTTTAAAAATCCAAAACTCCAAAAATCCAAAACTCCAAAAATTGAAAACTCCACAAATCCGAAACTCCAAAACTCCAAAACTCCGAAACTCTGAAACTCCAAAACTCCGAAACTCACAAACTCCGAAACTCCGCAACCCCGAATCTCCAAAACTCTGAAACTCCAAAACTCCGAAACTCCAAAAATCCAGAACTCCAAAATTCCAAAGCTGTAAAACTCCAAATGTCCAATAATCCGAATTTCGAAAGTCCAAAACTCAAACAATCCAAAACTCCAAAAATCCAAAACTCCAAAAATCCAAAACTCCAAAATTCCGAAACTCGGAAACTCCAAAACTCCGAACCTCCAAAACTCCAAAACTCCACAACCCCTCCAAACTCAAAACCTCCAAAAATCCAAAACACCAAAACTCCAATGCTTTAAAAATCCAAAACTCCAAAAATCCAAAACTCCAAAAATCGAAAACTTAAAAACTCCAAAACTCCAAAACTCCGAAACTACAAAACTCTGAAACTCCAAAACTCCGAAACTCACAAATTCCGAAACTCCGCAACCCGGAATCTCCAAAACTGAAACTCCAAAACTCCGAAACTCAAAAATCCAGAACTCCAAAACTCCAAAGCTCTAAAGCTCCAAAAGTCCAAAAATCGAAAACTCGAAAACTCCAAAACTCCAAAAATCCAAAACTCCAAAATTCCGAAAGTCAGAAACTCCAAAACTCCGAACCTCCAAAATCTCCAAAGCTCCACAACTCCGAATCTTCAAAACTCCGAAACTCCAAAAATCCATACCTCCAAAATCCAAAAATCCAAAACTACAAAATTTTGGAACAACAAAACGCCAAAACTCCAAAAATCCATACCTCCAAAACTCCAAAAATCCAAAACTCCAAAGCTCCAAAACTCCGAAACTCCGAAAATCCAAAACACCAAAACTCCAAAACTCTGAAACTCCAAAACTCCAAAACTCCAAAACTACAAAATTACGAAACTCCAAAACTGCAAAAATCCAAAACTCCAAAATTCCGAAACTCGGAAACTCCAAAACTCCGAAACTCCGAAACTCCGAAAATCCAGAACTCCAAAACTCCAAAGCTCTAAAACTCCAGACGTCCAATAATCCGAAACTCCGAAACTCCAAAACTCCGAAACTCCGAAAATCCGGAACTCCAAAACTCCAAAACACCAAAAATCCAAAACTCCAAAATTCCGAAACTCGGAAACCACAAAACTCGGAAACTCCAAAACTCCGAACCTCCAAAACTCCACAACCCCTCAAAACTCAAAACGTCCAAAAATCCAAAACACCAAAACTCCAATGCTTTAAAAATCCAAAACTCCAAAAATCCAAAACTCCAAAAATCGAAAACTTAAAAACTCCAAAACTCCACAAATCCGAAACTCCAAAACTCCAAAACTCCGAAACTCCAAAACTCTGAAACTCCAAAACTCCGAAACTCACAAATTCCGAAACTCCGCAACTCCGAATCTCCAAAACTCTGAAACTCCAAAACTCCGAAACTCCAAAAATCCAGAACTCCACAACCCCGAATCTCCAAAACTGCGAAACTCCAAAAATCCATACCTCCAAAATCCAAAATTCTAAAACTCCAAAACTACAAAACTACAAAATTCTGGAACAACAAAACCCCGAATCTCCAAAAATCCAAAAATCTGAAACTCCAAAACTCATAAATTCCGAAACTCCAAAACACAAAAATTCCGAAACTCCACAACCCTGAACCTCTAAAACTCCGAAACTCCAAAACTCCGAAACTCCGGAAATCCGAAACTCCAAAACTCCAAAACTCCAAAACTCCGAAACTCGAAAACTCAAAAACTCCGAAACTCCGAAACTCCGAAACTCCAATAATCCGCAACTCCGAAAATCCAAAGCTCCAAAAATCCAAAACACAAAAACTCCAATGCTCCAAATATCCAAAACTCCAAAAATCGAAAACTTAAAAACTCAAAAACTCGAAAAATCCGAAGCTCCAAAACATGAAAACTCCGAAACCCCGAATCTCCAAAACTCCAAAAATCCATACCTCCAAAATCCAAAATTCTAAGACTCCAAAACTCCAAAACTACAAAATTCTGGAACAAAACCCCTAATCTCCAAAACTCCAAAAATCCAAAACTCCAAAAGTGCAAAATCCAAAACTCAAAAACTCCAAAACTCCAAAACTCTGAAACACCGAAATTACGAAAATCCGAAACTCCAAAACTCCGAAACTCCAAAACTACAATATTCCGAAACTCCAAAACTATGAAACTCCAAAATACTTAAACTCACAACACTGAATCTCCAAAACTCCGGAACTCCAAAGCTCTAAAACTTAAAATTCGAAACTCCAAAACTACAAAATTCCGAAACTCCAAAACTCCGAAACTCCGAAAATCTGGAACTCCAAAACTCCAAAGCTCTAAAACTCCAAAAGTCCAATAATCCGAAACTCCGAAAGTCCAAAACTCCAAAAATCCAAAATTCCAAAAATCCAAAACTCCTAAAATCCAAAACTCGAAAACTTCAAAACTGCAAAAATCCAAAACTCCAAAATTCCGAAACTCGGAAACTCCAAAACTCGGAAACTCCAAAACTCCGAACCTCCAAAATCTCCAAAACTCCACAACACCGAATCTCCAAAACTCCGAAAACTCCAAAATTCCATAACTCCAAAATCCAAACTTCTAAAACTCCAAAACTACAAAACTACCAAATTCTGGAACAACAAAACCCCGAATCTCCAAAAATCCATACCTCCAAAACTCCAAAAATCCAAAACTCCGAAACTCCAAAACTCCAAAAGTGCAAAAATCCAAAACTCCAAAACTCCAAAAATCCAAAACTCCAAAACTCCTAAACTCCGAAGCTCCGAAACTCCGAAACACCAAAACTCCAAAACTCTGAAACTCCAAAACTCCAAAACTACAAAATTACGAAACTCCAAAACTGCAAAAATCCAAAACTCCAATATTCCGAAACTCAGAAACTCCAAAACTCCGAAACTCCGAAAATCCAGAACTCCAAAACTCCAAAACTCCAAAGCTCTAAAACTCCAGACGTCCAATAACCCGAAACTCCGAAAGTCCAAAACTCCAAATATCCAAAACTCCAAAAATCCAAAACTTCGAAACTCCAAAACTCCAAAAGTGCAAAAATACAAAACTCCAAAACTCAAAAACTCCGAAACTCCAAAAATCCAAAACTCCAAAGCTCCAAAACTCCGAAACTCCGAAAATCCAAAACACCAAAACTCCAAAACTCTGAAACTCCAAAACTCCAAAACTACAAAATTACGAAACTCCAAAACTGCAAAAATCCAAAACTCCAAAATTCCGAAACTCGGAAACTCCAAAACTCCGAAACTCCGAAAATCCAGAACTCCAAAACTCCAAAGCTCTAAAACTCCAGACGTCCAATAATCCGAAACTCCGAAAGTCCAAAACTCCAAACATCCAAAACTCCAAAAATCCAAAACTTAAAATTCGAAACTCCAAAACTCCAAAACTCCGAAACTGCAAAACTCCAAAACTCCGAAACTCCAAAATTCCGAAACTCCAAAACTCCGAAACTCCGAAAATCCGGAACTCCAAAACTCCAAAACTCCAAAAATCCAAAACTCCAAAATTCCGAAACTCGGAAACCACAAAACTCAGAAACTCCAAAACTCCGAACCTCCAAAACTCCACAACCCCTCAAAACTCAAAACCTCCAAAAATCCAAAACACCAAAACTCCAATGCTTTAAAAATCCAAAACTCCAAAAATCCAAAACTCCAAAAATCGAAAACTTAAAAACTCCAAAACTCCACAAATCCGAAACTCCAAAACTCCAAAACTCTGAAACTCCAAAACTCCGAAACTCACAAATTCCGAAACTCCGCAACTCTGAATCTCCAAAACTCTGAAACTCCAAAACTCCGAAACTCCAAAAATCCAGAACTCCACAACCCCGAATCTCCAAAACTGCGAAACTCCAAAAATCCATACCTCCAAAATCCAAAATTCTAAAACTCCAAAACTACAAAACTACAAAATTCTGGAGCAACAAAACCCCGAATCTCCAAAAATCCAAAAATCCGAAACTCCAAAACTCATAAATTCCGAAACTCCAAAACACGAAAATTCCGAAACTCGACAACCCTGAACCTCTAAAACTCCGAAACTCCAAAACTCCGAAACTCCGGAAATCCGAAACTCCAAAACTCCAAAACTCCAAAACTCCGAAACTCGAAAACTCGAAAACTCCAAAACTCCGAAACTCCGAAAGTCCAAAACTCAAAAACTCCGAAACTCCGAAACTCCGAAACTCCAAAACTACAAAATTCTGGAACAAAACCCCAAATCTCCAAAACTCCAAAAATCCAAAATTCCAAAAGTGCAAAATCCAAAACTCAAAAACTCCAAAACTCCAAAACTCTGAAACACCGAAATTACGAAAATCCGAAACTCCAAAACTCCGAAACTCCAAAACTACAAAATTCCGAAACTCCAAAACTATGAAACTCCAAAATACTTAAACTCACAACACTGAATCTCCAAAACTCCGAAACTCCAAAGCTCTAAAACTTAAAATTGGAAACTCCAAAACTCCGAAACTCCGAAAATCTGGAACTCCAAAACTCCAAAGCTCTAAAACTCCAAAAGTCCAATAATCCCAAACTCCGAAAGTCCAAAACTCCAAAAATCCAAAACTCCAAAATTCCAAAACTCCAAAAATCCAAAACTCGAAAACTCCAAAACTGCAAAAATCCAAAACTCCAAAATTCCGAAACTCGGAAACTCCAAAACTCTGAACCTCCAAAATCTCCAAAGCTCCGCAACCCCAAATCTCCAAAACTCTGAAACTCAAAAAATCCATACCTCCAAAATCCAAAATTCTAAAACTCCAAAACTCCAAAACTACAACATATTGGAACAACAAAACCCCAAATCTCCAAAAATCCATACCTCCAAAACTCCAAAAATCCAAAACTCCGAAACTCCAAAACTCCAAAAGTGCAAAAATCCAAAACTCCAAAGCTCTAAAACTCCAAAAGTCCAATAATCCGAAACTCCGAAAGTCCAAAACTCCAAAAATCCAAGACTCCAAAAGTCCAAAACTCCAAAAATCCAAAACTCGAAAACTCCAAAACTGCAAAAATCCAAAACTCCAAAATTCCGAAACTCGGAAACTCCAAAACTCGGAAACTCCAAAACTCCGAACCTCCAAAATCTTCAAAACTCCACAACACCGAATCTCCAAAACTCCGAAAACTCCAAAATTCCATACCTCCAAAATCCGAACTTCTAAAACTACAAAACTACAAAATTCTGGAACAACAAAACCCCGAATCTCCAAAAATCCATACCTCCAAAACTCAAAAATCCAAAACTCCGAAACTCCAAAACTCCAAAAGTGCAAAAATCCAAAACTCCAAAACTCCAAAACTCCAAAAATCCAAAACTCCAAAACTCCAAAACTCCTAAACTCCGAAGCTCCGAAACTCTAGAACTCCAGACGTCCAATAATCCGAAATTCCGAAAGTCCAAAACTCCAAACATCCAAAACTCCAAAAATCCAAAACTTAAAATTCGAAACTCCAAAACTCCAAAACTCCGAAACTGCAAAACTCCAAAACTCCGAAACTCCAAAGCTCTAAAACTCCAAAACTACAAAAATCCAAAACTCCAAAATTCCGAAACTCGGAAACTCCAAAACTCGGAAACTCCAAAACTCCGAACCTCCAAAACTCCAAAACTCCACAACCCCTCAAAACTCAAAACCTCCAAAAATCCAAAACACCAAAACTCCAATGCTTTAAAAATCCAAAACTCCAAAAATCCAAAACTCCAAAAATTGAAAACTCCACAAATCCGAAACTCCAAAACTCCGAAACTCCAAAACTCTGAAACTCCAAAACTCCGAAACTCACAAACTCCGAAACTCTGCAACCCCGAATCTCCAAAACTCTGAAACTCCAAATCTCCGAAACTCCAAAAATCCAGAACTCCAAAACTCCAAAGCTGTAAAACTACAAATGTCCAATAATCCGAAACTCCGAAAGTCCAAAACTCAAACAATCCAAAACTCCAAAAATCCAAAACTCCAAAAATCGAAAACTTAAAAACTCCAAAACTCCAAAACTCCGAAACTACAAAACTCTGAAACTCCAAAACTCCGAAACTCACAAATTCCGAAACTCCGCAACCCGGAATCTCCAAAACTGAAACTCCAAAACTCCAAAGCTCTAAAGCTCCAAAAGTCCAAAAATCGAAAACTCGAAAACTCCAAAACTCCAAAAATCCAAAACTCGAAAACTCCAAAACTGCAAAAATCCAAAACTCCAAAATTCCGGAACTCGGAAACTCCGAAACTCCGAAAATCCAGAACTCCAAAACTCCAAAACTCCAAAGCTCTAAAACTCCAGACGTCCAATAATCCAAAACTCCGAAAGTCCAAAACTCCAAACATCCAAAACTCCAAAAATCCAAAACTTAAAATTCGAAACTCCAAAACTCCAAAACTCCGAAGCTGCAAAACTCCAAAACTCCGAAACTCCAAAGCTCTAAAACTCCAAAACTCCAAAACTCCAAAAATCCAAAACTCCAAAATTCCGAAACTCGGAAACTCCAAAACTCGGAAACTCCAAAACTCCGAACCTCCAAAACTCCAAAACTCCGCAACCCCTCAAAACTCAAAACCTCCAAAAATCCAAAACACCAAAACTCCAATGCTTTAAAAATCCAAAACTCCAAAAATCCAAAACTCCAAAAATTGAAAACTCCACAAATCCGAAACACCAAAACTCCGAAACTCCAAAACTCTGAAACTCCAAAACTCCGAAACTCACAAACTCCGAAACTCTGCAACCCCGAATCTCCAAAACTCTGAAACTCCAAAACTCCGAAACTCCAAAAATCCAGAACTCCAAAATTCCAAAGCTGTAAAACTCCAAATGTCCAATAATCCGAAACTCCGAAAGTCCAAAACTCAAACAATCCAAAACTCCAAAAATCCAAAACTTAAAATTCGAAACTCCAAAACTCCAAAATTCCGAAACTCCAAAACTCCGAAACTCCGAAAATCTGGAACTCCAAAACTCCAAAGCTATAAAACTCCAAAACTGCAAAAATCCAAAACTCCAAAATTCCGAACCTCCAAAATCTCCGAAGCTCCACAACTCCGAATCTCCAAAACTCCGAAACTCCAAAACTCCGAAACTCCGAAAATCCAGAACTCCAAAACTCCAAAACTCCAAAGCTCTAAAACTCCAGACGTCTAATAATCCGAAACTCCGAAAGTCCAAAACTCCAAACATCCAAAACTCCAAAAATCCAAAACTTAAAATTCGAAACTCCAAAACTCCAAAACTCCGAAACTGCAAAACTCCAAAACTCCGAAACTCCAAAATTCCGAAACTCCAAAACTCCGAAACTCCAAAGCTCTAAAACTCCAAAACTCCAAAACTCCAAAAATCCAAAACTCCAAAATTCCGAAACTCGGAAACTCCAAAACTCGGAAACTCCAAAACTCCGAACCTCCAAAACTCCAAAACTCCACAACCCCTCAAAACTCAAAACCTCCAAAAATCCAAAACACCAAAACTCCAATGCTTTAAAAATCCAAAACTCCAAAAATCCAAAACTCCAAAAATTGAAAACTCCACAAATCCGAAACTCCAAAACTCCAAAACTCCGAAACTCTGAAACTCCAAAACTCCGAAACTCACAAACTCCGAAACTCCGCAACCCCGAATCTCCAAAACTCTGAAACTCCAAAACTCCGAAACTCCAAAAATCCAGAACTCCAAAATTCCAAAGCTGTAAAACTCCAAATGTCCAATAATCCGAATTTCGAAAGTCCAAAACTCAAACAATCCAAAACTCCAAAAATCCAAAACTCCAAAAATCCAAAACTCCAAAATTCCGAAACTCGGAAACTCCAAAACTCCGAACCTCCAAAACTCCAAAACTCCACAACCCCTCCAAACTCAAAACCTCCAAAAATCCAAAACACCAAAACTCCAATGCTTTAAAAATCCAAAACTCCAAAAATCCAAAACTCCAAAAATCGAAAACTTAAAAACTCCAAAACTCCAAAACTCCGAAACTACAAAACTCTGAAACTCCAAAACTCCGAAACTCACAAATTCCGAAACTCCGCAACCCGGAATCTCCAAAACTGAAACTCCAAAACTCCGAAACTCAAAAATCCAGAACTCCAAAACTCCAAAGCTCTAAAGCTCCAAAAGTCCAAAAATCGAAAACTCGAAAACTCCAAAACTCCAAAAATCCAAAACTCCAAAATTCCGAAAGTCAGAAACTCCAAAACTCCGAACCTCCAAAATCTCCAAAGCTCCACAACTCCGAATCTCCAAAACTCCGAAACTCCAAAAATCCATACCTCCAAAATCCAAAATTCTAAATCTACAAAAATCCAAAACTACAAAATTTTGGAACAACAAAACGCCAAAACTCCAAAAATCCATACCTCCAAAACTCCAAAAATCCAAAACTCCAAAGCTCCAAAACTCCGAAACTCCGAAAATCCAAAACACCAAAACTCCAAAACTCTGAAACTCCAAAACTCCAAAACTCCAAAACTCCAAAACTACAAAATTACGAAACTCCAAAACTGCAAAAATCCAAAACTCCAAAATTCCGAAACTCGGAAACTCCAAAACTCCGAAACTCCGAAACTCCGAAAATCCAGAACTCCAAAACTCCAAAGCTCTAAAACTCCAGACGTCCAATAATCCGAAACTCCGAAACTCCAAAACTCCGAAACTCCGAAAATCCGGAACTCCAAAACTCCAAAACACCAAAAATCCAAAACTCCAAAATTCCGAAACTCGGAAACCACAAAACTCGGAAACTCCAAAACTCCGAACCTCCAAAACTCCACAACCCCTCAAAGCTCAAAACGTCCAAAAATCCAAAACACCAAAACTCCAATGCTTTAAAAATCCAAAACTCCAAAAATCCAAAACTCCAAAAATCGAAAACTTAAAAACTCCAAAACTCCACAAATCCGAAACTCCAAAACTCCAAAACTCCGAAACTCCAAAACTCTGAAACTCCAAAACTCCGAAACTCACAAATTCCGAAACTCCGCAACTCCGAATCTCCAAAACTCTGAAACTCCAAAACTCCGAAACTCCAAAAATCCAGAACTCCACAACCCCGAATCTCCAAAACTGCGAAACTCCAAAAATCCATACCTCCAAAATCCAAAATTCTAAAACTCCAAAACTACAAAACTACAAAATTCTGGAACAACAAAACCCCGAATCTCCAAAAATCCAAAAATCTGAATCTCCAAAACTCATAAATTCCGAAACTCCAAAACACAAAAATTCCGAAACTCCACAACCCTGAACCTCTAAAACTCCGAAACTCCAAAACTCCGAAACTCCGGAAATCCGAAACTCCAAAACTCCAAAACTCCAAAACTCCGAAACTCGAAAACTCAAAAACTCCGAAACTCCGAAACTCCGAAACTCCAATAATCCGCAACTCCGAAAATCCAAAGCTCCAAAAATCCAAAACACAAAAACTCCAATGCTCCAAATATCCAAAACTCCAAAAATCGAAAACTTAAAAACTCAAAAACTCGAAAAATCCGAAGCTCCAAAACATGAAAACTCCGAAACCCCGAATCTCCAAAACTCCAAAAATCCATACCTCCAAAATCCAAAATTCTAAAACTCCAAAACTCCAAAACTACAAAATTCTGGAACAAAACCCCTAATCTCCAAAACTCCAAAAATCCAAAACTCCAAAAGTGCAAAATCCAAAACTCAAAAACTCCAAAACTCCAAAACTCTGAAACACCGAAATTACGAAAATCCGAAACTCCAAAACTCCGAAACTCCAAAACTACAATATTCCGAAACTCCAAAACTATGAAACTCCAAAATACTTAAACTCACAACACTGAATCTCCAAAACTCCGGAACTCCAAAGCTCTAAAACTTAAAATTCGAAACTCCAAAACTACAAAATTCCGAAACTCCAAAACTCCGAAACTCCGAAAATCTGGAACTCCAAAACTCCAAAGCTCTAAAACTCCAAAAGTCCAATAATCCGAAACTCCGAAAGTCCAAAACTCCAAAAATCCAAAATTCCAAAAATCCAAAACTCGTAAAATCCAAAACTCGAAAACTTCAAAACTGCAAAAATCCAAAACTCCAAAATTCCGAAACTCGGAAACTCCAAAACTCGGAAACTCCAAAACTCCGAACCTCCAAAATCTCCAAAACTCCACAACACCGAATCTCCAAAACTCCGAAAACTCCAAAATTCCATAACTCCAAAATCCAAACTTCTAAAACTCCAAAACTACAAAACTACCAAATTCTGGAACAACAAAACCCCGAATCTCCAAAAATCCATACCTCCAAAACTCCAAAAATCCAAAACTCCGAAACTCCAAAACTCCAAAAGTGCAAAAATCCAAAACTCCAAAACTCCAAAAATCCAAAACTCCAAAACTCCTAAACTCCGAAGCTCCGAAACTCCGAAACACCAAAACTCCAAAACTCTGAAACTCCAAAACTCCAAAACTACAAAATTACGAAACTCCAAAACTGCAAAAATCCAAAACTCCAATATTCCGAAACTCAGAAACTCCAAAACTCCGAAACTCCGAAAATCCAGAACTCCAAAACTCCAAAACTCCAAAGCTCTAAAACTCCAGACGTCCAATAACCCGAAACTCCGAAAGTCCAAAACTCCAAATATCCAAAACTCCAAAAATCCAAAACTTCGAAACTCCAAAACTCCAAAAGTGCAAAAATACAAAACTCCAAAACTCAAAAACTCCGAAACTCCAAAAATCCAAAACTCCAAAGCTCCAAAACTCCGAAACTCCGAAAATCCAAAACACCAAAACTCCAAAACTCTGAAACTCCAAAACTCCAAAACTACAAAATTACGAAACTCCAAAACTGCAAAAATCCAAAACTCCAAAATTCCGAAACTCGGAAACTCCAAAACTCCGAAACTCCGAAAAAGCAGAACTCCAAAACTCCAAAGCTCTAAAACTCCAGACGTCCAATAATCCGAAACTCCGAAAGTCCAAAACTCCAAACATCCAAAACTCCAAAAATCCAAAACTTAAAATTCGAAACTCCAAAACTCCAAAACTCCGAAACTGCAAAACTCCAAAACTCCGAAACTCCAAAATTCCGAAACTCCAAAACTCCGAAACTCCGAAAATCCGGAACTCCAAAACTCCAAAACTCCAAAAATCCAAAACTCCAAAATTCCGAAACTCGGAAACCACAAAACTCAGAAACTCCAAAACTCCGAACCTCCAAAACTCCACAACCCCTCAAAACTCAAAACCTCCAAAAATCCAAAACACCAAAACTCCAATGCTTTAAAAATCCAAAACTCCAAAAATCCAAAACTCCAAAAATCGAAAACTTAAAAACTCCAAAACTCCACAAATCCGAAACTCCAAAACTCCAAAACTCCAAAACTCTGAAACTCCAAAACTCCGAAACTCACAAATTCCGAAACTCCGCAACTCTGAATCTCCAAAACTCTGAAACTCCAAAACTCCGAAACTCCAAAAATCCAGAACTCCACAACCCCGAATCTCCAAAACTGCGAAACTCCAAAAATCCATACCTCCAAAATCCAAAATTCTAAAACTCCAAAACTACAAAACTACAAAATTCTGGAACAACAAAACCCCGAATCTCCAAAAATCCAAAAATCCGAAACTCCAAAACTCATAAATTCCGAAACTCCAAAACACAAAAATTCCGAAACTCCACAACCCTGAACCTCTAAAACTCCGAAACTCCAAAACTCCGAAACTCCGGAAATCCGAAACTCCAAAACTCCAAAACTCCAAAACTCCGAAACTCGAAAACTCCAAAACTCCAAAACTCCGAAACTCCGAAAGTCCAAAACTCAAAAACTCCGAAACTCCGAAACTCCGAAACTCCAAAACTACAAAATTCTGGAACAAAACCCCAAATCTCCAAAACTCCAAAAATCCAAAACTCCAAAAGTGCAAAATCCAAAACTCAAAAACTCCAAAACTCCAAAACTCTGAAACACCGAAATTACGAAAATCCGAAACTCCAAAACTCCGAAACTCCAAAACTACAAAATTCCGAAACTCCAAAACTATGAAACTCCAAAATACTTAAACTCACAACACTGAATCTCCAAAACTCCGAAACTCCAAAGCTCTAAAACTTAAAATTGGAAACTCCAAAACTCCGAAACTCCGAAAATCTGGAACTCCAAAACTCCAAAGCTCTAAAACTCCAAAAGTCCAATAATCCGAAACTCCGAAAGTCCAAAACTCCAAAAATCCAAAACTCCAAAATTCCAAAACTCCAAAAATCCAAAACTCGAAAACTCCAAAACTGCAAAAATCCAAAACTCCAAAATTCCGAAACTCGGAAACTCCAAAACTCTGAACCTACAAAATCTCCAAAGCTCCACAACCCCAAATCTCCAAAACTCTGAAACTCAAAAAATCCATACCTCCAAAATCCAAAATTCTAAAACTCCAAAACTCCAAAACTACAACATATTGGAACAACAAAACCCCAAATCTCCAAAAATCCATACCTCCAAAACTCCAAAAATCCAAAACTCCGAAACTCCAAAACTCCAAAAGTGCAAAAATCCAAAACTCCAAAGCTCTAAAACTCCAAAAGTCCAATAATCCGAAACTCCGAAAGTCCAAAACTCCAAAAATCCAAGACTCCAAAAGTCCAAAACTCCAAAAATCCAAAACTCGAAAACTCCAAAACTGCAAAAATCCAAAACTCCAAAATTCCGAAACTCGGAAACTCCAAAACTCGGAAACTCCAAAACTCCGAACCTCCAAAATCTTCAAAACTCCACAACACCGAATCTCCAAAACTCCGAAAACTCCAAAATTCCATACCTCCAAAATCCGAACTTCTAAAACTACAAAACTACAAAATTCTGGAACAACAAAACCCCGAATCTCCAAAAATCCATACCTCCAAAACTCAAAAATCCAAAACTCCGAAACTCCAAAACTCCAAAAGTGCAAAAATCCAAAACTCCAAAACTCCAAAACTCCAAAAATCCAAAACTCCAAAACTCCAAAACTCCTAAACTCCGAAGCTCCGAAACTCTAGAACTCCAGACGTCCAATAATCCGAAATTCCGAAAGTCCAAAACTCCAAACATCCAAAACTCCAAAAATCCAAAACTTAAAATTCGAAACTCCAAAACTCCAAAACTCCGAAACTGCAAAACTCCAAAACTCCGAAACTCCAAAGCTCTAAAACTCCAAAACTCCAAAAATCCAAAACTCCAAAATTCCGAAACTCGGAAACTCCAAAACTCGGAAACTCCAAAACTCCGAACCTCCAAAACTCTGAAACTCCAAAACTCCGAAACTCACAAACTCCGAAACTCTGCAACCCCGAATCTCCAAAACTCTGAAACTCCAAATCTCCGAAACTCCAAAAATCCAGAACTCCAAAACTCCAAAGCTGTAAAACTACAAATGTCCAATAATCCGAAACTCCGAAAGTCCAAAACTCAAACAATCCAAAACTCCAAAAATCCAAAACTCCAAAAATCGAAAACTTAAAAACTCCAAAACTCCAAAACTCCGAAACTACAAAACTCTGAAACTCCAAAACTCCGAAACTCACAAATTCCGAAACTCCGCAACCCGGAATCTCCAAAACTGAAACTCCAAAACTCCAAAGCTCTAAAGCTCCAAAAGTCCAAAAATCGAAAACTCGAAAACTCCAAAACTGCAAAAATCCAAAACTCCAAAATTCCGAAACTCGGAAACTCCGAAACTCCGAGCCTCCAAAATCTCCAAAGCTCCACAACTCCGAATCTCCAAAACTCCGAAACTCCAAAAATCCATACCTCCAAAATCCAAAATTCTAGAACTCCAAAACTACAAAAATACAAAATTCTGGAACAACAAAACCCCGAATCTCCAAAAATCCATACCTCCAAAACTCCAAAAATCCAAAACTCCAAAACTCCAAAACTCCAAAAGTGCAAAAATCCAGAACTCCGAAACTCAAAAACTCCAAAAAACCAAAACTCCGAACCTCCAAACTTCGAAAACTCCCAAACCCCGAATCTCCAACACTCGGAAACTCCAAAACTCCGAAACTCGAAAACTCCTAAACTCCGAAACTCTGAAAATTCAAAACTCCAAAAAGTCAAAACTCCGAAACTCCGAAAATCCGAAATTCCGAAACTCCACAACCCCAAATCTCCAAAACTCCACAAATCCAAAACTAGAAAACTGCAAAACTGCAAAACTGCAAAACTCCAAAACTCCGAACCTCCAAAACTCCAAAAGTTCGAAACTCCGAAACCACAAAAATGTGGAACTCCAAAACTCCAAAGCTCTAGAACTCCAAAACTGCAAAAATCCGGAGCTCCAAAATTCCGAAACTCCACAACTCCGAATCTCCAAAACGGCGCAACTCTAAAACTCAAAAACTCCGCAACTCCAAAACTCCAAAACTCCGAAACTCGGAAACTCTAAAACTCCAAAACTCCAATAATCCGAAACTCCGAAAATCCTAAACTCCAAAAATCCAAAACTCCGAAACTCCAAAACTCCAACACTCCGAAACTCCGAATTTCTGGAACTCCAAAACTCCAAAGCTCTAAAACTCCAAAACTCCAAAAATCCGAAACTCCTTAAATCCAAAACTAGAAAACTCCACAACTGCAAAAAACTGAAACTCCAAAATTCCGAAACTCCACAACCACGAATCTGCAAAACTGCGAAACTCCAAAACTCTGAACCCCCAAAACTACAAAACTTGAAACTCCGAAACTCCAAAACTCCGAAACTCCAAAACTCCAAAACTGCAAAATTCTGGAACAACAAAACCCTGAATCTCTAAAAATCCAAAAATCCGAAACTCCAAAACTCAAATTCCGAAACTCCACAACCCTGAACCTCCAAAACTCCGAAACTCCAAAACCTTAAAACTCCGAAACTGCAAAACTCCAAAACTCCGAAACTCCGAAACTCCGGAACTCCGAAACTCCGAAACTCCAACAATCAATACCTCCAAAACTCCAAAACTACAGAATTCGGAAACTCCAAAACCCCGAATTTCCAAAACTCCGAAACTGCAATAGTCCGAAACTCCAAAATTCCGAAACTCGGAAACTCCAAAACTCCGAACCTCCAAAATCTCCGAAGCTCCACAACTCCGAATCTCCAAAACTCCGAAACTCCAAAACTCCGAAACTCCGAAAATCCAGAACTCCAAAACTCCAAAACTCCAAAGCTCTAAAACTCCAGACGTCTAATAATCCGAAACTCCGAAAGTCCAAAACTCCAAACATCCAAAACTCCAAAAATCCAAAACTTAAAATTCGAAACTCCAAAACTCCAAAACTCCGAAACTGCAAAACTCCAAAACTCCGAAACTCCAAAACTCCAAAACTCCGAACCTCCAAAATCTCCAAAGCTCTAAAACTCCAAAACTCCAAAACTCCAAAAATCCAAAACTCCAAAATTCCGAAACTCGGACACTCCAAAACTCGGAAACTCCAAAACTCCGAACCTCCAAAACTTCAAAACTCCACAACCCCTCATAACTCAAAACCTCCAAAAATCCAAAACACCAAAACTCCAATGCTTTCAAAATCCAAAACTCCAAAAATCCAAAACTCCAAAAATTGAAAACTCCACAAATCCGACACTCCAAAACTCCGAAACTCCAAAACTCTGAAACTCCAAAACTCCGAAACTCACAAACTCCGAAACTCTGCAACCCCGAATCTCCAAAACTCTGAAACTCCAAAACTCCAAAACTCCAAAACTCCAAAACTCCGAAACTCCAAAAATCCAGAACTCCAAAACTCCAAAGCTCTAAAACTCCAAATGTCCAATAATCCGAAACTCCGAAAGTCCAAAACTCAAACAATACAAAACTCCAAAAATCCAAAACTTAAAATTCGAAACTCCAAAACTCCATAATTCCGAAACTCCAAAACTCCGAAACTCCGAAAACCTGGAACTCCAAAACTCCAAAGCTCTAAAACTCCAAAAGTCCAATAATCCGAAACTCCGAAAGTCCAAAACTCCAAAAATCGAAAACTCCAAAAATCCAAAACTCCAAAAATCCAAAACTCCAAAACTCCAAAACTGCAAAAATCCAAAACTCCAAAATTCCGAAACTCGGAAACTCCAAAACTCCGAACCTCCAAAATCTCCAAAGCTCCACAACCCCGAATCTCCAAAACTCCGAAACTCCAAAAATCCATACCTCCAAAATCCAAAATTCTAAAACTCCAAAACACCAAAAGTACAAAATTTTGGAACAACAAAACCCCAAATCTCCAAAAATCCATACCTCCAAAACTCTAAAAATCCAAAACTCCAAAGCTCTAAAACTCCAAAAGTCCAATAATCCGAAACTCCGAAAGTCCAATACTCCAAAAATCCAAGACTTCAAAAATCCAAAACTCCAAAAATACAAAACTCGAAAACTCCAAAACTACAAAATATTGGAACAACAAAACCCCAAATCTCCAAAAATCCATACCACCAAAACTCCAAAAATACAAAAATCCGAAACTCCAAAACTCCAAAAGTGCAAAAATCCGAAACTCCAAAGCTCTAAAACTCCAAAAGTGAAATAATCCGAAACTCCGAAAGTCCAAAACTCCAAATATCCAAGACTCCAAAAATCCAAAACTCCAAAAATCCAAAACTCCAAAATTCCGAAACTCGGAAACTCCAAAACTCCGAACCTCCAAAACTCCAAAACTCCACAACCCCTCCAAACTCAAAACCTCCAAATATCCAAAACACCAAAACTCCAATGCTTTAAAAATCCAAAACTCCAAAAATCCAAAACTCTAAAAATCGAAAACTTAAAAACTCCAAAACTCCACAAATCCGAAACTCCAGAACTCCAAAACTCCGAAACTCCAAAACTCTGAAACTCAAAAACTCTGAACCTCCAAAACTACAAAACTTGAAACTCCGAAACTCCAAAGCTCCGAAACTCCAAAACTCCAAAACTGCAAAATTCTGGAACAAAACCCTGAATCTCCAAAAATCCAAAAATCCGAAACTCCAAAACTCAAATTCCGAAACTCCAACACCCTGAACCTCAAAAACTCCGAAACTCCAAAACTTCGAAATTCCGAAACTCCAAAACTCCAAAACTCCGAAACTGCAAAACTCCAAAACTCCGAAACTCCGAAACTCCGGAACTCCAAAACTCCGAAACTCCGTAACTCCGGAACTCCGAAACTCCGAAACTCCGAAACTCCAAAACTCCGAAACTCCAACAATCAATACCTCCAAAATTCCAAAACTACAGAATTCGGAAACTCCATAACCCCGAATTTCCAAAACTCCGAAACTGGAATAGTCCGAAACTCTAAAACTCCAAAAATCCGAAACTCTGAAAATTCAAAAATCCGAAACTCCAAAAATTCCGGAACTCCACAACCCCGATTCTCCATACGGCGCAACTCCCAAACTAAAAAACTCCGAAACTCCAAAACTCCGAAACTCGGAAACTCCAAAACTCCAAAACTACAAAATTCTGGAACTCCAAAATTTTGAATCTCCAAAAATCCATACCTCCAAAACTCCAAAACTCCAAAACTCCGGAACTCCAAAACTAAAAAATTCCGAAACTCGACAACCCTGAACCTCCAAAACTCCGAAACTCCAAAACTCCAAAACTCCAAAACTCCGAAACTCCAAAACTGCGAAACTCGAAAACTCGAAAACTCCAAAACTCCGAAACCCCGAAAGTCCAAAAATCAAAAACTCCAAAACTCCGAAACTCCAAAACTCCAATAATCTGCAACTCTGAAAATCCAAAGCTCCAAAAATCCAAAACACAAAAACTCCAATGCTCCAAAAATCCAAAACTCCAAATATCCAAAACTCCAAAAATCGAAAACTTAAAAACTCCAAAAATCGAAAAATCCGAAGCTCCAAAAATTCCGAAACTCGGAAACTCCAAAACTCGGAAACTCCAAAACTCCGAACCTCCAAAATCTCCAGAACTCCACAACCCCGAATCTCCAAAACTCCGAAAACTCCAAAATTCCATACCTCCAAAATCCAAACTTCTAAAAGTCCAAAACTACAAAACTACAAAATTCTGGAACAACAAAACCCCGAATCTCCAAAAATCCATACCTCCCAAACTCCGAAACTCCAAAACTCCAAAAGTGCAAAAATACAAAACTCCAAAACTCAAAAACTCCGAAACTCCAAAAATCCAAAACTCCAAAGCTCCAAAACTCCGAAACTCCTAAAATCCAAAACACCAAAACTCCAAAACTCTGAAACTCCAAAACTCCAAAACTCCAAACTCCAAAACTACAAAATTACGAAACTCCAAAACTGCAAAAATCCAAAACTCCAAAATTCCGAAACTCGGAAACTCCAAAACTCCGAAACTCCGAAACTCCGAAAATCCAGAACTCCAAAACTCCAAAGCTCTAAAACTCCAGACATCCAATAATCCGAAACTCCGAAAGTCCAAAACTCCAAACATCCAAAACTCCAAAAATCCAAAACTTAAAATTCGAAACTCCAAAACTCCAAAACTCCGAAACTGCAAAACTCCAAAACTCCGAAACTCACAAACTCCGAAACTCTGCAACCCCGAATCTCCAAAACTCTGAAACTCCAAAACTCCAAAACTCCAAAACTCCAAAACTCCGAAACTCCAAAAATCCAGAACTCCAAAACTCCAAAGCTCTAAAACTCCAAATGTCCAATAATCCGAAACTCCGAAAGTCCAAAACTCAAACAATACAAAACTCCAAAAATCCAAAACTTAAAATTCGAAACTCCAAAACTCCAAAATTCCGAAACTCCAAAACTCCGAAACTCCGAAAACCTGGAACTCCAAAACTCCAAAGCTCTAAAACTCCAAAAGTCCAATAATCCGAAACTCCGAAAGTCCAAAACTCCAAAAATCGAAAACTCCAAAAATCCAAAACTCCAAAAATCCAAAACTCCAAAACTCCAAAACTGCAAAAATCCAAAACTCCAAAATTCCGAAACTCGGAAACTCCAAAACTCCGAACCTCCAAAATCTCCAAAGCTCCACAACCCCGAATCTCCAAAACTCCGAAACTCCAAAAATCCATACCTCCAAAATCCAAAATTCTAAAACTCCAAAACACCAAAAGTACAAAATTTTGGAACAACAAAACCCCAAATCTCCAAAAATCCATACCTCCAAAACTCTAAAAATCCAAAACTCCAAAGCTCTAAAACTCCAAAAGTCCAATAATCCGAAACTCCGAAAGTCCAATACTCCAAAAATCCAAGACTTCAAAAATCCAAAACTCCAAAAATACAAAACTCGAAAACTCCAAAACTACAAAATATTGGAACAACAAAACCCCAAATCTCCAAAAATCCATACCACCAAAACTCCAAAAATACAAAAATCCGAAACTCCAAAACTCCAAAAGTGCAAAAATCCGAAACTCCAAAGCTCTAAAACTCCAAAAGTGAAATAATCCGAAACTCCGAAAGTCCAAAACTCCAAATATCCAAGACTCCAAAAATCCAAAACTCCAAAAATCCAAAACTCCAAAATTCCGAAACTCGGAAACTCCAAAACTCCGAACCTCCAAAACTCCAAAACTCCACAACCCCTCCAAACTCAAAACCTCCAAATATCCAAAACACCAAAACTCCAATGCTTTAAAAATCCAAAACTCCAAAAATCCAAAACTCTAAAAATCGAAAACTTAAAAACTCCAAAACTCCACAAATCCGAAACTCCAGAACTCCAAAACTCCGAAACTCCAAAACTCTGAAACTCAAAAACTCTGAACCTCCAAAACTACAAAACTTGAAACTCCGAAACTCCAAAGCTCCGAAACTCCAAAACTCCAAAACTGCAAAATTCTGGAACAAAACCCTGAATCTCCAAAAATCCAAAAATCCGAAACTCCAAAACTCAAATTCCGAAACTCCAACACCCTGAACCTCAAAAACTCCGAAACTCCAAAACTTCGAAATTCCGAAACTCCAAAACTCCAAAACTCCGAAACTGCAAAACTCCAAAACTCCGAAACTCCGAAACTCCGGAACTCCAAAACTCCGAAACTCCGTAACTCCGGAACTCCGAAACTCCGAAACTCCGAAACTCCAAAACTCCGAAACTCCAACAATCAATACCTCCAAAATTCCAAAACTACAGAATTCGGAAACTCCATAACCCCGAATTTCCAAAACTCCGAAACTGGAATAGTCCGAAACTCTAAAACTCCAAAAATCCGAAACTCTGAAAATTCAAAAATCCGAAACTCCAAAAATTCCGGAACTCCACAACCCCGATTCTCCATACGGCGCAACTCCCAAACTAAAAAACTCCGAAACTCCAAAACTCCGAAACTCGGAAACTCCAAAACTCCAAAACTACAAAATTCTGGAACTCCAAAATTTTGAATCTCCAAAAATCCATACCTCCAAAACTCCAAAACTCCAAAACTCCGGAACTCCAAAACTAAAAAATTCCGAAACTCGACAACCCTGAACCTCCAAAACTCCGAAACTCCAAAACTCCAAAACTCCAAAACTCCGAAACTCCAAAACTGCGAAACTCGAAAACTCGAAAACTCCAAAACTCCGAAACCCCGAAAGTCCAAAAATCAAAAACTCCAAAACTCCGAAACTCCAAAACTCCAATAATCTGCAACTCTGAAAATCCAAAGCTCCAAAAATCCAAAACACAAAAACTCCAATGCTCCAAAAATCCAAAACTCCAAATATCCAAAACTCCAAAAATCGAAAACTTAAAAACTCCAAAAATCGAAAAATCCGAAGCTCCAAAAATTCCGAAACTCGGAAACTCCAAAACTCGGAAACTCCAAAACTCCGAACCTCCAAAATCTCCAGAACTCCACAACCCCGAATCTCCAAAACTCCGAAAACTCCAAAATTCCATACCTCCAAAATCCAAACTTCTAAAAGTCCAAAACTACAAAACTACAAAATTCTGGAACAACAAAACCCCGAATCTCCAAAAATCCATACCTCCCAAACTCCGAAACTCCAAAACTCCAAAAGTGCAAAAATACAAAACTCCAAAACTCAAAAACTCCGAAACTCCAAAAATCCAAAACTCCAAAGCTCCAAAACTCCGAAACTCCTAAAATCCAAAACACCAAAACTCCAAAACTCTGAAACTCCAAAACTCCAAAACTCCAAACTCCAAAACTACAAAATTACGAAACTCCAAAACTGCAAAAATCCAAAACTCCAAAATTCCGAAACTCGGAAACTCCAAAACTCCGAAACTCCGAAACTCCGAAAATCCAGAACTCCAAAACTCCAAAGCTCTAAAACTCCAGACATCCAATAATCCGAAACTCCGAAAGTCCAAAACTCCAAACATCCAAAACTCCAAAAATCCAAAACTTAAAATTCGAAACTCCAAAACTCCAAAACTCCGAAACTGCAAAACTCCAAAACTCCGAAACTCCAAAATTCCGAAACTCCAACACTCCGAAACTCCGAAAATCCGGAACTCCAAAACTCCAAAACTCCAAAACTCCAAAAATCAAAACTCCAAAATTCCGAAACTCGGAAACCACAAAACTCGGAAACTCCAAAACTCCGAACCTCCAAAACTCCACAACCCCTCAAAACTCAAAACCTCCAAAAATCCAAAACACCAAAACTCCAATGCTTTAAAAATCCAAAACTCCAAAAATCCAAAACTCCAAAAATCGAAAACTTAAAAACTCCAAAACTCCACAAATCCGAAACTCCAAAACTCCAAAACTCCGAAACTCCAAAACTCTGAAACTCCAAAACTCCGAAACTCACAAATTCCGAAACTCCGCAACTCCGAATCTCCAAAACTCTGAAACTCCAAAACTCCGAAACTCCAAAAATCCAGAACTCCACATCCCCGAATCTCCAAAACTGCGAAACTCCAAAAATCCATACCTCCAAAATCCAAAATTCTAAAACTCCAAAACTACAAAACTACAAAATTCTGGAACAACACAACCCCGAATCTCCAAAAATCCAAAAATCCGAAACTCCAAAACTCATAAATTCCGAAACTCCAAAACACAAAAATTCCGAAACTCCACAACCCTGAACCTCTAAAACTCCGAAACTCCAAAACTCCAAAACTCCGAAACTCCGAAACTCCAAAACTCCGAAACTCCGGAAATCCGAAACTCCAAAACTCAAAAACTCCGAAACTCCGAAACTCCAATAATCCGCAACTCCGAAAATCCAAAGCGCCAAAAATCCAAAACACAAAAACTCCAATGCTCCAAATATCCAAAACTCCAAAAATCGAAAACTTAAAAACTCCAAAACTCGAAAAATCCGAAGCTCCAAAACATGAAAACTCCGAAACCCCGAATCTCCAAAACTCCAAAAATCCATACCTCCAAAATCCAAAATTCTAAAACTCCAAAACTCCAAAACTACAAAATTCTGGAACAAAACCCCAAATCTCCAAAACTCCAAAAATCCAAAACTCCAAAAGTGCAAAATCCAAAACTCAAAAACTCCAAAACTCTGAACCCCCAAAACTACAAAACTTGAAACTCCGAAACTCCAAAACTCCGAAACTCCAAAACTCCAAAACTGCAAAATTCTGGAACAACAAAACCCTGAATCTCCAAAAATCCAAAAATCCGAAACTCCAAAACTCAAATTCCGAAACTCCACAACCCTGAACCTCCAAAACTCCGAAACTCCAAAACTTCGAAATTCCGAAACTCCAAAACTCCAAAACTCCGAAACTGCAAAACTCCAAAACTCCGAAACTCCGAAACTCCGGAACTCCGAAACTCCGAAACTCCAACAATCAATACCTCCAAAACTCCAAAACTACAGAATTCGGAAACTCCAAAACCCCGAATTTCCAGAACTCCGAAACTGCAATAGTCCGAAACACTAAAACTCCAAAAATCCGAAAATCTGAAAATTCAAAAATCCGAAACTCCAAAAAATCCGGAACTCCACAACCCCGATTCTCCATACGGCGCAACTCCCAAACTAAAAAACTCCGAATCTCCAAAACTCCGAAACTCGGAAACTCCAAAACTCCAAAACTACAAAATTCTGGAACTCCAAAATTCTGAATCTCCAAAAATCCATACCTCCAAAACTCCACAAATCCGAAACTCCAAAACTCCAAAACTCCGAAACTCCAAAACTCCAAAACTCCAAAACTCCGAAACTCCAAAACTGCGAAACTCGAAAACTCCAAAACTCCGAAACTCCGAAAGTCCAAAACTCAAAAACTCCAAAACTCCAAAACTCCAAAACTCCAAAAATCGAAAACTTAAAAACTCCAAAACTCCACAAATCCGAAACTTCAAAACTCCGAAACTCCAAAACTCTAAACCCCAAAACTCCGAAACTCACAAATTCCGAAACTCCGCAACCCCGAATCTCCAAAACTGAAACTCCAAAACTCCGAAACTCAAAAATCCAGAACTCCAAAACTCCAAAGCTCTAAAACTCCAAAAGTCCAATAATCCGAAACTCCGAAAGTCCAAAACTCAAACAATCCAGAACTCCAAAAATCCAAAACTTAAAATTCGAAACTCCAAAACTCCAAAATTCCGAAACTCCAAAACTCCGAAACTCCTAAAATCTGGAACTCCAAAACTCCAAAGCTATAAAACTCCAAAAGTCCAATAATCCGAAACTCCGAAAGTCCAAAACTCCAAAAATCCTAAACTCCAAAAATCGAAAACTCGAAAACTCCAAAACTCCGAACCTCCAAAATCTCCAAAGCTCTAAAACTCCAAAAGTCCGAAACTCACAAACTCCGAAACTCTGCAACCCCGAATCTCCAAAACTCTGAAACTCCAAAACTCCAAAACTCCAAAACTCCGAAACTCCAAAAATCCAGAACTCCAAAACTCCAAAGCTCTAAAACTCCAAATGTCCAATAATCCGAAACTCCGAAAGTCCAAAACTCAAACAATACAAAACTCCAAAAATCCAAAACTTAAAATTCGAAACTCCAAAACTCCAAAATTCCGAAACTCCAAAACTCCGAAACTCCGAAAACCTGGAACTCCAAAACTCCAAAGCTCTAAAACTCCAAAAGTCCAATAATCCGAAACTCCGAAAGTCCAAAACTCCAAAAATCGAAAACTCCAAAAATCCAAAACTCCAAAAATCCAAAACTCCAAAACTCCAAAACTGCAAAAATCCAAAACTCCAAAATTCCGAAACTCGGAAACTCCAAAACTCCGAACCTCCAAAATCTCCAAAGCTCCACAACCCCGAATCTCCAAAACTACGAAACTCCAAAAATCCATACCTCCAAAATCCAAAGTTCTAGAACTCCAAAACTACAAAAATACAAAATTCTGGAACAACAAAACCCCGAATCTCCAAAAATCCATACCTCCAAACCTCAAAAATCCAAAACTCCAAAACTCCAAAAGTGCAAAAATCCAGAACTCCGAAACTCAAAAACACCAAAAAACCAAAACTCCAAAACTCCAAACCTCCAAACTTCGAAAACTCCCAAACCCCGAATCTCCAAAACTCGGAAACTCCAAAACTCCAATAGTGCAAAAATCCAAAACTCCAAAACTCCGAAACTCCGAAAATCCGAAACTCCAAAACTCCGAAACTCGAAAACTCCTAAACTCCGAAACTGCAAAACTGCAAAACTCCAAAACTCCGAACCTCCAAAACTCCAAAAGTTCGAAACTCCGAAACCACAAAAATCTGGAACTCCAAAACTCCAAAGCTCTAGAACACCAAAACTGCAAAAATCCGAAACTCCAAAATTCCGAAACTCCACAACTCCGAAACTCGGAAACTCTAAAACTCCAAAACTCCAATAATCCGAAACTCCGAAAATCCTAAACTCCAAAAATCCAAAACTCCGAAACTCCAAAACTCCAACACTCCGAAACTCCGAATTTCTGGAACTCCAAAACTCCAAAGCTCTAAAACTCCAAAACTCCAAAAATCCGAAACTCCTTAAATCCAAAACTAGAAAACTCCACAACTGCAAAAAACTGAAACTCCAAAATTCCGAAACTCCACAACCACGAATCTGCAAAACTGCGAAAATCCAAAACTCAGAAACTCCAAAACTCTGAACCCCCAAAACTACAAAACTTGAAACTCCGAAACTCCAAAACTCAAAAACTGCAAAATTCTGGAACAACAAAACCCTGAATCTCCAAAAATCCAAAAATCCGAAACTCCAAAACTCAAATTCCGAAACTCCTCAACCCCTAACCTCCAAAACTCCGAAACTCCAAAACTTCGAAATTCCGAAACTCCAAAACTCCAAAACTCCGAAACTGCAAAACTCCAAAACTCCGAAACTCCGAAACTCCGGAACTCCGAAACTCCGAAACTCCGAAACTCCAACAATCAATACCTCCAAAACTCCAAAACTACAGAATTCGGAAACTCCAAAACCCCGAATTTCCAGAACTCCGAAACTGCAATAGTCCGAAACACTAAAACTCCAAAAATCCGAAACTCTGAAAATTCAAAAATCCGAAACTCGAAAAATCCGGAACTCCACAACCCCGATTCTCTATACGGCGCAACTCCCAAACTAAAAAACTCCGAATCTCCAAAACTCCGAAACTCGGAAACTCCAAAACTCCAAAACTACAAAATTCTGGAACTCCAAAATTCTGAATCTCCAAAAATCCATACCTCCAAAACTCCAAAACTCCACAAATCAGAAACTCCAAAACTCCAAAACTCCGAAACTCCAAAACTCCAAAACTCCAAAACTTAAAAACTCCAAAACTCCACAAATCCGAAACTTCAAAACTCCGAAACTCCAAAACTCTAAACCCCAAAACTCCGAAACTCACAAATTCCGAAACTCCGCAACCCCGAATCTCCAAAACTGAAACTCCAAAACTCCGAAACTCAAAAATCCAGAACTCCAAAACTCCAAAGCTCTAAAACTCCAAAAGTCCAATAATCCGAAACTCCGAAAGTCCAAAACTCCAAAAATCCAAAACTCCAAAAATCGAAAACTCGAAAACTCCAAAACTCCGAACCTCCAAAATCTCCAAAGCTCTAAAACTCCAAAACTCCAACACTCCAAAAATCCAAAACTCCAAAATTCCGAAACTCGGAAACTCCAAAACTCGGAAACTCCAAAACTCCGAACCTCCAAAACTCCAAAACTCCACAATCCCTCAAAACTCAAAACCTCCAAAAATCCAAAACACCAAAACTCCAATGCTTTCAAAATCCAAAACTCCAAAAATCCAAAACTCCAAAAATCGAAAACTCCACAAATCCGAAACTCCAAAACTCCGAAACTCCAAAACTCTGAAACTCCAAAACTCCGAAACTCACAAACTCTGAAACTCTGCAACCCCGAATCTCCAAAACTCTGAAACTCCAAAACTCCAAAACTCCGAAACTCCAAAAATCCAGAACTCCAAAACTCCAAAGCTCTAAAACTCCAAATGTCCAATAATCCGAAACTCCGAAAGTCCAAAACTCAAACAATACAAAACTCCAAAAATCCAAAACTTAAAATTCGAAACTCCGAAACTCCAAAATTCCGAAACTCCAAAACTCCGAAACTCCGAAAACCTGGAACTCCAAAACTCCAAAGCTCTAAAACTCCAAAAGTCCAATAATCCGAAACTCCGAAAGTCCAAAACTCCAAAAATCGAAAACTCCAAAAATCCAAAACTCCAAAAATCCAAAACTCCAAAACTCCAAAACTGCAAAAATCCAAAACTCCAAAATTCCGAAACTCGGAAACTCCAAAACTCCGAACCTCCAAAATCTCCAAAGCTCCACAACCCCGAATCTCCAAAACTACGAAACTCCAAAAATCCATACCTCCAAAATCCAAAGTTCTAGAACTCCAAAACTACAAAAATACAAAATTCTGGAACAACAAAACCCCGAATCTCCAAAAATCCATACCTCCAAACCTCAAAAATCCAAAACTCCAAAACTCCAAAAGTGCAAAAATCCAGAACTCCGAAACTCCAAACCTCCAAACTTCGAAAACTCCCAAACCCCGAATCTCCAAAACTCGGAAACTCCAAAACTCCAATAGTGCAAAAATCCAAAACTCCAAAACTCCGAAACTCCGAAAATCCGAAACTCCAAAACTCCAAAACTCCGAAACTCCAAAACTCCGAAACTCGAAAACTCCTAAACTCCGAAACTCTGAAAATTCAAAACTCCAAAAAGTCAAAACTCCGAAACTCCGAAAATCCGAAATTCCGAAACTCCACAACCCCAAATCTCCAAAACTCCACAAATCCAAAACTAGAAAACTCCAAAACTGCAAAACTGCAAAACTCCAAAACTCCGAACCTCCAAAACTCCAAAAGTTCGAAACTCCGAAACCACAAAAATCTGGACCTCCAAAACTCCAAAGCTCTAGAACTCCAAAACTGCAAAAATCCGAAACTCCAAAATTCCGAAACTCCACAACTCCGAAACTCGGAAACTCTAAAACTCCAAAACTCCAATAATCCGAAACTCCGAAAATCCTAAACTCCAAAAATCCAAAACTCCGAAACTCCAAAACTCCAACACTCCGAAACTCCGAATTTCTGGAACTCCAAAACTCCAAAGCTCTAAAACTCCAAAACTCCAAAAATCCGAAACTCCTTAAATCCAAAACTAGAAAACTCCACAACTGCAAAAAACTGAAACTCCAAAATTCCGAAACTCCACAACCACGAATCTGCAAAACTGCGAAAATCCAAAACTCAGAAACTCCAAAACTCTGAACCCCCAAAACTACAAAACTTGAAACTCCGAAACTCCAAAACTCCAAAACTGCAAAATTCTGGAACAACAAAACCCTGAATCTCCAAAAATCCAAAAATCCGAAACTCCAAAACTCAAATTCCGAAACTCCACAACCCCTAACCTCCAAAATTCCGAAACTCCAAAACTTCGAAATTCCGAAACTCCAAAACTCCATTACTCCGAAACTGCAAAACTCCAAAACTCCGAAACTCCGAAACTCCGGAACTCCGAAACTCCGAAACTCCGAAACTCCAACAATCAATACCTCCAAAACTCCAAAACTACAGAATTCGGAAACTCCAAAACCCCGAATTTCCAGAACTCCGAAACTGCAATAGTCCGAAACACTAAAACTCCAAAAATCCGAAACTCTGAAAATTCAAAAATCCGAAACTCCAAAAATCCGGAACTCCACAACCCCGATTCTCCATACGGCGCAACTCCCAAACTAAAAAACTCCGAATCTCCAAAACTCCGAAACTCGGAAACTCCAAAACTCCAAAACTACAAAATTCTGGAACTCCAAAATTCTGAATCTCCAAAAATCCATACCTCCAAAACTCCAAAACTCCGGAACTCCAAAACTCAAAAATTCCGAAACTCCGAAACTCCAAAACTGCGAAACTCGAAAACTCCAGAACCCCGAAACTCCGAAAGTCCAAAACTCAAAAACTCCAAAACTCCGAAACTCCAAAACTCCAAAAATCGAAAACTTAAAAACTCCAAAACTCCACAAATCCGAAACTTCAAAACTGCGAAACTCCAAAACTCTAAACCCCAAAACTCCGAAACTCACAAATTCCGAAACTCCGCAACCCCGAATCTCCAAAACTGAAACTCCAAAACTCCGAAACTCAAAAATCCAGAACTCCAAAACTCCAAAGCTCTAAAACTCCAAAAGTCCAATAATCCGAAACTCCGAAAGTCCAAAACTCCAAAAATCCAAAACTCCAAAAATCGAAAACTCGAAAACTCCAAAACTCCGAACCTCCAAAATCTCCAAAGCTCTAAAACTCCAAAACTCCAACACTCCAAAAATCCAAAACTCCAAAATTCCGAAACTCGGAAACTCCAAAACTCGGAAACTCCAAAACTCCGAACCTCCAAAACTCCAAAACTCCACAACCCCTCAAAACTCAAAACCTCCAAAAATCCAAAACACCAAAACTCCAATGCTTTTAAAATCCAAAACTCCAAAAATCCAAAACTCCAAAAATCGAAAACTCCACAAATCCGAAACTCCAAAACTCCGAAACTCCAAAACTCTGAAACTCCAAAACTCCGAAACTCACAAACTCTGAAACTCTGCAACCCCGAATCTCCAAAACTCTGAAACTCCAAAACTCCAAAACTCCGAAACTCCAAAAATCCAGAACTCCAAAACTCCAAAGCTCTAAAACTCCAAATGTCCAATAATCCGAAACTCCGAAAGTCCAAAACTCAAACAATACAAAACTCCAAAAATCCAAAACTTAAAATTCGAAACTCCGAAACTCCAAAATTCCGAAACTCCAAAACTCCGAAACTCCGAAAACCTGGAACTCCAAAACTCCAAAGCTCTAAAACTCCAAAAGTCCAATAATCCGAAACTCCGAAAGTCCAAAACTCCAAAAATCGAAAACTCCAAAAATCCAAAACTCCAAAAATCCAAAACTCCAAAACTGCAAAAATCCAAAACTCCAAAATTCCGAAACTCGGAAACTCCAAAACTCCGAACCTCCAAAATCTCCAAAGCTCCACAACCCCGAATCTCCAAAACTCCGAAACTCCAAAAATCCATACCTCCAAAATCCAAAATTCTAAAACTCCAAAACTCCAAAAGTACAAAATTTTGGAACAACAAAACCCCAAATCTCCAAAAATCCATACCTCCAAAACTCTAAAAATCCAAAACTCCAAAGCTCTAAAACTCCAAAAGTCCAATAATCCGAAACTCCGAAAGTCCAATACTCCAAAAATCCAAGACTTCAAAAATCCAAAACTCCAAAAATACAAAACTCGAAAACTCCAAAACTACAAAATATTGGAACAACAAAACCCCAAATCTCCAAAAATCCATACCACCAAAACTCCAAAAATACAAAAATCCGAAACTCCAAAACTCCAAAAGTGCAAAAATCCGAAACTCCAAAGCTCTAAAACTCCAAAAGTGAAATAATCCGAAACTCCGAAAGTCCAAAACTCCAAATATCCAAGACTCCAAAAATCCAAAACTCCAAAAATCCAAAACTCCAAAATTCCGAAACTCGGAAACTCCAAAACTCCGAACCTCCAAAACTCCAAAACTCCACAACCCCTCCAAACTCAAAACCTCCAAAAATCCAAAACACCAAAACTCCAATGCTTTAAAAATCCAAAACTCCAAAAATCCAAAACTCTAAAAATCGAAAACTTAAAAACTCCAAAACTCCACAAATCCGAAACTCCAGAACTCCAAAACTCCGAAACTCCAAAACTCTGAAACTCCAAAACTCTGAACCTCCAAAACTACAAAACTTGAAACTCCGAAACTCCAAAGCTCCGAAACTCCAAAACTCCAAAACTGCAAAATTCTGGAACAACAAAACCCTGAATCTCCAAAAATCCAAAAATCCGAAACTCCAAAACTCAAATTCTGAAACTCCAACACCCTGAACCTCAAAAACTCCGAAACTCCAAAACTTCGAAATTCCGAAACTCCAAAACTCCAAAACTCCGAAACTGCAAAACTCCAAAACTCCGAAACTCCGTAACTCCGGAACTCCGAAACTCCGAAACTCCGAAACTCCAAAACTCCGAAACTCCAACAATCAATACCTCCAAAATTCCAAAACTACAGAATTCGGAAACTCCATAACCCCGAATTTCCAAAACTCCGAAACCGGAATAGTCCGAAACTCTAAAACTCCAAAAATCCGAAACTCTGAAAATTCAAAAATCCGAAACTCCAAAAATTCCGGAACTCCACAACCCTGATTCTCCATACGGCGCAACTCCCAAACTAAAAAACTCCGAAACTCCAAAACTCCGAAACTCGGAAACTCCAAAACTCCAAAACTACAAAATTCTGGAACTCCAAAATTCTGAATCTCCAAAAATCCATACCTCCAAAACTCCAAAACTCCAAAACTCCGGAACTCCAAAACTAAAAAATTCCGAAACTCGACAACCCTGAACCTCCAAAACTCCGAAACTCCAAAACTCCAAAACTCCAAAACTCCGAAACTCCAAAACTGCGAAACTCGAAAACTCGAAAACTCCAAAACTCCGAAACCCCGAAAGTCCAAAAATCAAAAACTCCAAAACTCCGAAACTCCTAAACTCCAATAATCTGCAACTCTGAAAATCCAAAGCTCCAAAAATCCAAAACACAAAAACTCCAATGCTCCAAAAATCCAAAACTCCAAATATCCAAAACTCCAAAAATCGAAAACTTAAAAACTCCAAAAATCGAAAAATCCGAAGCTCCAAAAATTCCGAAACTCGGAAACTCCAAAACTCGGAAACTCTAAAACTCCGAACCTCCAAAATCTCCAAAACTCCACAACCCCGAATCTCCAAAACTCCGAAAACTCCAAAATTCCATACCTCCAAAATCCAAACTTCTAAAAGTCCAAAACTACAAAACTACAAAATTCTGGAACAACAAAACCCCGAATCTCCAAAAATTCATACCTCCCAAACTCCGAAACTCCAAAACTCCAAAAGTGCAAAAATACAAAACTCCAAAACTCAAAAACTCCGAAACTCCAAAAATCCAAAACTCCAAAGCTCCAAAACTCCGAAACTCCGAAAATCCAAAACACCAAAACTCCAAAACTCTGAAACTCCAAAACTCCAAAACTCCAAAACTCCAAAACTACAAAATTACGAAACTCCAAAACTGCAAAAATCCAAAACTCCAAAATTCGAAACTCCAAAACTCCAAAACTCCGAAACTGCAAAACTCCAAAACTCCGAAACTCCAAAATTCCGAAACTCCTACACTCCGAAACTCCGAAAATCCGGAAGTCCAAAACTCCAAAACTCCAAAAATCAAAACTCCAAAATTCCGAAGCTCGGAAACCACAAAACTCGGAAACTCCAAAACTCCGAACCTCCAAAACTCCACAACCCCTCAAAACTCAAAACCTCCAAAAATCCAAAACACCAAAACTCCAATGCTTTAAAAATCCAAAACTCCAAAAATCCAAAACTCCAAAAATCGAAAACTTAAAAACTCCAAAAATCGAAAACTTAAAAACTCCAAAACTCCACAAATCCGAAACTCCAAAACTCCAAAACTCCGAAACTCCAAAACTCTGAAACTCCAAAACTCCGAAACTCACAAATTCCGAAACTCCGCAACTCCGAATCTCCAAAACTCCGAAACTCCAAAACTCCGAAACTCCAAAAATCCAGAACTCCACATCCCCGAACCTCCAAAACTGCGAAACTCCAAAAATCCATACCTCCAAAATCCAAAATTCTAAAACTACAAAACTACAAAACTACAAAATTCTGGAACAACACAACCCCGAATCTCCAAAAATCCAAAAATCCGAAACTCCAAAACTCATAAATTCCGAAACTCCAAAACACAAAAATTCCGAAACTCCACAACCCTGAACCTCTAAAACTCCGAAACTCCAAAACTCCAAAACTCCGAAACTCCGAAACTCCAAAACTCCGAAACTCCGGAAATCCGAAACTCCAAAACTCAAAAACTCCGAAACTCCGAAACTCCAATAATCCGCAACTCCGAAAATCCAAAGCGCCAAAAATCCAAAACACAAAAACTCCAATGCTCCAAATATCCAAAACTCCAAAAATCGAAAACTTAAAAACTCCAAAACTCGAAAAATCCGAAGCTCCAAAACATGAAAACTCCGAAACCCCGAATCTCCAAAACTCCAAAAATCCATACCTCCAAAATCCAAAATTCTAAAACTCCAAAACTCCAAAACTACAAAATTCTGGAACAAAACCCCAAATCTCCAAAACTCCAAAAATCCAAAACTCCAAAAGTGCAAAATCCAAAACTCAAAAACTCGGAAACTCCAAAACTCCGAACCTCCAAAATCTCCAAAGCTCCACAACCCCGAATCTCCAAAACTACGAAACTCCAAAAATCCATACCTCCAAAATCCAAAGTTCTAGAACTCCAAAACTACAAAAATACAAAATTCTGGAACAACAAAACCCCGAATCTCCAAAAATCCATACCTCCAAACCTCAAAAATCCAAAACTCCAAAACTCCAAAAGTGCAAAAATCCAGAACTCCGAAACTCAAAAACTCCAAAAAACCAAAACTCCAAAACTCCAAACCTCCAAACTTCGAAAACTCCCAAACCCCGAATCTCCAAAACTCGGAAACTCCAAAACTCCAATAGTGCAAAAATCCAAAACTCCAAAACTCCGAAACTCCGAAAATCCGAAACTCCAAAACTCCAAAACTCCGAAACTCCAAAACTCCGAAACTCGAAAACTCCTAAACTCCGAAACTCTGAAAATTCAAAACTCCAAAAAGTCAAAACTCCGAAACTCCGAAAATCCGAAATTCCGAAACTCCACAACCCCAAATCTCCAAAACTCCACAAATCCAAAACTAGAAAACTCCAAAACTGCAAAACTGCAAAACTCCAAAACTCCGAACCTCCAAAACTCCAAAAGTTCGAAACTCCGAAACCACAAAAATCTGGAACTCCAAAACTCCAAAGCTCTAGAACTCCAAAACTGCAAAAATCCGAAACTCCAAAATTCCGAAACTCCACAACTCCGAAACTCGGAAACTCTAAAACTCCAAAACTCCAATAATCCGAAACTCCGAAAATCCTAAACTCCAAAAATCCAAAACTCCGAAACTCCAAAACTCCAACACTCCGAAACTCCGAATTTCTGGAACTCCAAAACTCCAAAGCTCTAAAACCCCAAAACTCCAAAAATCCGAAACTCCTTAAATCCAAAACTAGAAAACTCCACAACTGCAAAAAACTGAAAATCCAAAATTCCGAAACTCCACAACCACGAATCTGCAAAACTGCGAAAATCCAAAACTCAGAAACTCCAAAATTCTGAACCCCCAAAACTACAAAACTTGAAACTCCGAAACTCCAAAACTCCGAAACTCCAAAACTCCAAAACTGCAAAATTCTCGCAATCGAAATGCAAAATTCTGGAACAACAAAACCCTGAATCTCCAAAAATCCAAAAATCCGAAACTCCAAAACTCAAATTCCGAAACTCCACAACCCCTAACCTCCAAAACTCCGAAACTCCAAAACTTCGAAATTCCGAAACTCCAAAACTCCAAAACTCCGAAACTGCAAAACTCCAAAACTCCGAAACTCCGAAACTCCGGAACTCCGAAACTCCGAAACTCCGAAACTCCAACAATCAATACCTCCAAAACTCCAAAACTACAGAATTCGGAAACTCCAAAACCCCGAATTTCCAGAACTCCGAAACTGCAATAGTCCGAAACACTAAAACTCCAAAAATCCGAAACTCTGAAAATTCAAAAATCCGAAACTCCAAAAATCCGGAACTCCACAACCCCGATTCTCCATACGGTGCAACTCCCAAACTAAAAAACTCCGAATCTCCAAAACTCCGAAACTCGGAAACTCCAAAACTCCAAAACTACAAAATTCTGGAACTCCAAAATTCTGAATCTCCAAAAATCCATACCTCCAAAACTCCAAAACTCCACAAATCAGAAACTCCAAAACTCCAAAACTCCGAAACTCCAAAACTCCAAAACTCCAAAACTCCGAAACTCCAAAACTGCGAAACTCGAAAACTCCAAAACTCCGAAACTCCGAAAGTCCAAAACTCAAAAACTCCAAAACTCCGAAACTCCAAAACTCCAAAAATCGAAAACTTAAAAACTCCAAAACTCCACAAATCCGAAACTTCAAAACTCCGAAACTCCAAAACTCTAAACCCCAAAACTCCGAAACTCACAAATTCCGAAACTCCGCAACCCCGAATCTCCAAAACTGAAACTCCAGAACTCCGAAACTCAAAAATCCAGAACTCCAAAACTCCAAAGCTCTAAAACTCCAAAAGTCCAATAATCCGAAACTCCGAAAGTCCAAAACTCCAAAAATCCAAAACTCCAAAAATCCAAAACTCGAAAACTCCAAAACTCCGAACCTCCAAAATCTCCAAAGCTCTAAAACTCCAAAACTCCAACACTCCAAAAATCCAAAACTCCAAAATTCCGAAACTCGGAAACTCCAAAACTCGGAAACTCCAAAACTCCGAACCTCCAAAACTCCAAAACTCCACAACCCCTCAAAACTCAAAACCTCCAAAAATCCAAAACACCAAAACTCCAATGCTTTCAAAATCCAAAACTCCAAAAATCCAAAACTCCAAAAATCGAAAACTCCACAAATCCGAAACTCCAAAACTCCGAAACTCCAAAACTCTGAAACTCCAAAACTCCGAAACTCACAAACTCCGAAACTCTGCAACCCCGAATCTCCAAAACTCTGAAACTCCAAAACTCCAAAACTCCGAAACTCCAAAAATCCAGAACTCCAAAACTCCAAAGCTCTAAAACTCCAAATGTCCAATAATCCGAAACTCCGAAAGTCCAAAACTCAAACAATACAAAACTCCAAAAATCCAAAACTTAAAATTCGAAACTCCAAAACTCCAAAATTCCGAAACTCCAAAACTCCGAAACTCCGAAAACCTGCAACTCCAAAACTCCAAAGCTCTAAAACTCCAAAAGTCCAATAATCCGAAACTCCGAAAGTCCAAAACTCCAAAAATCGAAAACTCCAAAAATCGAAAACTCCAAAAATCCAAAACTCCAAAACTCCAAAACTGCAAAAATCCAAAACTCCAAAATTCCGAAACTCGGAAACTCCAAAACTCCGAACCTCCAAAATCTCCAAAGCTCCACAACCCCGAATCTCCAAAACTCCGAAACTCCAAAAATCCATACCTCCAAAATCCAAAATTCTAAAACTCCAAAACTCCAAAAGTACAAAATTTTGGAACAACAAAACCCCAAATCTCCAAAAATCCATACCTCCAAAACTCTAAAAATCCAAAACTCCAAAGCTCTAAAACTCCAAAAGTCCAATAATCCGAAACTCCGAAAGTCCAATACTCCAAAAATCCAAGACTTCAAAAATCCAAAACTCCAAAAATACAAAACTCGAAAACTCCAAAACTACAAAATATTGGAACAACAAAACCGCAAATCTCCAAAAATCCATACCACCAAAACTCCAAAAATACAAAAATCCGAAACTCCAAAACTCCAAAAGTGCAAAAATCCGAAACTCCAAAGCTCTAAAACTCCAAAAGTGAAATAATCCGAAACTCTGAAAGTCCAAAACTCCAAATATCCAAGACTCCAAAAATCCAAAACTCCAAAAATCCAAAACTCCAAAATTCCGAAACTCGGAAACTCCAAAACTCCGAACCTCCAAAACTCCAAAACTCCACAACCCCTCCAAACTCAAAACCTCCAAAAATCCAAAACACCAAAACTCCAATGCTTTAAAAATCCAAAACTCCAAAAATCCAAAACTCTAAAAATCGAAAACTTAAAAACTCCAAAACTCCACAAATCCGAAACTCCAGAACTCCAAAACTCCGAAACTCCAAAACTCTGAAACTCCAAAACTCTGAACCTCCAAAACTACAAAACTTGAAACTCCGAAACTCCAAAGCTCCGAAACTCCAAAACTCCAAAACTGCAAAATTCTGGAACAACAAAACCCTGAATCTCCAAAAATCCAAAAATCCGAAACTCCAAAACTCAAATTCCGAAACTCCACAACCCTGAACCTCAAAAACTCCGAAACTCCAAAACTTCGAAATTCCGAAACTCCAAAACTCCAAAACTCCGAAACTGCAAAACTCCAAAACTCTGAAACTCCGTAACTCCGGAACTCCGAAACTCCGAAACTCCGAAACTCCAAAACTCCGAAACTCCAAGAATCAATACCTCCAAAATTCCAAAACTACAGAATTCGGAAACTCCATAACCCCGAATTTCCAAAACTCCGAAACTGGAATAGTCCGAAACTCTAAAACTCCAAAAATCCGAAACTCTGAAAATTCAAAAATCCGAAACTCCAAAAATTCCGGAACTCCACAACCCCGATTCTCCATACGGCGCAACTCCCAAACTAAAAAACTCCGAAACTCCAAAACTCCGAAACTCGGAAACTCCAAAACTCCAAAACTACAAAATTCTGGAACTCCAAAATTCTGAATCTCCAAAAATCCATACCTCGAAAACTCCAAAACTCCAAAACTCCGGAACTCCAAAACTAAAAAATTCCGAAACTCCACAACCCTGAACCTCCAAAACTCCGAAACTCCAAAACTCCAAAACTCCAAAACTCCGAAACTCCAAAACTGCGAAACTCGAAAACTCGAAAACTCCAAAACTCCGAAACCCCGAAAGTCCAAAAATCAAAAACTCCAAAACTCCGAAACTCCAAAACTCCAATAATCTGCAACTCTGAAAATCCAAAGCTCCAAAAATCCAAAACACAAAAACTCCAATGCTCCAAAAATCCAAAACTCCAAATATCCAAAACTCCAAAAATCGAAAACTTAAAAACTCCAAAAATCGAAAAATCCGAAGCTCCAAAAATTCCGAAACTCGGAAACTCCAAAACTCGGAAACTCCAAAACTCCGAACCTCCAAAATCTCCAAAACTCCACAACCCCGAATCTCCAAAACTCCGAAAACTCCAAAATTCCATACCTCCAAAATCCAAACTTCTAAAAGTCCAAAACTACAAAACTACAAAATTCTGGAACAACAAAACCCCGAATCTCCAAAAATCCATACCTCCCAAACTCCGAAACTCCAAAACTCCAAAAGAGCAAAAATACCAAACTCCAAAACTCAAAAACTCCGAAACTCCAAAAATCCAAAACTCCAAAGCTCCAAAACTCTGAAACTCCAAAACTCCAAAACTCCAAAACTACAAAATTACGAAACTCCAAAACTGCAAAAATCCAAAACTCCAAAATTCCGAAACTCGGAAACTCCAAAACTCCGAAACTCCGAAACTCCGAAAATCCAGAACTCCAAAACTCCAAAGCTCTAAAACTCCAGACGTCCAATAATCCGAAACTCCGAAAGTCCAAAACTCCAAACATCCAAAACTCCAAACATCCAAAACTCCAAAAATCCAAAACTTAAAATTCGAAACTCCAGAACTCCAAAACTCCGAAACTGCAAAACTCCAAAACTCCGAAACTTCAAAATTCCGAAACTCCAACACTCCGAAACTCCGAAAATCCGGAACTCCAAAACTCCAAAACTCCAAAAATCAAAACTCCAAAATTCCGAAACTCGGAAACCACAAAACTCGGAAACTCCAAAACTCCGAACCTCCAAAACTCCACAACCCCTCAAAACTCAAAACCTCCAAAAATCCAAAACACCAAAACTCCAATGCTTTAAAAATCCAAAACTCCAAAAATCCAAAACTCCAAAAATCGAAAACTTAAAAACTCCAAAACTCCACAAATACGAAACTCCAAAACTCCAAAACTCCGAAACTCCAAAACTCTGAAACTCCAAAACTCCGAAACTCACAAATTCCGAAACTCCGCAACTACGAATCTCCAAAACTCTGAAACTCCAAAACTCCGAAACTCCAAAAATCCAGAACTCCACATCCCCGAATCTCCAAAACTGCGAAACTCCAAAAATCCATACCTCCAAAATCCAAAATTCTAAAACTCCAAAACTACAAAACTACAAAATTCTGGAACAACACAACCCCGAATCTCCAAAAATCCAAAAATCCGAAACTCCAAAACTCATAAATTCCGAAACTCCAAAACACAAAAATTCCGAAACTCCACAACCCCCCAAGCAGCACACCAACAATGGACCGACGCTGGCATAATGCTGGTCAAAACCGGCTCGAAAGTCGTACCGACGTCGGCATTGGGGCAAAAAGTTACTTTTTCCAACCTTGGCCTGATGTTCGGACCAACACTGAACCGACATTCATGCCACTATCAGACCACTGTTCAGCCGCTCTACCAACACTGAACCGACATTCATGCCACTCTCAGACCACTGTTCAGCCGCTCTACCAACACTGAACCGACATTCACGCCGCTATTGTACCCACTTTCAGCCACTCTACCAACACTGAGCCGACATTCATGCCACTATCAGACCACTGTTCAGCCGCTCTACCAACACTGAACCGACATTCATGCCGCTATTGTACCCACTTTCAGCCGCTCTACCAACACCGGCTTGACATACCACAATTAGGCCACTGTTCAGCCTTTCTGCTAACGCTTGCCCGAAGTTTATGCCATTGCATTTCCAGTTCAGCGAATATTCACATTCCAGTTAATGTTCGCATTGGGAAAGCCATGGGTTTTGGCATTGCAAAGCTGCAATCATCTCTTCTATACACATGCACAACAAAATGAGGCAACGAAAGAATCCAACTGAGAAACAATTTATTAAATAATTAGGCACCGTGGCTGGGGGCGCGCGATTGCGCGAGTCCTGCGAGGCAGCGAGGGCCGCGCAGGAGGCGGGACCTTGGGAAGGAGCCAGGGCCGCGCGGGAGGAGGATTTCTGGGAGGTGGGGGCCGCTTGGGGAAGGGAGGGCACTGTGCTGGGGGCTGAAGCACAGGGGCTCGCAGTGGTTGCCAGGCCGACAGCGGTACTTGGCAGAAACGCTTCGGCAAAACGCCTTTTGCGTCCGCCGCCACGGTCCACCGAACCTGGCAACCACTTCCTAATAAACCCCTGCGCTTCCACCACATCCGCCCCCGTCTTCTCACAGATGGCATCTGCATAAGATAAGCGTTCATTTTAGGCCAGCAGAAAAACTTTGCTCGTTAACAGAAATCAAGATTATTTCAGCAACAGAGAAAACAGAAAAGGCCACAAGTACATGTTAACTCAAAGTGCATGCCAAAATGAAAGGCCTACAGTATCCAAATACAACTTGAGGAGAAAATCCACCTGAAAGCTCTTCTAACCAACTGTATAAAGCTGCTGCGACATCACGGACGACCACTTTGCACTACTAACATATGGGAGCACAAATGGCTGGCAGATACAAGGCACGACTACGATCCATGACAAGAGATGGATGTGACAGGTGGGAGGGCTTTCTTTGAAAGGCATCTGCTGACTCATATATCTTCAGATGCACATGGAAGAAAACTGCAGATGACTACCCCCATAAAAACAGTAACAAAATATTCACCTGTAATGAAAAAGAAAACTGGTAAAGTATCAACTGAAAAGAAGAAAAGAAAACAAAGCGCAGCAGAACCTGGTGCATGTTCTTCCACTCATCTTTTAAAATTCAGTTAAAAGCTACTGCAACAACATACCTGTTGCCACCTTGCATAACTTCAGGGCAATAAATGACCACTTGCCCTTGCGGCCATGGAGGCTGTACATCCTCTGTACAGCCACCCCCATGATGGCGGTCATTATGTTGGAGCCCACCTCCCTCCGGCCCTTGCCCCCCAGGCGGACCAGCTGCTTTCGCTGAAAAGAAACACCACAGGTGCACAAGCTATTAGGCACAAACATCAATTATAATTTCATTTAGTTTAGCAGAATCGAATAGCTAAGACAATTGTGTGACTACCTGTCAACAGCCCATGCGAGTACCTACAATCATAATGCATAATTTCTGTATGATACAATAGCTTGACTAGTTGCTATCAGCAGAAAGCACCACCACCAATATGGACATTCTTTTTTTTCCCAGTTTACTAAGAGCAGGGAAACTTTAGCGATTAAGCAAAGGTGGCCAACTCCTACCCATTATGCTTTGCATCTTGGACATTATTATATTATAACTATAATGCTTTTTGCAGATATCTATGTGCTGGATGTGTTTTCTCTGCACAGCCGTTACGCTAAAATTGATTTGGTTTGTAGAACTTAAAGTTCCAAAGTGACTCAGGCTGTGATGAGGGACACCATAGTGGAGGGCTCCGGAAGTTTCGACCACGTGGGGTCTTTAACATGCGCCACTGACATCACACTGCACACGGGCGCCTTGCTTTTCGCCTCCGTGGAAAACTGGCCATCACGGCTGGGTTTGAACCTGAGTCTTTGGGTTCAGCAGTCGAGTGCCCTAACCACTGAGCCACCATGGCGGGGCTCACTACCCTGAAATTGAGCAGTCTAATTAATGCTATACAAAGGGCGCTTATTTAAATCCCCAAGCACCTGAGTAAAGCTGCGTGCTTAGCAACCACATTTAATTAAACGATGTTGCTTGTTTTTGGCAGCAGATTAAGTAATGAAATGTGCATAATGTGAGCAAAAGACAGGGAAGAGGTGGGTTAAAGCTGCCCCATTATTTGGGAAACCTAGCCGAAATTAAAGACGCGCTGAGAGAGGACCAACTTCCAGCTGTGTTCACAGCAGTTCATGCAACAGTATATTAACCGAAAGCTCAGCTTCCTGTAAAACAGACCTTACAACATCCTTAATGTTAGCTACAAAGTCCACTGCTGAACTAAATTAAAACAGCACAACAATAAATGACAAATGTAAGGAAAATGAGGGGCTCGTTATGAGACACCTACGAAGAAAGGCAGCCACAGGCAACAAAAGCATAGGGGATTTTTTTTTGCTGTTGATCGATGTAAAACAATAATGTAATCACAGAAATATTTGACTGAGAAAAAAAGTTTGTTGGAACCAAGTCTGTTATGCAACGACCGGCCACCGGCAGAGCTCTGGAAAACTATATCGAATGACATTGAGTGACACCATCTGAGAGCAACTGCCACAAAAAAGCCTGTGACTGCACCGCCAAATACCAAGCTACTACAAGATGTGACAGGTGCAATGCTTCGCACAGAACCAGCATCAGTAGCTTGGTTTGCTGTTTAGCGCTCCTTCTCGCCTAAACGCTCTGATGCGACAGCAGTCTCGCAGGTGGCATTTTCTTTGCATTGCGTGGCTGAAACATGATGTGACAACTGGCACTTGCCGTAAGCAATATTGCGAGCGCCACATGTTCAGCACTGCTACTGAGCCCAACAAATTGATAGGAGCCAAAGAGCAGATAAAGAGAGTCCCCTAACAGCTGTCCCGACACGTGATGCAGTTTTTGCAAGCTCTGCTACCGGCTGGGCATTGCGTACCACTTTTGCTTCCAACAGTAAATCTCACCACACAAGGAATCGACAGGGCGTTCCAGTGAACACTCAAAAATTCCTAAAGAAGCGCAAGTTCGATATGGGAAAACAATTTTTTTTTTTGGAGGAACGATCTCTCAGCAGTGGTGGACATAATTTACTGCATAACTGTGCGTGTGTACCTGCAAATATTTCTTCTATTTTGAACTCCCTATTCTTAGGAATTCCTGAAAATGTTCACTGAAACAGCCAGTGTGTATATCAGCAAGCAACTTTCATGAACAAGACATTTACATTAACAAAACACACTGTGACAGCACACTCCAGCACAACAGTAGGAATTATATCTATGAAGAGCATGTTATTCACAGAGCACGGCATGCGAATACTCTTGGAGCTCAAGATTTCTTCACAAACCTCGGAATTACATTATGCATGCAAATCGTTAGTAGGCATTCATTTTTTCCAGACACGAATTATCAGAAACATTAAATCACCAGTCCAGCAGCCACGCTGTCGTCCTGGACGGCAGCTTCCACAGTGTCCAACTCCTCGGGGGAGAATGCGGGCAGTGCAAGGGTGGGAGGCGGTGGCGAGGGGGACACTGGCCGAGTCCTCTGCTCCAGCTGCCGGTCCGACCGCAGCAACACATGATCCTCCAGCCTTTGTAACCGCTGCATTAAGTCGCGCTGCTGCTGTCGGATCTCCAGCACCAGGCACATCAGCTTCAGCAGGGTAGCTGAAACTGAAGCAATCAACAATTTCAGTGAGAGCAGGGTTAACCTGGGCGCAATAATATCATTTGCGCACTGAGGTACAATAAAGAACAGTATGAGGCTAACAGTAGGCAGCAACACACTCTGTACTATGCTCCTAAACTTCCACCAGTTTTTATCCTCCAGGACACTTCTAATTCATGTTATATTCCTTGCTAGCCTAATTTAAATGCCATAAATGTCACCATGCACTGACAAACCCCTAGGTGAAATGGAGCTGCTCTATGTGTGATAGCTAGCACAGAACCTGCAGCCTTGTTGTGTAAAGGACTTCTCAGTCTATGAGCTTCGCCAATTTTTACATTGCTTCATGGGCATTTCCACTGCTATTGCACCATGGCAGAGATGGCAGCAGTTAGTCGCAAATGGATTCTTCCAGTGTCATGAGAAGCATGTGCTAATAGAAGCGAGAAAGCAGAGCAGGCCTGTGCCCTTAATATAGCATTGCACCATTTGAAAGTATTGCTCACGGCAAAACCCACATTGGCCAAAATGCTGGAGGTAGACATCTGTTCTAACTGCAAGTGCTGGCAGGGATCAATGCATTAAAACTGCAACAAAGATAGCCCTTATGGAATTATAGCCCTTAGCTGACAGGCGAAATGCAACAAAGAGATGGACCAAATGTTTCTTGCTAGGCACAGGAGGTGCCAAACCGTTGAGACATAAAACAAGGTCACATTTATCTCTTACCACGCATCCATTTTGCTGCAGGCAAGACAAGACTAGGAGCCAGCTGATGTGCTCCACAAGGCAGTTAGGCTGTTCAGTTCTTTCCTAAGCAAGAGGTCCTCCTTCAGAGCATGCCACTATTATTGGCTGCTTATCTCCTTCAGCACCCTTTATGGGAGCTTTGTGATAGCGCAATTAATTTTTTTTCAGCACATTTCGCTGCATCCAAGGCACTGCATTGACTTCCAACCAGTAAACTTTTAAAATACTTTGAAAGACATTGAAAAATTACAATATGGGCCTTGCTGACCAACCGCGACCAAGCGACCAAATTATGCTGGTAAGGAAACAAATGCACAGAACATGGGACTACTGTGTAGAGTGCAATTCGTAGGAGTGGCTTCCTGGTGGTGATGTAGGCCGAGAGAGGCAACAGAAATGCCAGGATCCAAAAGAACCCAACAAAAGCACAACATACAGCTCTTGGGAAGGGCACTCAACAACCACTCCACTATGAATCACAAGAGAAGAAAGCAATGGAAGTACTAGGTTGTAAATTCCAGTACCACTTCAGTTCAATACAATCGTTTTTGAGAAATACATGTGATGATTTTCAGAGTGACTCCTTTCAAAGCACATAGTTTGAAACTAGAAATGTGCTCCTAGCACCGTTTCAAGAGCCACTGAGGAGAACTCCGTGCAAATATCTTCCTGAATAAGTATATTCTCTAGGTCTTTCTGGGCCCGTTGACTGCTGCTCGGCAGCAGCAGGTACAATGAGAAATTTAAAATTTGCTGTTTTTCTTTAAGGCAAAGCAGATCTAGCTTCTATATTTTGTTGTGTCACTTGATACTAGACAAAATAGGAGTGTAATTAAAAGAAAGGAACACAGTGAAAAGACGGGACAAGCAGCATTTGTTCTGTCCTCTCACTGTGTCCCCATGTTTGGCTTGCATTTCTCTTTTTGCACAAAAGTAAACAAAGTGAAAATCTCACCATCAACAGTCCCAGCTGTCGACTCCTCCAGCTTGCTGGGTGGCGCACTGTTTTCGTTCACGCTCTCCCCAGCGTGATTCAGTGGGGCTGGAGATGAACATGCGTCATTGATGGCAATCCAGGAAGTACAGAACACACTACTGTGTACAACCACAATGTCACATTTCTATCCTAATTGAATGCAGAAATGCTACTTCAGGATATTTTTGGAGAAGGGACAGAACAGTTGCATGGCCAGGCTGTTTTGCATACAGGTGATCTTTTTAAAACACAATAGACACAAAATTACGAAGTTCAGAAACAAATTCCTGGTTATATAGAGATGCCCCCCAGGCAATAGTAACACTTCCTTTTGCCGAAAAGATATTTTAATTTGGTTTCAATCACAGGCTGTACAAAGACTTCATAATTCAAAACCCATCAAAACCGACACCTCCATGACAAGTAGTTGACGTGACAAACAATGTCACATCATGCAGATACCTATGACACATAAAAGAACGTTGTGATCCGACTGCGGCGGCGCGTTTCGATGGAGGAGAAACGCAAGAGGTGCCCGTGTGCTGTGCGATGTCAGTGCACGTTAAAGATCCCCAGTCGGCTGAAATTATCCCAGGGCGCTACGGCACCTCTTTCTTCCTTTCTTCTCACACTCCCTCCTTTATCCCTTCTCTTATGAATGTCCACCGAAATGCGAGAGAATTACTGCACCACTTTCTTTCCTGAAAAATAAGTTTTCAATTTTTTAAATATGTGTCTATAGTACTTCAATAATTACATTTCTCATGCACCAGCATGGTGCATTGGTACCGTATTTTCCGGTGTATAAGACGCGGCTTTTTTCAAAAATCTTGCTGGTGCGTCCTATACAAGGGTGCGTCTTATATGCGAATTTTTCGTTTTTTTTTAGAGAGTTCAGAAATTACTCAGGTTCATGTTCAAGCCTTTTTTACCGAAAAAATATCACTAGCAATGAAGCGGTTGTAACACGGTTAATACTTCAATACGGGGACCACCGTGCGCAACTTTTTTTAGGTGAACTTTATCATGAAACGACGGGGATGACGACTTCCAGGATCACAAACACACCACCGTTTCGGAGGCCCCAAGCAAAAGTAATGTGAAATGCCAAAAGATGACGACAATCACGCTTCTCGCCATTGTCAAGACAAGCCAGGACAAGCCGGCGTTCTTTTTTCAGCCACCCTTTGCCACTTTGTTTGCTCCATGTACGTAGTGCGAAGAGAATATTTCAGTCGCGTTGCCACCAGAAATGGGCGAACTTTTTGATAGCGCATCCGAAGGTGAAGACTTCGAAGGTTTTAAGTAGAAATAAAATGTTCTTATGGACATGTGGGAGAGTTTTTTCGTTTTTCTTTCTTTTTTTCCAAAACGTGGGCAGGAATGGCGTGAGTGTTGCCTTTTTCGACCACTTAGCGTTGCTTAAGAATTTCTCACAAGTACGGTGAATTTCGTGATGGTCGCGCAAGCGTGTTTAATTGATCCTCACTAGCCCAACTGGGAAAACTGGGGTGCGTCTTATATAAGGGTGCGTCTTATATAGCAACTTTTTCAATTACAGCCTGCATATATGGCGGGTGCGTCTTATACACTGGAAAATGCGGTACATTTAAGGACACAAAAGAAACTGTCATGGCGAAACCAAAAACAGAGAGCGGAATATATGTCATGTGAATAGAAACCTGTTCGCAGTACTGTTAACGTGGGTAAGAAAGTTTGCCACGAAATGGTTACTGGCAGATTCACTGCTGATCTGAGAGCATGGCAAATGTAAAAAGCTGATGCCAAGTCTGAGCACGTTCCATTTCTCTGCAAGTGCAATTAGCTACGGTGGAGTTTTTTTCCCAGATTTTGCAAGCACACTACCATAAATCCCCAATCAAAACTAACACAATGTCGACCTTACATTAAATAGAAATGAGAAATGGTGTTTTAGTTTTAAGGCGGTTAACATCCAAAGGCGACTCAGGCTATGAGGGACGCCGTAGTGAAGGGCTCCGGAAATTTCGACCACCTGGGGTTCTTCAACGTGCACTGACATCGCACAGCACACGGGCCTCTAGAATTTCGCCTCCATCAAAATTCGACCGCCTTGGCCGGGATCGAACCCGCGTCTTTCGGGTAAGCAGCCGAGCGCCGTAACCACTGAGCCACCGCGGCGGCTTAACAAATGAGAATTCATGTCTTACGTGGTGACGGCAGCTGTACAACATCGTTGTGGCCCTCATTTCCTAAAAAAGAATTGCACATGAACGTCTTGTTGAGTATGCAAAATAATTTCTCATCAATAAAGAAATATGAGAATTTCAATTACCAGAAACTGCCGAGCTTTCTAGGGCTGAAGTGAACTCGTAGCGCCGCACCTTTTTTTCGGCGCTCTTGTAGGATCCTGCAAACATTCTCAATATCTCGACAAAAACCATGTCATCTCCAAGCAACAGTACGGATTTAAAAAAAAAACAAAACAACTGAGGCCGCCTTACTGGAAATCAAAGAAAAGCTAATTGAAAACATAGAAAATAAACTGCTAACAGTTGGCATATTCCTTGATATGAGGAAAGCGTTTGACTCGGTTAACCATAAGATATTGCTTGAAAAAATGCAGTGTTATGGAATACGCGGCGTTCCTTTAACCTTATTTGCTAGCTACCTTGACAACCGATCTCAAACAACTATCATTAACGGTATTTCATCTGGGATCGGTCAGATTGTGTCTGGTGTGCCACAGGGCTCCGTTCTAGGACCAACGTTGTTCTTATTATATATTAATGATATCGTCAACCTTCATCCAGCAGACAACATTATAATCTATACAGACGATACTAACGTATTTTTTTCAGGGCAAGATAGTAATATTTTGCAAGCAGCCTCCAATAGTTGGTTATCCCAATTGTCTGTTTGGTTAAAATCAAATAGGTTAGAACTTAATGTCAGGAAAACAAAGTACATACTGTTTAGAGCCAAAAATAAGGAAGTTCTGAACAACTTCCAAATTCACTTCGAGCAAGCTCCTATAACTCGTGTCAGCTCTACAATGTTCCTTGGAGTCATTTTTGAAGAACATTTACTCTGGACAGATCGTGTAAACTACATTTGCACTAAAATGGCTCGCTCTGTTGGTATCCTAAATAAATTTCGCACAATACTGCCTCGAAAATTCAAACTACAAATTTATTTCTCTCTAGTCTTTTCGCATGTACAATATTGTTTGTTGATCTGGGGAACGACTACCTCAACCAATTTTGTGAAAGTACTTACTTTACAAAAAAGAGCTGTACGAGCGATTGATAACTTACATTACAGTGAGAGCACTGGTCCTTCCTTCCTCAACCATAGACTGCTAACCATCACGGCCGCTTACCACAAGAAGCTTGCTGTTTATATCAGAAACCTTATGAAAGGAAACTGGCAGACTTTCGAGAGCACATATTTAATTGCCCAAACAGCATACAGTCTTAGGCACCCTCAATACCATGCACCAAAATCTCGTACAAACTATGGGTTTCAAAAACTAACTCACATAATTCCTCATAATTAAACACGTATCCATACTTAACAGAATTGTCACTACAAAATATGTCCGAGGGCTGCTTTGCTGACTTGATGCCCGTTCAGCTGCCTGTATAGCAACACTCAGGCCAACAGACTATCAGTTTGAAAGCCTGTGAAACACTCATGTGGCAGAGGCATTGTTTTATTTACAATTAAAAGTGTGATTCTGGTTTCTAGGATTTAACAGCTTTAAGCTATGAAGAATGACGTAGCGGAAGACTCCAGATTAATTTAGACCACATGGGGTTGTTTAACATGCACTGATATTACACAGCACAAGCGCATTCTGCACTGCTCCATTTCACCACAGACAGGATGTAACCTGGGCCCTCGGCTCAGCAGCATGGACCACTCAGCCACTGCGACAGGCTAACAATTCAAACTGAACTAAATGTAAACAGCTGGATGAGTTGGTTCTGAATTTGCATTATGAAACACTGTCTCAGTGCACAACAAACATGGATGAGGAAAGAGCACACAACGCAAAGCATCAATTGATGTCTGGCATTTGTATTGTGTGCTCTTTCCTTGTCTGTGCTTTTTGTGTGCCAAAAAATGTTTCATAATGCAAAAAAAAAAAAATTACCATACTAAACCTTTCTGTACTAAAGATTATTAAGCATACTGAGTGCAGCACTAATTCTGGGAACTACAGGTCTTCAAAAACAAGGCACTAATGAGTTTCAGAAGTAGTTCATCAGCTTACAAGTGCAATAGCTAACAGTTCATTCTGCTCCTCTTTTTGACAGCTGGCTAAGCGGTGGCTATCAACATGACTTCTTAGTCGTAATTTAGCCATGCAGAGGTGCAGACTCACAGAATCTAGCAAAGAGGCCTTTACAATCGCTGATGAAGCTACCATCAATATGTCTGCAATAAGACTACTTATGGCAAGTGGTAACGACGACCACTGGGCAACGCATCCACTCCCCTCCGAGAGCTGGCTCGGCCTCAGCTTTTGCGAGCCGCGTCACCTCCGAGCTCCTGGCCACAGGCCAGTAGCACTCTTCTTTTGTCTCTGTGAGCCATCCGACAGGAATGACTGCAAGGCAGTCGTCCTCAAGAGGAAACTTCACCACAGCGAATGGTTTTGACATGCTGCACAGAGGAAACACGACAAAAGATTAATGGGGAAACAAAGATTTTTACCAGACACTGTCTGTGCCATACTCTACTGGCACTCGCCTGTTTGGGTGCCGAAAACTTCACACTACCATGACAACTGACAGGTACTCTTACAACCATCTCGTTCTACTTCGCAACGCACTTCTGAACTTTCATGAGTTGAGAGTTACAAGTGTCACGAGCGCCTGCAATTTGGGACTTATTTAAACAATATTTCTGTGCCTGCTGTCATGTGAACCAAATAACAGCCAGCAATAGTGGCGTGCAACTTCACTGCATTGAACATCAAACTGAGTGCAGTCTACCAGGAGCATAGTGATGAAAAAAGAAACCAGTAAAACGCGTAAAGAACCAGTAAAGAAACCAGTAAAGAAACCAGTAAAACCAGTAAAGAAACCAGTAAATGAGGAAGAGAGAAAACAAGCGCGTTCAATTAGGAAGCTCGAAACTAGCACTCGCTATATGTAGAGTCACACTGATCTAGACTTTGTAATACAAGGCTCTCAGTAGCGGGAAGGGACACACATAAATAAAAAGTACTCTCAATTTTTTTTCTGTAACCGATCACTGGCAGGAGCAGCATTACTTCTGGCAGTACAGAAGAATTGTGTTCATTCATCCTGTTCTTGTCACATTTCTCTCATCGCACGGAGACTCGCAATGCAACAATGTCAACACTGCCATGGAAGCATTTGTCAATCAAGCACAAGGCATGCAGGCTGCGACTCTATGACGTCTGACATGCATGCCTGAACCAAGCGATTAGCCTCACAAAAGCAAAAATTGGCGATGAAAAACACTCAACTGCATCGCACGTGGCAACTGGTTGGTCATGGGGGGCGCCGCAGAGAACGGCTCCGGAAATTTCGACCACCTGGGGTTCTTTAGAGTGCACCGATATCGCGCACAGTACACGGGCCTCTAGAATTTCGCCTCCATCGAAATTCGACCGCCGCAGCCGGGATCGAACCCGCCTATTTCGAGTCAGCAGCCGAACGCCGTAACCACGTGACGACTGTCATTGCGATCATGATCATAATATCTATACACGTACATAAATGTACGATGTGCCGTGAGAAACAAACCCTCTCAGAAGCAATGCGCCAACAAGATTTGCCGGGAGAGTGCGTTCACCCTGATGAAGGAACACACAAACACACACGACATTTAGAAGCGCTTCCCTTCGTGTACGTGTGTGTTACTTCATATTACCCCAACCCTTACACGCAGTTACACCTTGCAATGCGCCGCTGAGTTAATCAAAAGACAACTGCTGACAGATGCCTACAGACAAGTTAGATAAAGGGGCGACACACGAGGCGTGCTCATTGTCCTCACTCTTGACAAGTTCACAAGTAAATATTAGCTGACAACTAACATGAAAGGGAAAAAAGGACAGAATGTATACTTACGCAAGCAGTGCCTCCTGGTTCCTCTCGGTGACTCACGCGTGCCGCCACCAAACTTCAAAAAGCTTGAAGAAATAAAAATTCAAAAGCGAGCGCTTTGCTGCCAAACGTCCAAACGAAATGACCACAAGCTATGGATTGGGATTGGCTTGGAACGCACGTGGGAGCGAGAGCGGATGCCTACGTTTATGCGTAAAGCGGTGGATAAACACACGTTTAGTTTCGGAAAATTTCTTTGAAGCTTAGTGTTGACAACACCGCCAAGAATAATTTTTATCAATTTTTTTACACTTCAATTTATTAATGAGCAAAACATCGTATTTTACGCGACAGCTAAGATGGAATGGCATGGCTACTTTTGACTACTTTCAGCTCAAGTTTTGGCTCCTTTTAAAATGTTCCCAACGGCAACCCTGCCCGCGAGTCATGCCGCGAGTGCTCGCGCTTGTTTTTCTTTTGTGGTGTGGAGGTGTTGGTCGTACTGCCTGTCTGCTGTCCCTTTGTGCGGCTGTTGCGGTCCTCGTCTTTCACCGCAAAGCTTCTGCATTTCGCCATGAATGCAAAGCAACGCAAGTACCGTATCGTTGAAAAAGAATACCGTGAGATCTTGCAAGATCTCGGTATTTCACAACGGCCGGTCGCATCTACGTCTTCAAGCTTGGATCAAGGCGGCAGGAAACGATCGCACTCCGAAACATCAGTCGACGTACGCACCCCCCAACTCTTGCTACCGTCCGAAGCAACCACGCGACGCAGAAGCGAAGTGCGCGCTGAAGACGCGTGATTGAAATCTATGACCGTAATCAATATGAAGACGATTAACCGATAGCGATTAATACGTGCCTATCGAAAAATCTCGTATATATGTGTCATATGTGTCTGGTTCATACGAGATTATGGAATATCTCGTATGATTATGGAATATCTCGTATGTGTCATATGACACATATGTGTCATATGTGTCTGGTTTACAATTTTTGGGAAAGGAAAGGGAAGGGCTGGGGTGGAATTATAAGGCAATTAACAATAAAATAGCTTCCATTGAAGTTAGTAAACTAAAGAAAGTAAAAAAAAAATCGGACGCGAAAAAAAAAAACTACGCGCCGTTCCGGATTCGAACCACCGACCTAGAGATTTACAGCTCACTACACTACCCACTACACCACTGCTGGCTTTTTTTTTTTTTCTTTCATGGTATTTATTAACATGGTTTTGTATACAAAGCATATATATACATATGTGTGTGTGCATATACACACACAAAAACAACTATTTACAGAGCACCTAGTTAGGCGCTAGGTGGCAGAAACATAATAGTAACATATTATAACTAAAAGGCCGGTAAAGATATACAGCGCATCAGGAGAGGAAACCAATCCGGTACAAAGTCCGATTTTTTGTAAATGTCCGTTACCTGCAGCAACATTCGGCTAAAGTGAATTCTGGGCGAAACAACAGGTTCAACGTTGCGATCTTGCATGCGTGTTTTCCAAAGACTATGAAGTCCAATCAGAAGAATCATATCATAAGGACTCGAGTCAGGTTGGGAAACAACAAGGTAGCGCACACTGTAGGAATTTAGGAAAAAATCTTTCTGTAGCGTCCTTTGCAACACATCCCAAAACAAAATCGCGTCTTTGCAGTCTATAAAACAATGTTCAATTGTTTCAGGCACATTGCACAAGCGACAGTTTACAGAAGACACAAAAATGTTTTTCCTATCGAGCCACGTCTTGACAGGTAGAGTTTCAGTGTGTAATTTATAGAAAAATGTTTTGGTGCAAGGAGAAATTGGCATTTTACGCACTCGCTTTAAAACATCATGACCCATGAGCCCAACGTAGACGGAACGATACAGTGGGGGCGGGAAGAGCATGGATATCAAATCCCTGTACAGATTTTTGCGCGAAACAGAATATAAGTACTCATTTGAAAACCGAACTGTCAAAAAACGCACGGAGGCATAAACTTCCTGCATAAAGCCTAGTAAACGGGGTCGTTCAGTAAAATATATATATATATATATATATATATATATATATATCGTATATTTGCGACGTTTATTTGGTCCTCCAAATTTGAGCCCATGCGGCGTGATAACCTTTTCAGGCCTGTTTGCGCAGGAGGCCTGGGCCTAGAGCACCTGTATGTGAGACAGTTGGTTGCCCGTTTCTTCTTTTTTCGTGCTTGTTCCCTTCCGATTATTAGAGCATTCTTGCAGGTTAACTTCATGACTTTACTTCCGAACTTAGTAGTTTCTTCCAATTTTACACCACTGCTGGCATGGTAAAAACTGCTTTACATTTCGATGACAAGACTTATGCTATGCTTCCCACTACTATAGAATTCGACGGTTAGGTGCGAGGACAAATGTTTATTTTTAAGGTATAAGGAGCTGAACTACAGCCGATTGCACTTCCACTGATATTGTGGATCTTGATGTGCTCTGTGATAAGCACTGAAAGATCTGATATTTGTATGTATTTTAATTTTCACAGCGCCTGCACCATTGATCGTAGTACTCTCATTGCGCACATATTGTTAACTACAGTCGGAGCTCTTGCATGAAAATACCTGGCGTTATTAGCTCAACTAAGCCCAGAAGGCAACATTTGCCTTCTGGCTGAACGTTTGTCCAAGCACATTGGAAACGCCTAACGTCATACTGTTTGGATAGGCGCGGTTTACAACAGGAGGGCACAAGCAGAGAATCAAGGAGAAAAATATTTGAAACAGGCCAAGAGTTTTTTTTATGCGTTGGTTGGGCACTTGGTAATCGCTTGTTCATCCCTTCTTTTCCGCGTGTTTCAAACAGCAAGGCCCACTCTATGAGAGGCACTCATCAGCGGCTATGTGTTTCGCACGAGATTGATGTAAGCTGATACGGTGCATATCGGAGCTCTTGTGTACGCACGAGTGTCGCGTGTCAGTTAAGGTATGCCACATATGTAATCCATACAAGTCACCTTTCGGTAGCGCGTGAACTACTATATATGCAGCAGATGTGTTCATCTGTGACATTTGTGACGCGTATGAGCTCGTACGCAGCCTATACGCGTTCATACGAGACACATGACACACATGAACTCGTATGAAGTATATGTGCTGATACGAGGCGCATTTGTCGACACATATGGCTCATATGGTGCCCATATGAGTCAAACGAGGCACATATGAACTCGTATGAAGCCTATATGTGTTCATATGAGGCACATATACTGACACATATAACTCATATGGGCTGCATACGAGGCAAAGGGAGAGAACGAGTACCGTGGAGGCGCAATGCCTTCGCATTCTTCCAATTCGAGTTCCCGCAGACGATGTAACGTTTTTTTCTTAAGCTATATGTATCTCTTATATAAGCGCATGGTCAGCGCTGTCCTATCATGGAGCAAACGCACGTTATTGTTTACCCATTCCTGCTTTAATGGAGTGCTCGACACGTTGCGCCATGCATATATGTTTTGGTGCTGTTCTGCAGGTATACCGCATTAACTGCGACGCCCAAGCACATCAAGGTACAGCGTATTTAACGTTAGAGTCGAGAAGTTATTTTTATAAAATGCTGTTCATAGTTTTTGAAATTCAGGCCTGAAAATCGGTGCTGCATGTATGTTTCTCCGACTCGCATTCTTTCATTGCACGACTGGACTTTTTACATTTACACAGAACGAAGACCACAACCTTAAAGGGGGAAATAATCGCATGCATGCATGCAACTTTGCATATTTTAGTTTAAAAAACTGAGATTTAAAAAATCTCACAGGAGGTTATGCGGGTTTTTACGAAGATATCATTATCTACGCCCCGAACTATATATGCTTATAAATAATTAACAATGTGCGAGCTATATATATATATATATCGCGCCTATCGCCGCAATTGAGAAAACTAAGAAGTCACAATAGCAACTGCATGATGCTCCATAGCAGTCGGCACTTCAAAGTTGCGTTGCCTATTGCAGGAATTGGCCAGCTTCTAAATATGGCAAAGTCAATGCAGGGGAAACATTCGAGAAAGTGGTCCAATACTGCCAACTTCTAAAAATGGCTGAGCCAAGGCGGGTGAAACGTCCGAGAAATTGGTCCAATACTACCAACTTCTAAAAATGGCTGAGCCAAGACGGGTGAAACGTCCGAGAAATTGGTCCAATACTACCAACTTCTAAAAATGGCTGAGCCAAGGCTGGGAGAACAGAGGCAACGCGGGGCCTTCACAGGGCTGTCGTTTGCCAACTCAGATCCTACATTGGACCGATGTCATGTGCTGCTTGGGCCTGAACCTCTAAAACTCCGAAACTCCAAAACTCCAAAACTCCGAAACTCCGAAACTCCAAAACTCCGAAACTCCGGAAATCCGAAACTCCAAAACTCAAAAACTCCGAAACTGCGAAACTCCAATAATCCGCAACTCCGAAAATCCAAAGCGCCAAAAATCCAAAACACAAAAACTCCAATGCTCCAAATATCCAAAACTCCAAAAATCGAAAACTTAAAAACTCCAAAACTCGAAAAATCCGAAGCTCCAAAACTGAAAACTCCGAAACCCCGAATCTCCAAAACTCCAAAAACCCATACCTCCAAAATCCAAAATTCTAAAACTCCAAAACTCCAAAACTACAAAATTCTGGAACAAAACCCCAAATCTCCAAAACTCCAAAAATCCAAAACTCCAAAAGTGCAAAATCCAAAACTCAAAAACTCCAAAACTCTGAACCCCCAAAACTACAAAACTTGAAACTCCGAAACTCCAAAACTCCGAAACTCCAAAACTCCAAAACTGCAAAATTCTGGAACAACAAAACCCTGAATCTCCAAAAATCCAAAAATCCGAAACTCCAAAACTCAAATTCCGAAACTCCACAACCCTGAACCTCCAAAACTCCGAAACTCCAAAACTTCGAAATTCCGAAACTCCAAAACTCCAAAACTCCGAAACTGCAAAACTCCAAAACTCCGAAACTCCGAAACTCCGGAACTCCGAAACTCCGAAACTCCGAAACTCCAACAATCAATACCTCCAAAACTCCAAAACTACAGAATTCGGAAACTCCAAAACCCCGAATTTCCAGAACTCCGAAACTGCAATAGTCCGAAACACTAAAACTCCAAAAATCCGAAACTCTGAAAATTCAAAAATCCGAAACTCCAAAAAATCCGGAACTCCACAACCCCGATTCTCCATACGGCGCAACTCCCAAACTAAAAAACTCCGAATCTCCAAAACTCCGAAACTCGGAAACTCCAAAACTCCAAAACTACAAAATTCTGGAACTCCAAAATTCTGAATCTCCAAAAATCCATACCTCCAAAACTCCAAAACTCCACAAATCCGAAACTCCAAAACTCCAAAACTCCGAAACTCCAAAATTCCAAAACTCCAAAACTCCGAAACTCCAAAACTGCGAAACTCGAAAACTCCAAAACTCCGAAACTCCGAAAGTCCAAAACTCAAAAACTCCAAAACTCCGAAACTCCAAAACTCCAAAAATCGAAAACTTAAAAACTCCAAATCTCCACAAATCCGAAACTTCAAAACTCCGAAACTCCAAAACTCTAAACCCCAAAACTCCGTAACTCACAAATTCCGAAACTCCGCAACCCCGAATCTCCAAAACTGAAACTCCAAAACTCCGAAACTCAAAAATCCAGAACTCCAAAACTCCAAAGCTCTAAAACTCCAAAAGTCCAATAATCCGAAACTCCGAAAGTCCAAAACTCAAACAATCCAGAACTCCAAAAATCCAAAACTTAAAATTCGAAACTCCAAAACTCCAAAATTCCGAAACTCCAAAACTCCGAAACTCCGAAAACCTGGAACTCCAAAACTCCAAAGCTATAAAACTCCAAAAGTCCAATAATCCGAAACTCCGAAAGTCCAAAACTCCAAAAATCCAAAACTCCAAAAATCGAAAACTCGAAAACTCCAAAACTCCGAACCTCCAAAATCTCCAAAGCTCTAAAACTCCAAAACTCCAAAAATCCAAAACTCCAAAATTCCGAAACTCGGAAACTCCAAAACTCGGAAACTCCAAAACTCCGAACCTCCAAAACTCCAAAACTCCACAACCCCTCAAAACTCAAAACCTCCAAAAATCCAAACCACCAAAACTCCAATGCTTTCAAAATCCAAAACTCCAAAAATCCAAAACTCCAAAACTCCGAAACTCCAAAACTCTGAAACTCCAAAACTCCGAAACTCACAAACTCCGAAACTCTGCAACCCCGAATCTCCAAAACTCTGAAACTCCAAAACTCCAAAACTCCAAAACTCCGAAACTCCAAAAATCCAGAACTCCAAAACTCCAAAGCTCTAAAACTCCAAATGTCCAATAATCCGAAACTCCGAAAGTCCAAAACTCAAACAATACAAAACTCCAAAAATCCAAAACTTAAAATTCGAAACTCCAAAACTCCAAAATTCCGAAACTCCAAAACTCCGAAACTCCGAAAATCTGGAACTCCAAAACTCCAAAGCTCTAAAACTCCAAAAGTCCAATAATCCAAAACTCCGAAAGTCCAAAACTCCAAAAATCGAAAACTCCAAAAATCCAAAACTCCAAAAATCCAAAAGTCCAATAATCCGAAACTCCGAAAGTCCAAAACTCCAAAAATCCAAAACTCCAAAAATCGAAAACTCGAAAACTCCAAAACTCCGAACCTCCAAAATCTCCAAAGCTCTAAAACTCCAAAACTCCAACACTCCAAAAATCCAAAACTCCAAAATTCCGAAACTCGGACACTCCAAAACTTGGAAACTCCAAAACTCCGAACCTCCAAAACTCCAAAACTCCACAACCCCTCAAAACTCAAAACCTCCAAAAATCCAAAACACCAAAACTCCAATGCTTTCAAAATCCAAAACTCCAAAAATCCAAAACTCCAAAAATTGAAAACTCCACAAATCCGAAACTCCAAAACTCCGAAACTCCAAAACTCTGAAACTCCAAAACTCCGAAACTCACAAACTCCGAAACTCTGCAACCCCGAATCTCCAAAACTCTGAAACTCCAAAACTCCAAAACTCCAAAACTCCGAAACTCCAAAAATCCAGAACTCCAAAACTCCAAAGCTCTAAAACTCCAAATGTCCAATAATCCGAAACTCGGAAACTCCAAAACTCCAAAACTACAAAATTCTGGAACTCCAAAATTCTGAATCTCCAAAAATCCATACCTCCAAAACTCCAAAACTCCACAAATCCGAAACTCCAAAACTCCAAAGCTCCGAAACTCCAAAACTCCAAAACTCCAAAACTCCGAAACTCCAAAACTGCGAAACTCGAAAACTCCAAAACTCCGAAACTCCGAAAGTCCAAAACTCAAAAACTCCAAAACTCCGAAACTCCAAAACTCCAAAAATCGAAAACTTAAAAACTCCAAATCTCCACAAATCCGAAACTTCAAAACTCCGAAACTCCAAAACTCTAAACCCCAAAACTCCGAAACTCACAAATTCCGAAACTCCGCAAACCCGAATCTCCAAAACTGAAACTCCAAAACTCCGAAACTCAAAAATCCAGAACTCCAAAACTCCAAAGCTCTAAAACTCCAAAAGTCCAATAATCCGAAACTCCGAAAGTCCAAAACTCAAACAATCCAGAACTCCAAAAATCCAAAACTTAAAATTCGAAACTCCAAAACTCCAAAATTCCGAAACTCCAAAACTCCGAAACTCCGAAAACCTGGAACTCCAAAACTCCAAAGATATAAAACTCCAAAAGTCCAATAATCCGAAACTCCGAAAGTCCAAAACTCCAAAAATCCAAAACTCCAAAAATCGAAAACTCGAAAACTCCAAAACTCCGAACCTCCAAAATCTCCAAAGCTCTAAAACTCCAAAACTCCAAAAATCCAAAACTCCAAAATTCCGAAACTCGGAAACTCCAAAACTCGGAAACTCCAAAACTCCGAACCTCCAAAACTCCAAAACTCCACAACCCCTCAAAACTCAAAACCTCCAAAAATCCAAAACACCAAAACTCCAATGCTTTCAAAATCCAAAACTCCAAAAATCCAAAACTCCAAAAATTGAAAACTCCACAAATCCGAAACTCCAAAACTCCGAAACTCCAAAACTCTGAAACTCCAAAACTCCGAAACTCACAAACTCCGAAACTCTGCAACCCCGAATCTCCAAAACTCTGAAACTCCAAAACTCCAAAACTCCAAAACTCCGAAACTCCAAAAATCCAGAACTCCAAAACTCCAAAGCTCTAAAACTCCAAATGTCCAATAATCCGAAACTCCGAAAGTCCAAAACTCAAACAATACAAAACTCCAAAAATCCAAAACTTAAAATTCGAAACTCCAAAACTCCAAAATTCCGAAACTCCAAAACTCCGAAACTCCGAAAACCTGGAACTCCAAAACTCCAAAGCTCTAAAACTCCAAAAGTCCAATAATCTGAAACTCCGAAAGTCCAAAACTCCAAAAATCGAAAACTCCAAAAATCCAAAACTCCAAAAATCCAAAACTCCAAAACTCCAAAACTGCAAAAATCCAAAACTCCAAAATTCCGAAACTCGGAAACTCCAAAACTCCGAACCTCCAAAATCTCCAAAGCTCCACAACCCCGAATCTCCAAAACTACGAAACTCCAAAAATCCATACCTCCAAAATGCAAAATTCTAAAACTCCAAAACTCCAAAAGTACAAAATTTTGGAACAACAAAACCCCAAATCTCCAAAAATCCATACCTCCAAAACTCTAAAAATCCAAAACTCCAAAGCTCTAAAACTCCAAAAGTCCAATAATCCGAAACTCCGAAAGTCCAAAACTCCAAAAATCCAAGACTTCAAAAATCTAAAACTCCAAAAATACAAAACTCGAAAACTCCAAAACTACAAAATATTGGAACAACAAAACCCCAAATCTCCAAAAATCCGTACCTCCAAAACTCCAAAAATACAAAACTCCGAAACTCCAAAACTCCAAAAGTGCAAATATCCGAAACTCCAAAGCTCTAAAACTCCAAAAGTCCAATAATCCGAAACTCCGAAAGTCCAAAACTCCAAATATCCAAGACTCCAAAAATCCAAAACTCCAAAAATCCAAAACTCCAAAATTCCGAAACTCGGAAACTCCAAAACTCGGAAACTCCAAAACTCCGAACCTCCAAAACTCCAAAACTCCACAACCCCTCCAAACTCAAAACCTCCAAAAATCCAAAACACCAAAACTCCAAAGCTCCAAAACTCCGAAACTACAAAATTACGAAACTCCAAAACTGCAAAAATCCAAAACTCCAAAATTCCGAAACTCGGAAACTCCAAAACTCCGAAACTCCGAAACTCCGAAAATCCAGAACTCCAAAACTCCAAAGCTCTAAAACTCCAGACGTCCAATAATCCGAAACTCCGAAAGTCCAAAACTCCAAACATCCAAAACTCCAAAAATCCAAAACTTAAAATTCGAAACTCCAAAACTCCAAAACTCCGAAACTGCAAAACTCCAAAACTCCGAAACTCCAAAATTCCGAAACTCCAACACTCCAAAACTCCAAAAATCAAAACTCCAAAATTCCGAAACTCGGAAACCACAAAACTCGGAAACTCCAAAACTCCGAACCTCCAAAACTCCACAACCCCTCAAAACTCAAAACCTCCAAAAATCCAAAACACCAAAACTCCAATGCTTTAAAAATCCAAAACTCCAAAAATCAAAAACTCCAAAAATCGAAAACTTAAACACTCCAAAACTCCACAAATCCGAAACTCCAAAACTCCAAAACTCCGAAACTCCAAAACTCTGAAACTCCAAAACTCCGAAACTCACAAATTCCGAAACTCCGCAACTCCGAATCTCCAGAACTCTGAAACTCCAAAACTCCGAAACTCCAAAAATCCAGAACTCCACATCCCCGAATCTCCAAAACTGCGAAACTCCAAAAATCCATACCTCCAAAATCCAAAATTGTAAAACTCCAAAACTACAAAACTACAAAATTCTGGAACAACAAAACCCTGAATCTCCAAAAATCCAAAAATTCCGAAACTCCAAAACACAAAAATTCCGAAACTCCACAACCCTGAACCTCTAAAACTCCGAAACTCCAAAACTCCAAAACTCCGAAACTCCGAAACTCCAAAACTCCGAAACTCCGGAAATCCGAAACTCCAAAACTCAAAAACTCCGAAACTCCGAAACTCCAATAATCCGCAACTCCGAAAATCCAAAGCGCCAAAAATCCAAAACACAAAAACTCCAATGCTCCAAATATCCAAAACTCCAAAAATCGAAAACTTAAAAACTCCAAAACTCGAAAAATCCGAAGCTCCAAAACATGAAAACTCCGAAACCCCGAATCTCCAAAACTCCAAAAATCCATACCTCCAAAATCCAAAATTCTAAAACTCCAAAACTCCAAAACTACAAAATTCTGGAACAAAACCCCAAATCTCCAAAACTCCAAAAATCCAAAACTCCAAAAGTGCAAAATCCAAAACTCAAAAACTCCAAAACTCTGAACCCCCAAAACTACAAAACTTGAAACTCCGAAACTCCAAAACTCCGAAACTCCAAAACTCCAAAACTGCAAAATTCTGGAACAACAAAACCCTGAATCTCCAAAAATCCAAAAATCCGAAACTCCAAAACTCAAATTCCGAAACTCCACAACCCTGAACCTCCAAAACTCCGAAACTCCAAAACTTCGAAATTCCGAAACTCCAAACTCCAAAACTCCGAAACTGCAAAACTCCAAAACTCCGAAACTCCGAAACTCCGGAACTCCGAAACTCCGAAACTCCGAAACTCCAACAATCAATACCTCCAAAACTCCAAACCTACAGAATTCGGAAACTCCACAACCCCGAATTTCCAGAACTCCGAAACTGCAATAGTCCGAAACACTAAAACTCCAAAAATCCGAAACTCGGAAACTCCAAAACTCCAAAACTACAAAATTCTGGAACTCCAAAATTCTGAATCTCCAAAAATCCATACCTCCAAAACTCCAAAACTCCACAAATCCGAAACTCCAAAACTCCAAAACTCCGAAACTCCAAAACTCCAAAACTCCAAAACTCCGAAACTCCAAAACTGCGAAACTCGAAAACTCCAAAACTCCGAAACTCCGAAAGTCCAAAACTCAAAAACTCCAAAACTCCGAAACTCCAAAACTCCAAAAATCGAAAACTTAAAAACTCCAAATCTCCACAAATCCGAAACTTCAAAACTCCGAAACTCCAAAACTCTAAACCCCAAAACTCCGAAACTCACAAATTCCGAAACTCCGCAAACCCGAATCTCCAAAACTGAAACTCCAAAACTCCGAAACTCAAAAATCCAGAACTCCAAAACTCCAAAGCTCTAAAACTCCAAAAGTCCAATAATCCGAAACTCCGAAAGTCCAAAACTCAAACAATCCAGAACTCCAAAAATCCAAAACTTAAAATTCGAAACTCCAAAACTCCAAAATTCCGAAACTCCAAAACTCCGAAACTCCGAAAACCTGGAACTCCAAAACTCCAAAGATATAAAACTCCAAAAGTCCAATAATCCGAAACTCCGAAAGTCCAAAACTCCAAAAATCCAAAACTCCAAAAATCGAAAACTCGAAAACTCCAAAACTCCGAACCTCCAAAATCTCCAAAGCTCTAAAACTCCAAAACTCCAAAAATCCAAAACTCCAAAATTCCGAAACTCGGAAACTCCAAAACTCGGAAACTCCAAAACTCCGAACCTCCAAAACTCCAAAACTCCACAACCCCTCAAAACTCAAAACCTCCAAAAATCCAAAACACCAAAACTCCAATGCTTTCAAAATCCAAAACTCCAAAAATCCAAAACTCCAAAAATTGAAAACTCCACAAATCCGAAACTCCAAAACTCCGAAACTCCAAAACTCTGAAACTCCAAAACTCCGAAACTCACAAACTCCGAAACTCTGCAACCCCGAATCTCCAAAACTCTGAAACTCCAAAACTCCAAAACTCCAAAACTCCGAAACTCCAAAAATCCAGAACTCCAAAACTCCAAAGCTCTAAAACTCCAAATGTCCAATAATCCGAAACTCCGAAAGTCCAAAACTCAAACAATACAAAACTCCAAAAATCCAAAACTTAAAATTCGAAACTCCAAAACTCCAAAATTCCGAAACTCCAAAACTCCGAAACTCCGAAAACCTGGAACTCCAAAACTCCAAAGCTCTAAAACTCCAAAAGTCCAATAATCTGAAACTCCGAAAGTCCAAAACTCCAAAAATCGAAAACTCCAAAAATCCAAAACTCCAAAAATCCAAAACTCCAAAACTCCAAAACTGCAAAAATCCAAAACTCCAAAATTCCGAAACTCGGAAACTCCAAAACTCCGAACCTCCAAAATCTCCAAAGCTCCACAACCCCGAATCTCCAAAACTACGAAACTCCAAAAATCCATACCTCCAAAATGCAAAATTCTAAAACTCCAAAACTCCAAAAGTACAAAATTTTGGAACAACAAAACCCCAAATCTCCAAAAATCCATACCTCCAAAACTCTAAAAATCCAAAACTCCAAAGCTCTAAAACTCCAAAAGTCCAATAATCCGAAACTCCGAAAGTCCAAAACTCCAAAAATCCAAGACTTCAAAAATCTAAAACTCCAAAAATACAAAACTCGAAAACTCCAAAACTACAAAATATTGGAACAACAAAACCCCAAATCTCCAAAAATCCGTACCTCCAAAACTCCAAAAATACAAAACTCCGAAACTCCAAAACTCCAAAAGTGCAAATATCCGAAACTCCAAAGCTCTAAAACTCCAAAAGTCCAATAATCCGAAACTCCGAAAGTCCAAAACTCCAAATATCCAAGACTCCAAAAATCCAAAACTCCAAAAATCCAAAACTCCAAAATTCCGAAACTCGGAAACTCCAAAACTCGGAAACTCCAAAACTCCGAACCTCCAAAACTCCAAAACTCCACAACCCCTCCAAACTCAAAACCTCCAAAAATCCAAAACACCAAAACTCCAAAGCTCCAAAACTCCGAAACTACAAAATTACGAAACTCCAAAACTGCAAAAATCCAAAACTCCAAAATTCCGAAACTCGGAAACTCCAAAACTCCGAAACTCCGAAACTCCGAAAATCCAGAACTCCAAAACTCCAAAGCTCTAAAACTCCAGACGTCCAATAATCCGAAACTCCGAAAGTCCAAAACTCCAAACATCCAAAACTCCAAAAATCCAAAACTTAAAATTCGAAACTCCAAAACTCCAAAACTCCGAAACTGCAAAACTCCAAAACTCCGAAACTCCAAAATTCCGAAACTCCAACACTCCAAAACTCCAAAAATCAAAACTCCAAAATTCCGAAACTCGGAAACCACAAAACTCGGAAACTCCAAAACTCCGAACCTCCAAAACTCCACAACCCCTCAAAACTCAAAACCTCCAAAAATCCAAAACACCAAAACTCCAATGCTTTAAAAATCCAAAACTCCAAAAATCAAAAACTCCAAAAATCGAAAACTTAAACACTCCAAAACTCCACAAATCCGAAACTCCAAAACTCCAAAACTCCGAAACTCCAAAACTCTGAAACTCCAAAACTCCGAAACTCACAAATTCCGAAACTCCGCAACTCCGAATCTCCAGAACTCTGAAACTCCAAAACTCCGAAACTCCAAAAATCCAGAACTCCACATCCCCGAATCTCCAAAACTGCGAAACTCCAAAAATCCATACCTCCAAAATCCAAAATTGTAAAACTCCAAAACTACAAAACTACAAAATTCTGGAACAACAAAACCCTGAATCTCCAAAAATCCAAAAATTCCGAAACTCCAAAACACAAAAATTCCGAAACTCCACAACCCTGAACCTCTAAAACTCCGAAACTCCAAAACTCCAAAACTCCGAAACTCCGAAACTCCAAAACTCCGAAACTCCGGAAATCCGAAACTCCAAAACTCAAAAACTCCGAAACTCCGAAACTCCAATAATCCGCAACTCCGAAAATCCAAAGCGCCAAAAATCCAAAACACAAAAACTCCAATGCTCCAAATATCCAAAACTCCAAAAATCGAAAACTTAAAAACTCCAAAACTCGAAAAATCCGAAGCTCCAAAACATGAAAACTCCGAAACCCCGAATCTCCAAAACTCCAAAAATCCATACCTCCAAAATCCAAAATTCTAAAACTCCAAAACTCCAAAACTACAAAATTCTGGAACAAAACCCCAAATCTCCAAAACTCCAAAAATCCAAAACTCCAAAAGTGCAAAATCCAAAACTCAAAAACTCCAAAACTCTGAACCCCCAAAACTACAAAACTTGAAACTCCGAAACTCCAAAACTCCGAAACTCCAAAACTCCAAAACTGCAAAATTCTGGAACAACAAAACCCTGAATCTCCAAAAATCCAAAAATCCGAAACTCCAAAACTCAAATTCCGAAACTCCACAACCCTGAACCTCCAAAACTCCGAAACTCCAAAACTTCGAAATTCCGAAACTCCAAACTCCAAAACTCCGAAACTGCAAAACTCCAAAACTCCGAAACTCCGAAACTCCGGAACTCCGAAACTCCGAAACTCCGAAACTCCAACAATCAATACCTCCAAAACTCCAAACCTACAGAATTCGGAAACTCCACAACCCCGAATTTCCAGAACTCCGAAACTGCAATAGTCCGAAACACTAAAACTCCAAAAATCCGAAACTCGGAAACTCCAAAACTCCAAAACTACAAAATTCTGGAACTCCAAAATTCTGAATCTCCAAAAATCCATACCTCCAAAACTCCAAAACTCCACAAATCCGAAACTCCAAAACTCCAAAACTCCGAAACTCCAAAACTCCAAAACTCCAAAACTCCGAAACTCCAAAACTGCGAAACTCGAAAACTCCAAAACTCCGAAACTCCGAAAGTCCAAAACTCAAAAACTCCAAAACTCCGAAACTCCAAAACTCCAAAAATCGAAAACTTAAAAACTCCAAATCTCCACAAATCCGAAACTTCAAAACTCCGAAACTCCAAAACTCTAAACCCCAAAACTCCGAAACTCACAAATTCCGAAACTCCGCAAACCCGAATCTCCAAAACTGAAACTCCAAAACTCCGAAACTCAAAAATCCAGAACTCCAAAACTCCAAAGCTCTAAAACTCCAAAAGTCCAATAATCCGAAACTCCGAAAGTCCAAAACTCAAACAATCCAGAACTCCAAAAATCCAAAACTTAAAATTCGAAACTCCAAAACTCCAAAATTCCGAAACTCCAAAACTCCGAAACTCCGAAAACCTGGAACTCCAAAACTCCAAAGATATAAAACTCCAAAAGTCCAATAATCCGAAACTCCGAAAGTCCAAAACTCCAAAAATCCAAAACTCCAAAAATCGAAAACTCGAAAACTCCAAAACTCCGAACCTCCAAAATCTCCAAAGCTCTAAAACTCCAAAACTCCAAAAATCCAAAACTCCAAAATTCCGAAACTCGGAAACTCCAAAACTCGGAAACTCCAAAACTCCGAACCTCCAAAACTCCAAAACTCCACAACCCCTCAAAACTCAAAACCTCCAAAAATCCAAAACACCAAAACTCCAATGCTTTCAAAATCCAAAACTCCAAAAATCCAAAACTCCAAAAATTGAAAACTCCACAAATCCGAAACTCCAAAACTCCGAAACTCCAAAACTCTGAAACTCCAAAACTCCGAAACTCACAAACTCCGAAACTCTGCAACCCCGAATCTCCAAAACTCTGAAACTCCAAAACTCCAAAACTCCAAAACTCCGAAACTCCAAAAATCCAGAACTCCAAAACTCCAAAGCTCTAAAACTCCAAATGTCCAATAATCCGAAACTCCGAAAGTCCAAAACTCAAACAATACAAAACTCCAAAAATCCAAAACTTAAAATTCGAAACTCCAAAACTCCAAAATTCCGAAACTCCAAAACTCCGAAACTCCGAAAACCTGGAACTCCAAAACTCCAAAGCTCTAAAACTCCAAAAGTCCAATAATCCGAAACTCCGAAAGTCCAAAACTCCAAAAATCGAAAACTCCAAAAATCCAAAACTCCAAAAATCCAAAACTCCAAAACTCCAAAACTGCAAAAATCCAAAACTCCAAAATTCCGAAACTCGGAAACTCCAAAACTCCGAACCTCCAAAATCTCCAAAGCTCCACAACCCCGAATCTCCAAAACTACGAAACTCCAAAAATCCATACCTCCAAAATCCAAAATTCTAAAACTCCAAAACTCCAAAAGTACAAAATTTCGGAACAACAAAACCCCAAATCTCCAAAAATCCATACCTCCAAAACTCTAAAAATCCAAAACTCCAAAGCTCTAAAACTCCAAAAGTCCAATAATCCGAAACTCCGAAAGTCCAAAACTCCAAAAATCCAAGACTTCAAAAATCCAAAACTCCAAAAATACAAAACTCGAAAACTCCAAAACTACAAAATATTGGAACAACAAAACCCCAAATCTCCGAAAATCCATACCACCAAAACTCCAAAAATACAAAAATCCGAAACTCCAAAACTCCAAAAGTGCAAAAATCCGAAACTCCAAAGCTCTAAAACTCCAAAAGTGAAATAATCCGAAACTCCGAAAGTCCAAAACTCCAAATATCCAAGACTCCAAAAATCCAAAACTCCAAAAATCCAAAACTCCAAAATTCCGAAACTCGGAAACTCCAAAACTCCGAACCTCCAAAACTCCAAAACTCCACAACCCCTCCAAACTCAAAACCTCCAAAAATCCAAAACACCAAAACTCCAATGCTTTAAAAATCGAAAACTTAAAAACTCCAAAACTCCACAAATCCGAAACTCCAGAACTCCAAAACTCCGAAACTCCAAAACTCTGAAACTCCAAAACTCTGAACCTCCAAAACTACAAAACTTGAAACTCCGAAACTCCAAAGCTCCGAAACTCCAAAACTCCAAAACTGCAAAATTCTGGAACAACAAAACCCTGAATCTCCAAAAATCCAAAAATCCGAAACTCCAAAACTCAAATTCCGAAACTCCACAACCCTGAACCTCAAAAACTCTGAAACTCCAAAACTTCGAAATTCCGGAACTCCAAAACTCCAAAACTCCGAAACTGCAAACTCCAAAACTCCGAAACTCCGTAACTCCGAAACTCCGAAACTCCGAAACTCCGAAACTCCAAAACTCCGAAACTCCAACAATCAATACCTCCAAAATTCCAAAACTACAGAATTCGGAAACTCCATAACCCCGAATTTCCAAAACTCCGAAACTGGAATAGTCCGAAACTCTAAAACTCCAAAAATCCGAAACTCTGAAAATTCAAAAATCCGAAACTCCAAAAATTCCGGAACTCCACAACCCCGATTCTCCATACGGCGCAACTCCCAAACTAAAAAACTCCGAAACTCCAAAACTCCGAAACTCGGAAACTCCAAAACTCCAAAACTACAAAATTCTGGAACTCCAAAATTCTGAATCTCCAAAAATCCATACCTCCAAAACTCCAAAACTCCAAAACTCCGGAACTCCAAAACTAAAAAATTCCGAAACTCCACAACCCTGAACCTCCAAAACTCCGAAACTCCAAAACTCCAAAACTCCAAAACTCCGAAACTCCAAAACTGCGTAACTCGAAAACTCGAAAACTCCAAAACTCCGAAACCCCGAAAGTCCAAAAATCAAAAACTCCAAAACTCCGAAACTCCAAAACTCCAATAATCTGCAACTCTGAAAATCCAAAGCTCCAAAAATCCAAAACACAAAAACTCCAATGCTCCAAAAATCCAAAACTCCAAATATCCAAAACTCCAAAAATAGAAAACTTAAAAACTCTAAAAATCGAAAAATCCGAAGCTCCAAAAATTCCGAAACTCGGAAACTCCAAAACTCGGAAACTCCAAAACTCCGAACCTCCAAAATCTCCAAAACTCCACAACCCCGAATCTCCAAAACTCCGAAAACTCGAAAATTCCATACCTCCAAAATCCAAACTTCTAAAAGTCCAAAACTACAAAACTACAAAATTCTGGAACAACAAAACCCCGAATCTCCAAAAATCCATACCTCCCAAACTCCGAAACTCGAAAACTCCGAAAACTCGAAAATTCCATACCTCCAAAATCCAAACTTCTAAAAGTCCAAAACTACAAAACTACAAAATTCTGGAACAACAAAACCCCGAATCTCCAAAAATCCATACCTCCCAAACTCCGAAACTCCAAAACTCCAAAAGTGCAAAAATACAAAACTCCAAAACTCAAAAACTCCGAAACTCCAAAAATCCAAAACTCCAAAGCTCCAAAACTCCGAAACTCCGAAAATCCAAAACACCAAAACTCCAGAACTCTGAAACTCCAAAACTACAAAACTCCAAAACTACAAAATTACGAAACTCCAAAACTGCAAAAATCCAAAACTCCAAAATTCCGAAACTCGGAAACTCCAAAACTCCGAAACTCCGAAACTCCGAAAATCCAGAATTCCAAAACTCCAAAGCTCTAAAACTCCAGACGTCCAATAATCCGAAACTCCGAAAGTCCAAAACTCCAAACATCCAAAACTCCAAAAATCCAAAACTTAAAATTCGAAACTCCAAAACTCCAAAACTCCGAAACTGCAAAACTCCAAAACTCCGAAACTCCAAAATTCCGAAACTCCAACACTCCGAAACTCCGAAAATCCGGAACTCCAAAACTCCAAAACTCCAAAAATCAAAACTCCAAAATTCCGAAACTCGGAAACCACAAAACTCGGAAACTCCAAAACTCCGAACCTCCAAAACTCCACAACCCCTCAAAACTCAAAACCTCCAAAAATCCAAAACACCAAAACTCCAATGCTTTAAAAATCCAAAACTCCAAAAATCCAAAACTCCAAAAATCTAAAACTTAAAAACTCCAAAACTCCACAAATCCGAAACTCCAAAACTCCGAAACTCCAAAACTCTGAAACTCCAAAACTCCGAAACTCACAAATTCCGAAACTCCGCAACTCCGAATCTCCAAAACTCTGAAACTCCAAAACTCCGAAACTCCAAAAATCCAGAACTCCACATCCCCGAATCTCCAAAACTGCGAAACTCCAAAAATCCATACCTCCAAAATCCAAAATTCTAAAACTCCAAAACTACAAAACTACAATATTCTGGAACAACACAACCCCGAATCTCCAAAAATCCAAAAATCCGAAACTTCAAAACTCATAAATTCCGAAACTCCAAAACACAAAAATTCCGAAACTCCACAACCCTGAACCTCTAAAACTCCGAAACTCCAAAACTCCAAAACTCCGAAACTCCGAAACTCCAAAACTCCGAAACTCCGGAAATCCGAAACTCCAAAACTCAAAAACTCCGAAACTGCGAAACTCCAATAATCCGCAACTCCGAAAATCCAAAGCGCCAAAAATCCAAAACACAAAAACTCCAATGCTCCAAATATCCAAAACTCCAAAAATCGAAAACTTAAAAACTCCAAAACTCGAAAAATCCGAAGCTCCAAAACATGAAAACTCCGAAACCCCGAATCTCCAAAACTCCAAAAATCCATACCTCAAAATCCAAAATTCTAAAACTCCAAAACTCCAAAACTACAAAATTCTGGAACAAAACCCCAAATCTCCAAAACTCCAAAAATCCAAAACTCCAAAAGTGCAAAATCCAAAACTCAAAAACTCCAAAACTCCGAAACTCCAAAACTCCGAAACTCCAAAACTCCAAAACTGCAAAATTCTGGAACAACAAAACCCTGAATCTCCAAAAATCCAAAAATCCGAAACTCCAAAACTCAAATTCCGAAACTCCACAACCCTGAACCTCCAAAACTCCGAAACTCCAAAACTTCGAAATTCCGAAACTCCAAAACTCCAAAACTCCGAAACTGCAAAACTCCAAAACTCCGAAACTCCGAAACTCCGGAACTCCGAAACTCCGAAACTCCGAAACTCCAACAATCAATACCTGCAAAACTCCAAAACTACAGAATTCGGAAACTCCAAAACCCCGAATTTCCAGAACTCCGAAACTGCAATAGTCCGAAACACTAAAACTCCAAAAATCCGAAACTCTGAAAATTCAAAAATCCGAAACTCCAAAAAATCCGGAACTCCACAACCCCGATTCTCCATACGGCGCAACTCCCAAACTAAAAAACTCCGAATCTCCAAAACTCCGAAACTCGGAAACTCCAAAACTCCAAAACTACAAAATTCTGGAACTCCAAAATTCTGAATCTCCAAAAATCCATACCTCCAAAACTCCAAAACTCCACAAATCCGAAACTCCAAAACTCCAAAACTCCGAAACTCCAAAACTCCAAAACTCCAAAACTCCAAAACTCCGAAACTCCAAAACTGCGAAACTCGAAAACTCCAAAGCTCCGAAACTCCGAAAGTCCAAAACTCAAAAACTCCAAAACTCCGAAACTCCAAAACTCCAAAAATCGAAAACTTAAAAACTCCAAAACTCCACAAATCCGAAACATCAAAACTCCGAAACTCCAAAACTCTAAACCCCAAAACTCCGAAACTCACAAATTCCGAAACTCCGCAACCCCGAATCTCCAAAACTGAAACTCCAAAACTCCGAAACTCAAAAATCCAGAACTCCAAAACTCCAAAGCTCTAAAACTCCAAAAGTCCAATAATCCGAAACTCCGAAAGTCCAAAACTCAAACAATCCAGAACTCCAAAAATCCAAAACTTAAAATTCGAAACTCCAAAACTCCAAAATTCCGAAACTCCAAAACTCCGAAACTCCAACACTCCGAAACTCCGAAAATCCGGAACTCCAAAACTCCAAAACTCCGAAACTCCAAAACTCCAATAATCTGCAACTCTGAAAATCCAAAGCTCCAAAAATCCAAAACACAAAAACTCCAATGCTCCAAAAATCCAAAACTCCAAATATCCAAAACTCCAAAAATCGAAAACTTAAAAACTCCAAAAATCGAAAAATCCGAAGCTCCAAAAATTCCGAAACTCGGAAACTCCAAAACTCGGAAACTCCAAAACTCCGAACCTCCAAAATCTCCAAAACTCCACAACCCCGAATCTCCAAAACTCCGAAAACTCGAAAATTCCATACCTCCAAAATCCAAACTTCTAAAAGTCCAAAACTACAAAACTACAAAATTCTGGAACAACAAAACCCCGAATCTCCAAAAATCCATACCTCCCAAACTCCGAAACTCCAAAACTCCGAAAACTCGAAAATTCCATACCTCCAAAATCCAAACTTCTAAAAGTCCAAAACTACAAAACTACAAAATTCTGGAACAACAAAACCCCGAATCTCCAAAAATCCATACCTCCCAAACTCCGAAACTCCAAAACTCCAAAAGTGCAAAAATACAAAACTCCAAAACTCAAAAACTCCGAAACTCCAAAAATCCAAAACTCCAAAGCTCCAAAACTCCGAAACTCCGAAAATCCAAAACACCAAAACTCCAGAACTCTGAAACTCCAAAACTACAAAACTCCAAAACTACAAAATTACGAAACTCCAAAACTGCAAAAATCCAAAACTCCAAAATTCCGAAACTCGGAAACTCCAAAACTCCGAAACTCCGAAACTCCGAAAATCCAGAATTCCAAAACTCCAAAGCTCTAAAACTCCAGACGTCCAATAATCCGAAACTCCGAAAGTCCAAAACTCCAAACATCCAAAACTCCAAAAATCCAAAACTTAAAATTCGAAACTCCAAAACTCCAAAACTCCGAAACTGCAAAACTCCAAAACTCCGAAACTCCAAAATTCCGAAACTCCAACACTCCGAAACTCCGAAAATCCGGAACTCCAAAACTCCAAAACTCCAAAAATCAAAACTCCAAAATTCCGAAACTCGGAAACCACAAAACTCGGAAACTCCAAAACTCCGAACCTCCAAAACTCCTCAACCCCTCAAAACTCAAAACCTCCAAAAATCCAAAACACCAAAACTCCAATGCTTTAAAAATCCAAAACTCCAAAAATCCAAAACTCCAAAAATATAAAACTTAAAAACTCCAAAACTCCACAAATCCGAAACTCCAAAACTCCGAAACTCCAAAACTCTGAAACTCCAAAACTCCGAAACTCACAAATTCCGAAACTCCGCAACTCCGAATCTCCAAAACTCTGAAACTCCAAAACTCCGAAACTCCAAAAATCCAGAACTCCACATCCCCGAATCTCCAAAACTGCGAAACTCCAAAAATCCATACCTCCAAAATCCAAAATTCTAAAACTCCAAAACTACAAAACTACAATATTCTGGAACAACACAACCCCGAATCTCCAAAAATCCAAAAATCCGAAACTTCAAAACTCATAAATTCCGAAACTCCAAAACACAAAAATTCCGAAACTCCACAACCCTGAACCTCTAAAACTCCGAAACTCCAAAACTCCAAAACTCCGAAACTCCAAAACTCCGAAACTCCGGAAATCCGAAACTCCAAAACTCAAAAACTCCGAAACTGCGAAACTCCAATAATCCGCAACTCCGAAAATCCAAAGCGCCAAAAATCCAAAACACAAAAACTCCAATGCTCCAAATATCCAAAACTCCAAAAATCGAAAACTTAAAAACTCCAAAACTCGAAAAATCCGAAGCTCCAAAACATGAAAACTCCGAAACCCCGAATCTCCAAAACTCCAAAAATCCATACCTCAAAATCCAAAATTCTAAAACTCCAAAACTCCAAAACTACAAAATTCTGGAACAAAACCCCAAATCTCCAAAACTCCAAAAATCCAAAACTCCAAAAGTGCAAAATCCAAAACTCAAAAACTCCAAAACTCCGAAACTCCAAAACTCCGAAACTCCAAAACTCCAAAACTGCAAAATTCTGGAACAACAAAACCCTGAATCTCCAAAAATCCAAAAATCCGAAACTCCAAAACTCAAATTCCGAAACTCCACAACCCTGAACCTCCAAAACTCCGAAACTCCAAAACTTCGAAATTCCGAAACTCCAAAACTCCAAAACTCCGAAACTGCAAAACTCCAAAACTCCGAAACTCCGAAACTCCGGAACTCCGAAACTCCGAAACTCCGAAACTCCAACAATCAATACCTGCAAAACTCCAAAACTACAGAATTCGGAAACTCCAAAACCCCGAATTTCCAGAACTCCGAAACTGCAATAGTCCGAAACACTAAAACTCCAAAAATCCGAAACTCTGAAAATTCAAAAATCCGAAACTCCAAAAAATCCGGAACTCCACAACCCCGATTCTCCATACGGCGCAACTCCCAAACTAAAAAACTCCGAATCTCCAAAACTCCGAAACTCGGAAACTCCAAAACTCCAAAACTACAAAATTCTGGAACTCCAAAATTCTGAATCTCCAAAAATCCATACCTCCAAAACTCCAAAACTCCACAAATCCGAAACTCCAAAACTCCAAAACTCCGAAACTCCAAAACTCCAAAACTCCAAAACTCCAAAACTCCGAAACTCCAAAACTGCGAAACTCGAAAACTCCAAAACTCCGAAACTCCGAAAGTCCAAAACTCAAAAACTCCAAAACTCCGAAACTCCAAAACTCCAAAAATCGAAAACTTAAAAACTCCAAAACTCCACAAATCCGAAACTTCAAAACTCCGAAACTCCAAAACTCTAAACCCCAAAACTCCGAAACTCACAAATTCCGAAACTCCGCAACCCCGAATCTCCAAAACTGAAACTCCAAAACTCCGAAACTCAAAAATCCAGAACTCCAAAACTCCAAAGCTCTAAAACTCCAAAAGTCCAATAATCCGAAACTCCGAAAGTCCAAAACTCAAACAATCCAGAACTCCAAAAATCCAAAACTTAAAATTCGAAACTCCAAAACTCCAAAATTCCGAAACTCCAAAACTCCGAAACTCCAACACTCCGAAACTCCGAAAATCCGGAACTCCAAAACTCCAAAACTCCAAAAATCAAAACTCCAAAATTCCGAAACTCGGAAACCACAAAACTCGGAAACTCCAAAACTCCGAAAATCCAGAATTCCAAAACTCCAAAGCTCTAAAACTCCAGACGTCCAATAATCCGAAACTCCGAAAGTCCAAAACTCCAAACATCCAAAACTCCAAAAATCCAAAACTTAAAATTCGAAACTCCAAAACTCCAAAACTCCGAAACTGCAAAACTCCAAAACTCCGAAACTCCAAAATTCCGAAACTCCAACACTCCGAAACTCCGAAAATCCGGAACTCCAAAACTCCAAAACTCCAAAAATCAAAACTCCAAAATTCCGAAACTCGGAAACCACAAAACTCGGAAACTCCAAAACTCCGAACCTCCAAAACTCCACAACCCCTCAAAACTCAAAACCTCCAAAAATCCAAAACACCAAAACTCCAATGCTTTAAAAATCCAAAACTCCAAAAATCCAAAACTCCAAAAATCTAAAACTTAAAAACTCCAAAACTCCACAAATCCGAAACTCCAAAACTCCGAAACTCCAAAACTCTGAAACTCCAAAACTCCGAAACTCACAAATTCCGAAACTCCGCAACTCCGAATCTCCAAAACTCTGAAACTCCAAAACTCCGAAACTCCAAAAATCCAGAACTCCACATCCCCGAATCTCCAAAACTGCGAAACTCCAAAAATCCATACCTCCAAAATCCAAAATTCTAAAACTCCAAAACTACAAAACTACAAAATTCTGGAACAACACAACCCCGAATCTCCAAAAATCCGAAACTCCAAAACTCATAAATTCCGAAACTCCAAAACACAAAAATTCCGAAACTCCACAACCCTGAACCTCTAAAACTCCGAAACTCCAAAACTCCAAAACTCCGAAACTCCGAAACTCCAAAACTCCGAAACTCCGGAAATCCGAAACTCCAAAACTCAAAAACTCCGAAACTCCGAAACTCCAATAATCCGCAACTCCGAAAATCCAAAGCGCCAAAAATCCAAAACACAAAAACTCTAATGCTCCAAATATCCAAAACTCCAAAAATCGAAAACTTAAAAACTCCAAAACTCGAAAAATCCGAAGCTCCAAAACATGAAAACTCCGAAACCCCGAATCTCCAAAACTCCAAAAATCCATACCTCCAAAATCCAAAATTCTAAAACTCCAAAACTCCAAAACTACAAATTTCTGGAACAAAACCCCAAATCTCCAAAACTCCAAAAATCCAAAACTCCAAAAGTGCAAAATCCAAAACTCAAAAACTCCAAAACTCCGAAACTCCAAAACTCCGAAACTCCAAAACTCCAAAACTGCAAAATTCTGGAACAACAAAACCCTGAATCTCCAAAAATCCAAAAATCCGAAACTCCAAAACTCAAATTCCGAAACTCCACAACCCTGAACCTCCAAAACTCCGAAACTCCAAAACTTCGAAATTCCGAAACTCCAAAACTCCAAAACTCCGAAACTGCAAAACTCCAAAACTCCGAAACTCCGGAACTCCGAAACTCCGAAACTCCGAAACTCCAACAATCAATACCTCCAAAACTCCAAAACTACAGAATTCGGAAACTCCAAAACCCCGAATTTCCAGAACTCCGAAACTACAATAGTCCGAAACACAAACTCCAAAAATCCGAAACTCTGAAAATTCAAAAATTCGAAACTCCAAAAAATCCGGAACTCCACAACCCCGATTCTCCATACGGCGCAACTCCCAAACTAAAAAACTCCGAATCTCCAAAACTCCGAAACTCGGAAACTCCAAAACTCCAAAACTACAAAATTCTGGAACTCCAAAATTCTGAATCTCCAAAAATCCATACCTCCAAAACTCCAAAACTCCACAAATCCGAAACTCCAAAACTCCAAAACTCCGAAACTCCAAAACTCCAAAACTCCAAAACTCTGAAACTCCAAAACTGCGAAACTCGAAAACTCCAAAACTCCGAAACTCCGAAAGTCCAAAACTCAAAAACTCCAAAACTCCGAAACTCCAAAACTCCAAAAATCGAAAACTTAAAAACTCCAAAACTCCACAAATCCGAAACTTCAAAACTCCGAAACTCCAAAACTCTAAACCCCAAAACTCCGAAACTCACAAATTCCGAAACTCCGCAACCCCGAATCTCCAAAACTGAAACTCCAAAACTCCGAAACTCAAAAATCCAGAACTCCAAAACTCCAAAGCTCTAAAACTCCAAAAGTCCAATAATCCGAAACTCCGAAAGTCCAAAACTCAAACAATCCAGAACTCCAAAAATCCAAAACTTAAAATTCGAAACTCCAAAACTCCAAAATTCCGAAACTCCAAAACTCCGAAACTCCAACACTCCGAAACTCCGAAAATCCGGAACTCCAAAACTCCAAAACTCCAAAAATCAAAACTCCAAAATTCCGAAACTCGGAAACCACAAAACTCGGAAACTCCAAAACTCCGAACCTCCAAAACTCCACAACCCCTCAAAACTCAAAACCTCCAAAAATCCAAAACACCAAAACTCCAATGCTTTAAAAATCCAAAACTCCAAAAATCCAAAACTCCAAAAATCTAAAACTTAAAAACTCCAAAACTCCACAAATCCGAAACTCCAAAACTCCAAAACTCCAAAACTCCGAAACTCCAAAACTCTGAAACTCCAAAACTCCGAAACTCACAAATTCCGAAACTCCGCAACTCCGAATCTCCAAAACTCTGAAACTCCAAAACTCCGAAACTCCAAAAATCCAGAACTCCACATCCCCGAATCTCCAAAACTGCGAAACTCCAAAAATCCATACCTCCAAAATCCAAAATTCTAAAACTCCAAAACTACAAAACTACAAAATTCTGGAACAACACAACCCCGAATCTCCAAAAATCCAAAAATCCGAAACTCCAAAACTCATAAATTCCGAAACTCCAAAACACAAAAATTCCGAAACTCCACAACCCTGAACCTCTAAAACTCCGAAACTCCAAAACTCCAAAACTCCGAAACTCCGAAACTCCAAAACTCCGAAACTCCAAAACTCAAAAACTCCGAAACTCCGAAACTCCAATAATCCGCAACTCCGAAAATCCAAAGCGCCAAAAATCCAAAACACAAAAACTCCAATGCTCCAAATATCCAAAACTCCAAAAATCGAAAACTTAAAAACTCCAAAACTCGAAAAATCCGAAGCTCCAAAACATGAAAACTCCGAAACCCCGAATCTCCAAAACTCCAAAAATCCATACCTCCAAAATCCAAAATTCTAAAACTCCAAAACTCCAAAACTACTAAATTCTGGAACAAAACCCCAAATCTCCAAAACTCCAAAAATCCAAAACTCCAAAAGTGCAAAATCCAAAACTCAAAAACACCAAAACTCTGAACCCCCAAAACTACAAAACTTGAAACTCCGAAACTCCAAAACTCCGAAACTCCAAAACTCCAAAACTGCAAAATTCTGGAACAACAAAACCCTGAATCTCCAAAAATCCAAAAATCCGAAACTCCAAAACTCAAATTCCGAAACTCCACAACCCTGAACCTCCAAAACTCCGAAACTCCAAAACTTCGAAATTCCGAAACTCCAAAGCTCCAAAACTCCGAAACTGCAAAACTCCAAAACTCCGAAACTCCGAAACTCCGGAACTCCGAAACTCCGAAACTCCGAAACTCCGAAACTCCAACAATCAATACCTCCAAAACTCCAAAACTACAGAATTCGGAAACTCCAAAACCCCGAATTTCCAGAACTCCGAAACTGCAATAGTCCGAAACACTAAAACTCCAAAAATCCGAAACTCTGAAAATTCAAAAATCCGAAACTCCAAAAAATCCGGAACTCCACAACCCCGATTCTCCATACGGCGCAACTCCCAAACTAAAAAACTCCGAATCTCCAAAACTCCGAAACTCGGAAACTCCAAAACTCCAAAACTACAAAATTCTGGAACTCCAAAATTCTGAATCTCAAAAATCCATACCTCCAAAACTCCAAAACTCCACAAATCCGAAACTCCAAAACTCCAAAACTCCGAAACTCCAAAACTCCAAAACTCCAAAACTCCGAAACTCCAAAACTGCGAAACTCGAAAACTCCAAAACTCAGAAACTCCGAAAGTCCAAAACTCAAAAACTCCAAAACTCCGAAACTCCAAAACTCCAAAAATCGAAAACTTAAAAACTCCAAAACTCCACAAATCCGAAACTTCAAAACTCCGAAACTCCAAAACTCTAAACCCCAAAACTCCGAAACTCACAAATTCCGAAACTCCGCAACCCCGAATCTCCAAAACTGAAACTCCAAAACTCCGAAACTCAAAAATCCAGAACTCCAAAACTCCAAAGCTCTAAAACTCCAAAAGTCCAATAATCCGAAACTCCGAAAGTCCAAAACTCAAACAATCCAGAACTCCAAAAATCCAAAACTTAAAATTCGAAACTCCAAAACTCCAAAATTCCGAAACTCCAAAACTCCGAAACTCCGAAAATCTGGAACTCCAAAACTCCAAAGCTATAAAACTCCAAAAGTCCAATAATCCGAAACTCCGAAAGTCCAAAAGTCCAAAAATCCAAAACTCCAAAAATCGAAAACTCGAAAACTCCCAAAACTCCGAACCTCCAAAATCTCCAAAGCTCTAAAACTCCAAAACTCCAACACTCCAAAAATCCAAAACTCCAAAATTCCGAAACTCGGACACTCCAAAACTTGGAAACTCCAAAACTCCGAACCTCCAAAACTCCAAAACTCCACAACCCCTCAAAACTCAAAACCTCCAAAAATCCAAAACACCAAAACTCCAATGCTTTCAAAATCCAAAACTCCAAAAATCCAAAACTCCAAAAATTGAAAACTCCACAAATCCGAAACTCCAAAACTCCGAAACTCCAAAACTCTGAAACTCCAAAACTCCGAAACTCACAAACTCCGAAACTCTGCAACCCCGAATCTCCAAAACTCTGAAACTCCAAAACTCCAAAACTCCAAAACTCCGAAACTCCAAAAATCCAGAACTCCAAAACTCCAAAGCTCTAAAACTCCAAATGTCCAATAATCCGAAACTCCGAAAGTCCAAAACTCCAAAAATCGAAAACTCCAAAAATCCAAAACTCCAAAAATCCAAAACTCCAAAACTCCAAAACTGCAAAAATCCAAAACTCCAAAATTCCGAAACTCGGAAACTCCAAAACTCCGAACCTCCAAAATCTCCAAAGCTCCACAACCCCGAATCTCCAAAACTACGAAACTCCAAAAATCCATACCTCCAAAATCCAAAATTCTAAAACTCCAAAACTCCAAAACTACAAAATTTTGGAACAACAAAACCCCAAATCTCCAAAAATCCATACCTCCAAAACTCCAAAAATCCAAAACTCCGAAAGTCCAAAACTCCCAAAATCCAAGACTCCAAAAATGCAAAACTCCAAAAATCCTAAACTCGAAAACTCCAATACTCCAATACTCCAAAGCTCTAAAACTCCAAAAGTCCAATAATCCGAAACTCCGAAAGTCCAAAACTCCAAAAATCCAAGACTCCAAAAATCCAAAACCCCAAAAATCCAAAACTCGAAAACTCCAAAACTGCAAAAATCCAAAAGCCCAAAATTCCGAAACTCGGAAACTCCAAAACTCGGAAACTCCAAAACTCCGAACCTCCAAAATCTCCAAAACTCCACAACACCGAATCTCCAAAACTCCGAAAACTCCAAAATTCCATACCTCCAAAATCCGAACTTCTAAAACTCCAAAACTACAAAACTACAAAATTCTGGAACACCAAAACCCCGAATCTCCAAAAATCCATACCTCCAAAACTCCAAAAATCCAAAACTCCGAAACTCCAAAACTCCAAAAGTGCAAAAATCCAAAACTCCAAAGCTCTAAAACTCCAAAAGTCCAATAATCCGAAACTCAGAAAGTCCAAAACTCCAAAAATCCAAGACTCCAAAAATCCAAAACTCCAAAAATCCAAAACTCGAAAACTCCGAAACTGCAAAAATCCAAAACTCCAAAATTCCGAAACTCGGAAACTCCAAAACTCGGAAACTCCAAAACTCCGAACCTCCAAAATCTCCAAAACTCCACAACACCGAATCTCCAAAACTCCGAAAACTCCAAAATTCCATACCTCCAAAATCCAAACTTCTAAAACTCCAAAACTACAAAACTACAAAATTCTGGAACAACAAAACCCCGAATCTCCAAAAATCCATACCTCCAAAACTCCAAAAATCCAAAACTCCGAAACTCCAAAACTCCAAAAGTGCAAAAATCCAAAACTCCAAAACTCCAAAAATCCAGAACTCCAAAACTCCAAAACTCCTAAACTCCGAAGCTCCGAAACTCCGAAACACCAAAACTCCAAAACTCTGAAACTCCAAAACTACAAAATTACGAAACTCCAAAACTGCAAAAATCCAAAACTCCAAAATTCCGAAACTCAGAAACTCCAAAACTCCGAAACTCCGAAAATCCAGAACTCCAAAACTCCAAAACTCCAAAGCTCTAAAACTCCAGACGTCCAATAATCCGAAACTCCGAAAGTCCAAAACTCCAAACATCCAAAACTCCAAAAATCCAAAACTTAAAATTCGAAACTCCAAAACTCCAAAACTCCGAAACTGCAAAACTCCAAAACTCCGAAACTCCAAAATTCCGAAACTCCAAAACTCCGAAACTCCAAAGCTCTAAAACTCCAAAACTCCAAAACTCCAAAAATCCAAAACTCCAAAATTCCGAAACTCGGAAACTCCAAAACTCGGAAACTCCAAAACTCCGAACCTCCAAAACTCCAAAACTCCACAACCCCTCAAAACTCAAAACCTCCAAAAATCCAAAACACCAAAACTCCAATGCTTTAAAAATCCAAAACTCCAAAAATTGAAAACTCCACAAATCCGAAACTCCAAAACTCCGAAACTCCAAAACTCTGAAACTCCGAAACTCCGAAACTCACAAACTCCGAAACTCCGCAACCCCGAATCTCCAAAACTCTGAAACTCCAAAACTCCGAAACTCCAAAAATCCAGAACTCCAAAACTCCAAAGCTGTAAAACTCCAAATGTCCAATAATCCGAAACTCCGAAAGTCCAAAACTCAAACAATCCAAAACACCAAAAATCCAAAACTCCAAAAATCCAAAACTTCAAAATTCCGAAACTCGGAAACTCCAAAACTCGGAAACTCCAAAACTCCGAACCTCCAAAACTCCAAAACTCCACAACCCCTCCAAACTCAAAACCTCCAAAAATCCAAAACACCAAAACTCCAATGCTTTAAAAATCCAAAACTCCAAAAATCCAAAACTCCAAAACTCCAAAACTGCAAAAATCCAAAACTCCAAAATTCCGAAACTCGGAAACTCCAAAACTCCGAACCTCCAAAATCTCCAAAGCTCCACAACCCCGAATCTCCAAAACTCCGAAACTCCAAAAATCCATACCTCCAAAATCCAAAATTCTAAAACTCCAAAACTCCAAAAGTACAAAATTTTGGAACAACAAAACCCCAAATCTCCAAAAATCCATACCTCCAAAACTCTAAAAATCCAAAACTCCAAAGCTCTAAAACTCCAAAAGTCCTATAATCCGAAACTCCGAAAGTCCAAAACTCCAAAAATCCAAGACTTCAAAAATCCAAAACTCCAAAAATACAAAACTCGAGAACTCCAAAACTACAAAATATTGGAACAACAAAAGCCCAAATCTCCAAAAATCCATACCTCCAAAACTCCAAAAATACAAAACTCCGAAACTCCAAAACTCCAAAAGTGCAAAAATCCGAAACTCCAAAGCTCTAAAACTCCAAAAGTCCAATAATCCGAAACTCCGAAAGTCCAAAACTCCAAATATCCAAGACTCCAAAAATCCAAAACTCCAAAAATCCAAAACTCCAAAATTCCGAAACTCGGAAACTCCAAAACTCGGAAACTCCAAAACTCCGAACCTCCAAAACTCCAAAACTCCACAACCCCTCCAAACTCAAAACCTCCAAAAATCCAAAACACCAAAACTCCAATGCTTTAAAAATCCAAAACTCCAAAAATCCAAAACTCTAAAAATCGAAAACTTAAAAACTCCAAAACTCCACAAATCCGAAACTCCAGAACTCCAAAACTCCGAAACTCCAAAACTCTGAAACTCCAAAACTCTGAACCTCCAAAACTACAAAACTTGAAACTCCGAAACTCCAAAGCTCCGAAACTCCAAAACTCCAAAACTGCAAAATTCTGGAACAACAAAACCCTGAATCTCCAAAAATCCAAAAATCCGAAACTCCAAAACTCAAATTCCGAAACTCCACAACCCTGAACCTCAAAAACTCCGAAACTCCAAAACTTCGAAATTCCGAAACTCAAAAACTCCAAAACTCCGAAACTGCAAAACTCCAAAACTCCGAAACTCCGAAACTCCGGAACTCCGAAACTCCGAAACTCCGAAACTCCGAAACTCCAAAACTCCGAAACTCCAACAATCAATACCTCCAAAATTCCAAAACTACAGAATTCGGAAACTCCATAACCCCGAATTTCCAAAACTCCGAAACTGGAATAGTCCGAAACTCTAAAACTCCAAAAATCCGAAACTCTGAAAATTCAAAAATTCGAAACTCCAAAAATTCCGGAACTCCACAACCCCGATTCTCCATACGGCGCAACTCCCAAACTAAAAAACTCCGAAACTCCAAAACTCCAAAACTACAAAATTCTGGAACTCCAAAATTCTGAATCTCCAAAAATCCATACCTCCAAAACTCCAAAACTCCAAAACTCCGGAACTCCAAAACTAAAAAATTCCGAAACTCCACAACCCTGAACCTCCAAAACTCCGAAACTCCAAAACTCCAAAACTCCAAAACTCCAAAAGTCCAATAATCCGAAACTCCGAAAGTCCAAAACTCCAAAAATCCAAGACTTCAAAAATCTAAAACTCCAAAAATACAAAACTCGAAAACTCCAAAACTACAAAATATTGGAACAACAAAACCCCAAATCTCCAAAAATCCGTACCTCCAAAACTCCAAAAATACAAAACTCCGAAACTCCAAAACTCCAAAAGTGCAAATATCCGAAACTCCAAAGCTCTAAAACTCCAAAAGTCCAATAATCCGAAACTCCGAAAGTCCAAAACTCCAAATATCCAAGACTCCAAAAATCCAAAACTCCAAAAATCCAAAACTCTGAAACACCGAAATTACGAAAATCCGAAACTCCAAAACTCCGAAACTCCAAAACTACAAAATTCCGAAACTCCAAAACTCCAAAATTCCGAAACTCCAAAACTCCGAAACTCCGAAAATCTGGAACTCCAAAACTCCAAAGCTCTAAAACTCCAAAAGTCCAATAATCCGAAACTCCGAAAGTCCAAAACTCCAAAAATCCAAAACTCCAAAAATCCAAAACTCCAAAAATCCAAAACTCGAAAACTCCAAAACTGCAAAAATCCAAAACTCCAAAATTCCGAAACTCGGAAACTCCAAAACTCTGAACCTCCAAAATCTCCAAAGCTCCACAACCCCGAATCTCCAAAACTCTGAAACTCAAAAAATCCATACCTCCAAAATCCAAAATTCTAAAACTCCAAAACTCCAAAACTACAAAATATTGGAACAACAAAACCCCAAATCTCCAAAAATCCATACCTCCAAAACTCCAAAAATCCAAAACTCCGAAACTCCATAACTCCAAAAGTGCAAAAATCCAAAACTCCAAATCTCTAAAACTCCAAAAGTCCAATAATCCGAAACTCAGAAAGTCCAAAACTCCAAAAATCCAAGACTCCAAAAATCCAAATCTCCAAAAATCCAAAACTCGAAAACTCCGAAACTGCAAAAATCCAAAACTCCAAAATTCCGAAACTCGGAAACTCCAAAACTCGGAAACTCCAAAACTCCGAACCTCCAAAATCTCCAAAACTCCACAACACCGAATCTCCAAAACTCCGAAAACTCCAAAATTCCATACCTCCAAAATCCAAACTTCTAAAACTCCAAAACTACAAAACTACAAAATTCTGGAACAACAAAACCCCGAATCTCCAAAAATCCATACCTCCAAAACTCCAAAAATCCAAAACTCCGAAACTCCAAAACTCCAAAAGTGCAAAAATCCAAAACTCCAAAACTCCAAAAATCCAGATCTCCAAAACTCCAAAACTCCTAAACTCCGAAGCTCCGAAACTCCGAAACACCAAAACTCCAAAACTCTGAAACTCCAAAACTACAAAATTACGAAACTCCAAAACTGCAAAAATCCAAAACTCCAAAATTCCGAAACTCAGAAACTCCAAAACTCCGAAACTCCGAAAATCCAGAACTCCAAAACTCCAAAACTCCAAAGCTTTAAAACTCCAGACGTCCAATAATCCGAAACTCCGAAAGTCCAAAACTCCAAACATCCAAAACTCCAAAAATCCAAAACTTAAAATTCGAAACTCCAAAACTCCAAAACTCCGAAACTGCAAAACTCCAAAACTCCGAAACTCCAAAATTCCGAAACTCCAAAACTCCGAAACTCCAAAGCTCTAAAACTCCAAAACTCCAAAACTCCAAAAATCCAAAACTCCAAAATTCCGAAACTCGGAAACTCCAAAACTCGGAAACTCCAAAACTCCGAACCTCCAAAACTCCAAAACTCCACAACCCCTCAAAACTCAAAACCTCCAAAAATCCAAAACACCAAAACTCCAATGCTTTAAAAATCCAAAACTCCAAAAATTGAAAACTCCACAAATCCGAAACTCCAAAACTCCGAAACTCCAAAACTCTGAAACTCCGAAACTCCGAAACTCACAAACTCCGAAACTCCGCAACCCCGAATCTCCAAAACTCTGAAACTCCAAAACTCCGAAACTCCAAAAATCCAGAACTCCAAAACTCCAAAGCTGTAAAACTCCAAATGTCCAATAATCCGAAACTCCGAAAGTCCAAAACTCAAACAATCCAAAACACCAAAAATCCAAAACTCCAAAAATCCAAAACTCGGAAACTCCAAAACTCGGAAACTCCAAAACTCCGAACCTCCAAAACTCCAAAACTCCACAACCCCTCCAAACTCAAAACCTCCAAAAATCCAAAACACCAAAACTCCAATGCTTTAAAAATCCAAAACTCCAAAAATCCAAAACTCCAAAACTCCAAAACTGCAAAAATCCAAAACTCCAAAATTCCGAAACTCGGAAACTCCAAAACTCCGAACCTCCAAAATCTCCAAAGCTCCACAACCCCGAATCTCCAAAACTCCGAAACTCCAAAAATCCATACCTCCAAAATCCAAAATTCTAAAACTCCAAAACTCCAAAAGTACAAAATTTTGGAACAACAAAACCCCAAATCTCCAAAAATCCATACCTCCAAAACTCTAAAAATCCAAAACTCCAAAGCTCTAAAACTCCAAAAGTCCTATAATCCGAAACTCCGAAAGTCCAAAACTCCAAAAATCCAAGACTCCAAAAATCTAAAACTCCAAAAATCCAAAACTCCAAAATTCCGAAACTCGGAAACTCCAAAACTCGGAAACTCCAAAACTCCGAACCTCCAAAACTCCAAAACTCCACAACCCCTCCAAACTCAAAACCTCCAAAAATCCAAAACACCAAAACTCCAATGCTTTAAAAATCCAAAACTCCAAAAATCCAAAACTCTAAAAATCGAAATCTTAAAAACTCCAAAACTCCACAAATCCGAAACTCCAGAACTCCAAAACTCCAAAACTCCAAAACTCCGAAACTCCAAAACTCCGAAACTCCGGAAATCCGAAACTCCAAAACTCTAAAACTCCAAAACTCCGAAACTCCAAAACTCCAAAACTCCGAAACTCCGAAACTCCAAAACTCAAAAACTCCGAAACTCCGAAACTCCAATAATCCGCAACTCCGAAAATCCAAAGCTCCAAAAATCCAAAACACAAAAACTCCAATGCTCCAAATATCCAAAACTCCAAAAATCGAAAACTTAAAAACTCCAAAACTCGAAAAATCCGAAGCTCCAAAACATGAAAACTCCGAAACCCCGAATCTCCAAAACTCCAAAAATCCAAACTCCAAAAGTGCAAAATCCCAAACTCAAAACTCTGAAACACCGAAATTACGAAAATCCAAACTCCAAATCTCCGAAACTCCAAAACTCCAAAACTCCAAAACTCCAAAACTCCGAAACTCCAAAACTACAAAATTCCGAAACTCCAAAACTATGAAACTCCAAAATACTTAAACTCACAACACTGAATCTCCAAAACTCCGAAACTCCAAAGCTCTAAAACTTAAAATTCGAAACTCCAAAACTCCACAAATCCGAAACTCCAAAACTCCGAAACTCCAAAACTTTGAAACTCCAAAACTCCGAAACTCCAAAAATCCAAAACTCCAAAATTCCGAAACTCGGAAACTCCAAAACTTGGAAACTCCAAAACTCCGAACCTCCAAAACTCCAAAACTCTACAACCCCTCAAAACTGAAAACCTCCAAAAATCCAAAACACCAAAACTCCAATGCTTTAAAAATCCAAAACTCCAAAAATCTAAAAACTTAAAAACTCCAAAACTCCACAAATCTGAAACTCCAAAACTCCAAACCTCCGGAACTCCAAAACTCTGAAACTCCAAAACTCCGAAACTGACAAATTCCGAAACTCCGCAACCCCGAATCTCCAAAACTCTGAAACTCCAAAACTCCGAAACTCCAAAAATGCAGAACTCCAAAACTCCAAAGCTCTAAAACTCCAAAAGTCCAATAATCCGAAACTCCGAAAGTCCAAAACTCAAACAATCCAAAACTCCAAAAATCCAAATCTTAAAATTCGAAACTCCAAAACTCCAAAATTCCGAAACTCCAAAACTCCGAAACTCCGAAAATCTGGAACTCCGAAAATCTGGAACTCCAAAACTCCAAAAGTCCAATAATCCGAAACTCCGAAAGTCCAAAACTCCAAAAATCCAAAACTCCAAAAATCCAAAACTCCAAAAATCCAAAACTCGAAAACTCCAAAACTGCAAAAATCCAAAACTCCAAAATTCCGAAACTCGGAAACTCCAAAACTCCGAACCTCCAAAATCTCCAAAGCTCCACAACCCCGAATCTCCAAAACTCCGAAACTCCAAAAATCCATACCTCCAAAACTCCAAAAATCCAAAACTCCGAAACTCCAAAACTCCAAAAGTTGAAAAATCCAAAACTCCAAAGCTCTAACACTCCAAAAGTCCAATAATCCGAAACTCCAAAACTCCTAAACTCCGAAACTCCGAAACTCCGAAACTCCGAAACACCAAAACTCCAAAACTCTGAAACTCCAAAACTCCAAAACTACAAAATTACGAAACTCCAAAACTGCAAAAATCCAAAACTCCAAAATTCCGAAACTCGGAAACTCCAAAACTCCGAAACTCCGAAACTCCGAAAATCCAGAACTCCAAAACTCCAAAACTCCAAAGCTCTAAAACTCCAGACGTCCAATAATCCGAAACTCCGAAAGTCCAAAACTCCAAACATCCAAAACTCCAAAAATTAAAAACTTAAAATTCGAAACTCCAAAACTCTAAAACTCCAAAATTCCGAAACTCCAAAACTCCGAAACTCCAAAGCTCTAAAACTCCAAAACTCCAAAACTCCAAAAATCCAAAACACCAAAACTCCAATGCTTTAAAAATCCAAAACTCCAAAAATCCAAAACTCCAAAAATTGAAAACTCCACAAATCCGAAACTCCAAAACTCCGAAACTCCAAAACTCTGAAACTCCAAAACTCCGAAACTCACAAACTCCGAAACTCCGCAACCCCGAATCTCCAAAACTTTGAAACTCCAAAACTCCGAAACTCCAAAAATCCAGAACTCCAAAACTCCAAAGCTGTAAAACTCCAAATGTCCAATAATCCGAAACTCCGAAAGTCCAAAACTCAAACAATCCAAAACTCCAAAAATCCAAAACTACAAAAATCCAAAACTCCAAAATTCCGAAACTCGGAAACTCCAAAACTCGGAAACTCCAAAACTCCGAACCTCCAAAACTCCAAAACTCCACAACCCCTCCAAACTCAAAACGTCCAAAAATCCAAAACACCAAAACTCCAAGGCTTTAAAAATCCAAAACTCCAAAAATCGAAAACTTAAAAACTCCAAAACTCCAAAACTCCGAAACTACAAAACTCTGAAACTCCAAAACTCCGAAACTCACAAATTCCGAAACTCCGCAACCCCGAATCTCCAAAACTGAATCTCCAAAACTCCGAAACTCAAAAATCCAGAACTCCAAAACTCCAAAGCTCTATAGCTCCAAAAGTCCAATAATCCGAAACTCCGAAAGTCCAAAACTCAAACAATCCAGAACTCCAAAAATCCAAAACTTAAAATTCGAAACTCCAAATCTCCAAAATTCCGAAACTCCAAACTCCGAAACTCCGAAAATCTGGAACTCCAAAACTCCAAAGCTCTAAAACTCCAAAAGTCCAATAATCCGAAACTCCGAAAGTCCAAAACTCCAAAAATCGAAAACTCGAAAACTCCAAAACTGCAAAAATCGAAAACTCCAAAATTCCGAAACTCGGAAACTCCAAAACTCCGAACCTCCAAAATCTCCAAAGCTCCACAAATGCGAATCTCCAAAACTCCGAAACTCCAAAAATCCATACCTCCAAAATCCAAAATTCTAAAACTCCAAAACTCCAAAACTACAAAATTTTGGAACAACAAAACCCCGAATCTCCAAAAATCCATACCTCCAAAACTCTAAAAATCCAAAACTCCAAAACTCCAAAAGTGCAAAAATCCAGAACTCCGAAACTCAAAAACTCCAAAAAACAAAAACTCCAAAACTCCAAACCTCCAAATTTTGAAAACTCCCAAACCCCGAATCTCCAAAACTCGGAAACTCCAAAACTCTGAAACTCCGAAACTCCGAAACTCACAAACTCCGAAACTCCGCAACCCCGAATCTCCAAAACTCTGAAACTCCAAAACTCCGAAACTCCAAAAATCCAGAACTCCAAAACTCCAAAGCTGTAAAACTCCAAATGTCCAATAATCCGAAACTCCGAAAGTCCAAAACTCAAACAATCCAAAACACCAAAAATCCAAAACTCCAAAAATCCAAAACTCCAAAATTCCGAAACTCGGAAACTCCAAAACTCGGAAACTCCAAAACTCCGAACCTCCAAAACTCCAAAACTCCACAACCCCTCCAAACTCAAAACCTCCAAAAATCCAAAACACCAAAACTCCAATGCTTTAAAAATCCAAAACTCCAAAAATCCAAAACTCCAAAAATCGAAAACTTAAAAACTCCAAAACTCCAAAACTCCGAAACTACAAAACTCTGAAACTCCAAAACTCCGAAACTCACAAATTCCGAAACTCCGCAACCCGGAATCTCCAAAACTGAAACTCCAAAACTCCGAAACTCAAAAATCCAGAACTCCAAAACTCCATAGCTCTAAAGCTCCAAAAGTCCGAAAAATCGAAAACTCGAAAACTCGAAAACTTCGAACCTCCAAAATCTCCAAAGCTCCACAACTCCGAATCTCCAAAACTCCGAAACTCCAAAAATCCATACCTCCAAAATCCAAAATTCTAAAACTCCAAAACTCCAAAACTACAAAATTTTGGAACAACAAAACCCCAAATCTCCAAAAATCCATACCTCCAAAACTCCAAAAATCCAAAACTCCAAAACTCCAAAACTCCAAAAGTGCAAAAATCCAGAACTCCGAAACTCAAAAACTCCAAAAAACCAAAACTCCAAAACTCCAAACCTCCAAACTTCGAAAACTCCCAAACCCCGAATCTCCAACACTCGGAAACTCCAAAACTCCAAAAGTGCAAAAATACAAAACTCCAAAACTCAAAAACTCCAGAACTCCAAAACTCCAAAAATCCAAAACTCCAAAACTCCGAAACTCCGAAAATCCGAAACTCCAAAGCTCCAAAACTCCGAAACTCCAAAACTCCGAAACTCGAAAACTCCTAAACTCCGAAACTCTGAAAATTCAAAACTCCAAAAAGTCAAAACTCCGAAACTCCGAAAATCCGAAATTCCGAAACTCCACAACCCCAAATCTCCAAAACTCCACAAATCCAAAACTAGAAAACTCCAAAACTGCAAAACTGCAAAACTCCAAAACTCGGAAACTCTAAAACTCCAAAACTCCAATAATCCGAAACTCCGAAAATCCTAAACTCCAAAAATCGAAAACTTAAAAACTCCAAAACTCCGAAACTCCGAAACTCCGAAAATCCAGAACTGCAAAACTCCAAAGCTCTAAAACTCCAGACGTCCAATAATCCGAAACTCCGAAAGTCCAAAACTCCAAACATCCAAAACTCCAAAAATCCAAAAACTTAAAATTCGAAACTCCAAAACTCCAAAACTCCGAAACTGCAAAACTCCAAAACTCCGAAACTCCAAAATTCCGAAACTCCAAAACTCCGAAACTCCGAAAATCCGGAACTCCAAAACTCCAAAACTCCAAAAATCCAAAACTCCAATATTCCGAAACTCGGAAACCACAAAACTCGGAAACTCCAAAACTCCGAACCTCCAAAACTCCACAACCCCTCAAAACTCAAAACCTCCAAAAATCCAAAACACCAAAACTCCAATGCTTTAAAAATCCAAAACTCCAAAAATCCAAAACTCCAAAAATCGAAAACTTAAAAACTCCAAAACTCCACAAATCCGAAACTCCAAAACTCCAAAACTCCGAAACTCCAAAAATCCAGAACTCCACAACCCCGAATCTCCAAAACTGCGAAACTCCAAAAATCCATACCTCCAAAATCCAAAATTCTAAAACTCCAAAACTACAAAACTACAAAATTCTGGAACAACAAAACCCCGAATCTCCAAAAATCCAAAAATCCGAAACTCCAAAACTCATAAATTCCGAAACTCCAAAACACAAAAATTCCGAAACTCCACAACCCTGAACCTCTAAAACTCCGAAACTCCAAAACTCCGAAACTCCGGAAATCCGAAACTCCAAAACTCCAAAACTCCAAAACTCCGAAACTCGAAAACTCCAAAACTCCGAAACTCCGAAAGTCCAAAACTCAAAAACTCCGAAACTCCGAAACTCCAATAATCCGCAACTCCGAAAATCCAAAGCTCCAAAAATCCAAAACACAAAAACTCCAATGCTCCAAATATCCAAAACTCCAAAAATCGAAAACTTAAAAACTCCAAAACTCGAAAAATCCGAAGGTCCAAAACATGAAAACTCCGAAACCCCGAATCTCCAAAACTCCAAAAATCCATACCTCCAAAATCCAAAATTCTAAAACTCCAAAACTCCAAAACTACAAAATTCTGGAACAAAACCCCAAATCTCCAAAACTCCAAAAATCCAAAACTCCAAAAGTGCAAAATCCAAAACTCAAAAACTCCAAAACTCCAAAACTCTGAAACACCGAAATTACGAAAATCCGAAACTCCAAAACTCCGAAACTCCAAAACTCCAAAACTTCGAAACTCCGAAAATCTGGAACTCCAAAACTCCAAAGCTCTAAAACTCCAGAAGTCCAATAATCCGAAACTCCGAAAGTCAAAAACTCCAAAAATCCAAAACTCCAAAAATCCAAAACTCGAAAACTCCAAAACTGCAAAAATCCAAAACTCCAAAATTCCGAAACTCGGAAACTCCAAAACTCTGAACCTCCAAAATCTCCAAAGCTCCACAACCCCGAATCTCCAAAACTCTGAAACTCAAAAATTCCATACCTCCAAAATCCAAAATTCTAAATCTCCAAAACTCCAAAACTACAAAATATTGGAACAACAAAACCCCAAATCTCCAAAAATCCATACCTCCAAAACTCCAAAAATCCAAAACTCCAAAATTCCGAAACTCGGAAACTCCGAAACTCGGAAACTCCAAAACTCCGAACCTCCAAAATCTCCAAAACTCCACAACACCGAATCTCCAAAACTCCGAAAACTCCAAAATTCCATACCTCCAAAATCCAAACTTCTAAAACTCCAAAACTACAAAACTACAAAATTCTGGAACAACAAAACCCCGAATCTCCAAAAATCCATACCTCCAAAACATCAAAAATCCAAAACTCCGAAACTCCAAAACTCCAAAAGTGCAAAAATCCAAAACTCCAAAACTCCAAAACTCCAAAAATCCAAAACTCCAAAACTCCAAAACTCCAAAACTCCTAAACTCCGAAGCTCCGAAACTCCGAAACACCAAAACTCCAAAACTCTGAAACTCCAAAACTCCAAAACTACAAAATTACGAAACTCCAAAACTGCAAAAATCCAAAACTCCAAAATTCCGAAACTCGGAAACTCCAAAACTCCGAAACTCCGAAAATCCAGAACTCCAAAACTCCAAAACTCGAAAGCTCTAAAACTCCAGACGTCCAATAATCCGAAACTCCGAAAGTCCAAAACTCCAAACATCCAAAACTCCAAAAATCCAAAACTTAAAATTCGAAACTCCAAAACTCCAAAACTCCGAAACTGCAAAACTCCAAAACTCCGAAACTCCAAAATTCCGAAACTCCAAAACTCCGAAACTCCAAAGCTCTAAAACTCCAAAACTCCGAAACTCCGAAACTCCGAAAATCCGAAACTCCAAAGCTCCAAAACTCCGAAACTCCAAAACTCCGAAACTCGAAAACTCCTAAACTCCGAAACTCTGAAAATTCAAAACTCCAAAAAGTCAAAACTCCGAAACTCCGAAAATCCGAAATTCCGAAACTCCAGAACCCCAAATCTCCAAAACTCCACAAATCCAAAACTAGAAAACTCCAAAACTGCAAAACTGCAAAACTCCAAAACTCGGAAACTCTAAAACTCCAAAACTCCAACACTCCGAAACTCCGAATTTCTGGAACTCCAAAACTCCAAAGCTCTAAAACTCCAAAACTCCAAAAATCCGAAACTCCTTAAATCCAAAACTAGAAAACTCCACAACTGCAAAAAACTGAAACTCCAAAATTCCGAAACTCCACAACCACGAATCTGCAAAACTGCGAAACTCCAAAACTCAGAAACTCCAAAACTCTGAACCCCCAAAACTACAAAACTTGAAACTCCGAAACTCCAAAACTCCGAAACTCCAAAACTCCAAAACTGCAAAATTCTGGAACAACAAAACCCTGAATCTCCAAAAATCCAAAAATCCGAAACCCCAAAACTCAAATTCCGAAACTCCACAACCCTGAACCTCCAAAACTCCGAAACTCCAAAACTTCGAAATTCCGAAACTCCAAAACTCCAAAACTCCGAAACTGCAAAACTCCAAAACTCCGAAACTCCGAAACTCCGGAACTCCGAAACTCCGAAACTCCGAAACTCCAAAACTCCGAAACTCCAACAATCAATACCTCCAAAACTACAGAATTCGGAAACTCCAAAACCCCGAATTTCCAAAACTCCGAAACTCCAAAACTCCGAAACTCGGAAACTCCAAAACTCCAAAACTACAAAATTCTGGAACTCCAAAATTCTGAATCTCCAAAAATCGATACCTCCAAAACTCCAAAACTCCAAAACTCCGGAACTCCAAAACTCAAAAATTCCGAAACTCCACAACCCTGAACCTCCAAAACTCCGAAACTCCAAAACTCCAAAACTCCAAAACTCCAAAACTCCGAAACTCCAAAACTGCGAAAATCGAAAACTCCAAAACTCCGAAACTCCAAAAGTCCAAAACTCAATAACTCCAAAACTCCGAAACTCCAAAACTCCAAAAATGGAAAACTTGAAAACTCCAAAACTCCACAAATCCGAAACTCCAAAACTCCAAAACTCCGAAACTCCAAAACTCTGAAACTCCAAAACTCCGAAACTTACAAATTCCGAAACTCCGCAACCCCGAATCTCCAAAACTGAAACTCCAAAACTCCGAAACTCAAAAATCCAGAACTCCAAAACTCCAAAGCTCTAAAACTCCAAAAGTCCAATAATCCAAAACTCCGAAAGTCCAAAACTCAAACAATCCAGAACTCCAAAAATCCAAAACTTAAAATTCGAAACTCCGAAACTCCAAAACTCCAAAAATCCAGAACTCCGAAACTCCAAAACTCCAAAAGTGCAAAAATCCAAAATACCAAAGCTCTAAAACTCCAAAAGTCCAATAATCCGAAACTCCGAAAGCCCAAAACTCCAAAAATCCAAGACTCCAAAAATCCAAAACTCCAAAAATCCAAAACTCGAAAACTCCAAAACTGCAAAAATCCAAAACTCCAAAATTCCGAAACTCGGAAACTCCAAAACTCGGAAACTCCAAAACTCCAAACCTCCAAAATCTCCAAAACTAAACAACCCCGAATCTCCAAAACTCCGAAACTCCAAAAATCCATACCTCCAAAATCCAAAGTTCTCGAACTCCAAAACTACAAAAATACAAAATTCTGGAACAACAAAACCCCGAATCTCCAAAAATCCATACCTCCAAAACTCCAAAAATCCAAAACTCCAAAACTCCAAAAGTGCAAAAATCCAGAACTCCGAAACTCAAAAACTCCAAAAAACCAAAACTCCAAAACTCCAAACCTCCAAACTTCGAAAACTCCCAAACCCCGAATCTCCAAAACTCGGAAACTCCAAAACTCCAATAGTGCAAAAATCCAAAACTCCAAAACTCCGAAACTCCGAAAATCCGAAACTCTAAAACTCCAAAACTCCGAAACTCGAAAACTCCGAAACTGGAAAACTCCTAAACTCCGAAACTCTGAAAATTCAAAACTCCAAAAAGTCAAAACTCCGAAACTCCGAAAATCCGAAATTCCGAAACTCCAGAACCCCAAATCTCCAAAACTCCACAAATCCAAAACTAGAAAACTCCAAAACTGCAAAACTGCAAAACTCCAAAACTCCGAACCTCCAAAACTCCAAAAGTTCGAAACTCCGAAACCACAAAAATCTGGAACTCCAAAACTCCAAAGCTCTAGAACTCCAAAACTGCAAAAATCCGAAACTCCAAAATTCCGAAACTCCACAACTCCGAAACTCGGAAACTCTAAAACTCCAAAACTCCAATAATCCGAAACTCCGAAAATCCTAAACTCCAAAAATCCAAAACTCCGAAACTCCAAAACTCCAACACTCCGAAACTCCAAATTTCTGGAACTCCAAAACTCCAAAGCTCTAAAACTCCAAAACTCCAAAAATCCGAAACTCCTTAAATCCAAAACTAGAAAACTCCACAACCACGAATCTGCAAAACTGCGAAACTCCAGAACTCTGAAACTCCAAAACTCTGAACCCCCAAAACTACAAAACTTGAAACTCCGAAACTCCAAAACTCCGAAACTCCAAAACTCCAAAACTGCAAAATTCTGGAACAACAAAACCCTGAATCTCCAAAAATCCAAAAATCCGAAACTCCAAAACTCAAATTCCGAAACTCCACAACCCTGAACCTCCAAAACTCCGAAACTCCAAAACTTCGAAATTCCGAAACTCCAAAACTCCAAAACTCCGAAACTGCAAAACTCCAAAACTCCGAAACTCCGAAACTCCGGAACTCCGAAACTCCGAAACTCCGAAACTCCAACAATCAATACCTCCAAAACTCCAAAACTACAGAATTCGGAAACTCCAAAACCCCGAATTTCCAGAACTCCGAAACTGCAATAGTCCGAAACACTAAAACTCCAAAAATCCGAAACTCTGAAAATTCAAAAATCCGAAACTCCAAAAATCCGGAACTCCACAACCCCGATTCTCCATACGGCGCAACTCCCAAACTAAAAAACTCCGAATCTCCAAAACTCCGAAACTCGGAAACTCCAAAACTCCAAAACTACAAAATTCTGGAACTCCAAAATTCTGAATCTCCAAAAATCCATACCTCAAAAACTCCAAAACTCCACAAATCCGAAACTCCAAAACTCCAAAACTCCGAAACTCCAAAACTCCAAAACTCCAAAACTCCAAAACTCCGAAACTCCGAAAGTCCAAAACTCAAAAACTCCAAAACTCCGAAACTCAAAAACTCCAAAAATCGAAAACTTAAAAACTCCAAAACTCCACAAATCCGAAACTTCAAAACTCCGAAACTCCAAAACTCTAAACCCCAAAACTCCGAAACTCACAAATTCCGAAACTCCGCAACCCCGAATCTCCAAAACTGAAACTCCAAAACTCCGAAACTCAAAAATCCAGAACTCCAAAACTCCAAAGCTCTAAAACTCCAAAAGTCCAATAATCCGAAACTCCGAAAGTCCAAAACTCAAACAATCCAGAACTCCAAAAATCCAAAACTTAAAATTCGAAACTCCAAAACTCCAAAATTCCGAAACTCCAAAACTCCGAAACTCCGAAAATCTGGAACTCCAAAACTCCAAAGCTATAAAACTCCAAAAGTCCAATAATCCGAAACTCCGAAAGTCCAAAACTCCAAAAATCCAAAACTCCAAAAATCGAAAACTCGAAAACTCGAAAACTCCGAACCTCCAAAATCTCCAAAGCTCTAAAACTCCAAAACTCCAACACTCCAAAAATCCAAAACTCCAAAATTCCGAAACTCGGAAACTCCAAAACTCGGAAACTCCAAAACTCCGAACCTCCAAAACTCCAAAACTCCACAACCCCTCAAAACTCAAAACCTCCAAAAATCCAAAACACCAAAACTCCAATGCTTTCAAAATCCAAAACTCCAAAAATCCAAAACTCCAAAAATCAAAAACTCCACAAATCCGAAACTCCAAAACTCCGAAACTCCAAAACTCTGAAACTCCAAAACTCCGAAACTCACAAACTCCGAAACTCTGCAACCCCGAATCTCCAAAACTCTGAAACTCCAAAACTCCAAAACTCCAATACTCCGAAACTCCAAAAATCCAGAACTCCAAAACTCCAAAGCTCTAAAACTCCAAATGTCCAATAATCCGAAACTCCGAAAGTCCAAAACTCAAACAATACAAAACTCCAAAAATCCAAAACTTAAAATTCGAAACTCCAAAACTCCAAAATTCCGAAACTCCAAAACTCCGAAACTCCGAAAACCTGGAACTCCAAAACTCCAAAGCTCTAAAACTCCAAAAGTCCAATAATCCGAAACTCCGAAAGTCCAAAACTCCAAAAATCCAAAACTCCAAAAATCCAAAACTCCAAAAATCCAAAACTCCAAAACTCCAAAACTGCAAAAATCCAAAACTCCAAAATTCTGAAACTCGGAAACTCCAAAACTCCGAACCTCCAAAATCTCCAAAGCTCCACAACCCCGAATCTCCAAAACTCCGAAACTCCAAAAATCCATACCTCCAAAATCCAAAATTCTAAAACTCCAAAACTCCAAAAGTACAAAATTTTGGAACAACAAAACCCCAAATCTCCAAAAATCCATACCTCCAAAACTCTAAAAATCCAAAACTCCAAAGCTCTAAAACTCCAAAAGTCCAATAATCCGAAACTCCGAAAGTCCAAAACTCCAAAAATCCAAGACTTCAAAAATCCAAAACTCCAAAAATACAAAACTCGAAAACTTCAAAACTACAAAATATTGGAACAACAAAACCCCAAATCTCCAAAAATCCATACCTCCAAAACTCCAAAAATACAAAACTCCAAAACTCCAAAACTCCACAACCCCTCCAAACTCAAAACCTCCAAAAATCCAAAACACCAAAACTCCAATGCTTTAAAAATCCAAAACTCCAAAAATCCAAAACTCTAAAAATCGAAAACTTAAAAACATCAAAACTCCACAAATCCGAAACTCCAGAACTCCAAAACTCCGAAACTCCAAAACTCTGAAACTCCAAAACTCTGAACCTCCAAAACTACAAAACTTGAAACTCCGAAACTCCAAAGCTCCGAAACTCCAAAACTCCAAAACTGCAAAATTCTGGAACAACAAAACCCTGAATCTCCAAAAATCCAAAAATCCGAAACTCCAAAACTCAAATTCCGAAACTCCACAACCCTGAACCTCAAAAACTCCGAAACTCCAAAACTCCAAAACTCCGAAACTGCAAAACTCCAAAACTCCGAAACTCCGAAACTCCGGAACTCCGAAACTCCGAAACTCCGAAACTCCAAAACTCCGAAACTCCAACAATCAATACCTCCAAAATTCCAAAACTACAGAATTCGGAAACTCCATAACCCCGAATTTCCAAAACTCCGAAACTGGAATAGTCCGAAACTCTAAAACTCCAAAAATTCGAAACTCTGAAAATTCAAAAATCCGAAACTCCAAAAATTCCGGAACTCCACAACCCCGATTCTCCATACGGCGCAACTCCCAAACTAAAAAACTCCGAAACTCCAAAACTCCGAAACTCGGAAACTCCAAAACTCCAAAACTACAAAATTCTGGAACTCCAAAATTCTGAATCTCCAAAAATCCATACCTCCAAAACTCCAAAACTCCAAAACTCCAGAACTCCAAAACTAAAAAATTCCGAAACTCCACAACCCTGAACCTCCAAAACTCCGAAACTCCAAAACTCCAAAACTCCAAAACTCCAAAACTCCGAAACTCCAAAACTCCAAAACTCCGAAACTCCAAAACTCCAATAATCTGCAACTCTGAAAATCCAAAGCTCCAAAAATCCAAAACACAAAAACTCCAATGCTCCAAAAATCCAAAACTCCAAATATCCAAAACTCCAAAAATCGAAAACTTAAAAACTCCAAAAATCGAAAAATCCGAAGCTCCAAAAATTCCGAAACTCGGAAACTCCAAAACTCGGAAACTCCAAAACTCCGAACCTCCAAAATCTCCAAAACTCCACAACCCCGAATCTCCAAAACTCCGAAAACTCCAAAATTCCATACCTCCAAAATCCAAACTTCTAAAACTCCAAAACTACAAAACTACAAAATTCTGGAACAACAAAATCCGAATCTCCAAAAATCCATACCTCCAAAACTCCGAAACTCCAAAACTCCAAAAGTGCAAAAATACAAAACTCCAAAACTCAAAAACTCCGAAACTCCAAAAATCCAAAACTCCAAAGCTCCAAAACTCCGAAACTCCGAAAATCCAAAACACCAAAACTCCAAAACTCTGAAACTCCAAAACTCCAAAACTCCAAAACTACAAAATTACGAAACTCCAAAACTGCAAAAATCCAAAACTCCAAAATTCCGAAACTCGGAAACTCCAACACTCCGAAACTCCGAAACTCCGAAAATCCAGAACTCCAAAACTCCAAAGCTCTAAAACTCCAGACGTCCAATAATCCGAAACTCCGAAAGTCCAAAACTCCAAACATCCAAAACTCCAAAAATCCAAAACTTAAAATTCGAAACTCCAAAACTCCAAAACTCCGAAACTGCAAAATTCCGAAACTCCAAAACTCCGAAACTCCGAAAATCCGGAACTCAAAAACTCCAAAACTCCAAAACTCCAAAAATCAAAACTCCAAAATTCCGAAACTCGGAAACCACAAAACTCGGAAACTCCAAAACTCCGAACCTCCAAAACTCCACAACCCCTCAAAACTCAAAACCTCCAAAAATCCAAAACACCAAAACTCCAATGCTTTAAAAATTCAAAACTCCAAAAATCCAAAACTCCAAAAATCGAAAACTTAAAAACTCCAAAACTCCACAAATCCGAAACTCCAAAACTCCAAAACTCCGAAACTCCAAAACTCTGAAACTCCAAAACTCCGAAACTCACAAATTCCGAAACTCCGCAACTCCGAATCTCCAAAACTCTGAAACTCCAAAACTCCGAAACTCCAAAAATCCAGAACTCCACATCCCCGAATCTCCAAAACTGCGAAACTCCAAAAATCCATACCTCCAAAATCCAAAATTCTAAAACTCCAAAACTACAAAACTACAAAATTCTGGAACAACAAAACCCCGAATCTCCAAAAATCCAAAAATCCGAAACTCCAAAACTCCGAAAATCTGGAACTCCAAAACTCCAAAGCTCTAAAACTCCAAAAGTCCAATAATCCGAAACTCCGAAAGTCCAAAACTCCAAAAATCCAAAACTCCAAAAATCCAAAACTCCAAAAATCCAAAACTCGAAAACTCCAAAACTGCAAAAATCCAAAACTCCAAAATTCCGAAACTCGGAAACTCCAAAACTCTGAACCTCCAAAATCTCCAAAGCTCCACAACCCCGAATCTCCAAAACTCTGAAACTCAAAAAATCCATACCTCCAAAATCCAAAATTCTAAAACTCCAAAATTCCAAAACTACAAAATATTGGAACAACAAAACCCCAAATCTCCAAAAATCCATACCTCCAAAACTCCAAAAATCCAAAACTCCGAAACTCCAAAACTCCAAAAGTGCAAAAATCCAGAACTCCAAAGCTCTAAAACTCCAAAAGTCCAATAATCCGAAACTCAGAAAGTCCAAAACTCCAAAAATCCAAGACTCCAAAAATCCAAAACTCCAAAAATCCAAAACTCGAAAACTCCAAAACTGCAAAAATCCAAAACTCCAAAATTCCGAAACTCGGAAACTCCAAAACTCGGAAACTCCAAAACTCCGAACCTCCAAAATCTCCAAAACTCCACAACACCGAATCTCCAAAACTCCGAAAACTCCAAAATTCCATACCTCCAAAATCCAAACTTCTAAAATCCAAAACTACAAAACTACAAAATTCTGGAACAAAACCCCGAATCTCCAAAAATCCATACCTCCAAAACTCCAAAAATCCAAAACTCCGAAACTCCAAAACTCCAAAAGTGCAAAAATCCAAAACTCCAAAACTCCAAAACTCCTAAACTCCGAAGCTCCGAAACTCCGAAACACCAAAACTCCAAATCTCTGAAACTCCAAAACTCCAAAACTACAAAATTACGAAACTCCAAAACTGCAAAAATCCAAAACTCCAAAATTCCGAAACTCGGAAACTCCAAAACTCCGAAACTCCGAAAATCCAGAACTCCAAAACTCCAAAACTCTAAAGCTCTAAAACTCCAGACATCCAATAATCCGAAACTCCGAAAGTCCAAAATTCCAAACATCCAAAACTCCAAAAATCCAAAACTTAAAATTCGAAACTCCAAAACTCCAAAACTCCGAAACTGCAAAACTCCAAAACTCCGAAACTCCAAAATTCCGAAACTCCAAAACTCCGAAACTCCAAAGCTCTAAAACTCCAAAACTCCAAAAACTCCAAAAATCCAAAACTCCAAAATTCCGAAACTCGGAAACTCCAAAACTCGGAAACTCCAAAACTCCGAACCTCCAAAACTCCAAAACTCCACAACCCCTCAAAACTCAAAACCTACAAAAATCCAAAACACCAAAACTCCAATGCTTTAAAAATCCAAAACTCCAAAAATCCAAAACTCCAAAAATTGAAAACTCCACAAATCCGAAACTCCAAAACTCCGAAACTCCAAAACTCTGAAACTCCAAAACTCCGAAACTCACAAACTCCGAAACTCCGCAACCCCGAATCTCCAAAACTCTGAAACTCCAAAACTCCGAAACTCCAAAAATCCAGAACTCCAAAACTCCAAAGCTGTAAAACTCCAAATGTCCAATAATCCGAAACTTCGAAAGTCCAAAACTCAAACAATCCAAAACTCCAAAAATCCAAAACTCCAAAATTCCGAAACTCGGAAACTCCAAAACTCGGAAACTCCAAAACTCCGAACCTCCAAAACTCCAAAACTCCACAACCCCTCCAAACTCAAAACCTCCAAAAATCCAAAACACCAAAACTCCAATGCTTTAAAAATCCAAAACTCCAAAAATCCAAAACTCCAAAAATCGAAAACTTAAAAACTCCAAAACTCCAAAACTCCGAAACTACAAAACTCTGAAACTCCAAAACTCCAAAACTCACAAATTCCGAAACTCCGCAACCCGGAATCTCCAAAACTGAAACTCCAAAACTCCGAAACTCAAAAATCCAGAACTCCAAAACTCCAAAGCTCTAAAGCTCCAAAAGTCCAAAAATAGAAAACTCCAAAACTCCAAAACTGCAAAAATCCAAAACTCCAAAATTCCGAAACTCGGAAACTCCAAAACTCCGAACCTCCAAAATCTCCAAAGCTCCACAACTCCGAATCTCCAAAACTCCGAAACTCCAAAAATCCATACCTCCAAAATCCAAAATTCTAAAACTCCAAAAATCCAAAACTACAAAATTTTGGAACAACAAAACCCCAAATCTCCAAAAATCCATACCTCCAAAACTCCAAAAATCCATAACTCCGAAACTCCAAAACTCCAGAAGTGCAAAAATACAAAACTCCAAAACTCAAAAACTCCGAAACTCCAAAAATCCAAAACTCCAAAGCTCCAAAACTCCGAAACTCCGAAAATCCAAAACACCAAAACTCCAAAACTCTGAAACTCCAAAACTCCAAAACTCCAAAACTCCAAAACTACAAAATTACAAAACTCCAAAACTGCAAAAATCCAAAACTCCAAAATTCCGAAACTCGGAAACTCCAAAACTCCGAAACTCCGAAACTCCGAAAATCCAGAACTCCAAAACTCCAAAGCTCTAAAACTCCAGACGTCCAATAATCCAAAACTCCGAAAGTCCAAAACTCCAAACATCCAGAACTCCAAAAATCCAAAACTTAAAATTCGAAACTCCAAAACTCCGAAACTGCAAAACTCCAAAACTCCGAAACTCCAAAATTCCGAAACTCCAAAACTCCGAAACTCCGAAAATCCGGAACTCAAAAACTCCGAAACTCCAACAATCAATACCTCCAAAATTCCAAAACTACAGAATTCGGAAACTCCATAACCCCGAATTTCCAAAACTCCGAAACTGGAATAGTCCGAAACTCTAAAACTCCAAAAATTCGAAACTCTGAAAATTCAAAAATCCGAAACTCCAAACATTCCGGAACTCCACAACCCCGATTCTCCATACGGCGCAACTCCCAAACTAAAAAACTCCGAAACTCCAAAACTCCGAAACTCGGAAACTCCAAAACTCCAAAACTACAAAATTCTGGAACTCCAAAATTCTGAATCTCCAAAAATCCATACCTCCAAAACTCCAAAACTCCAAAACTCCAGAACTCCAAAACTAAAAAATTCCGAAACTCCACAACCCTGAACCTCCAAAACTCCGAAACTCCAAAACTCCAAAACTCCAAAACTCCAAAACTCCGAAACTCCAAAACTCCAAAACTCCGAAACTCCAAAACTCCAATAATCTGCAACTCTGAAAATCCAAAGCTCCAAAAATCCAAAACACAAAAACTCCAATGCTCCAAAAATCCAAAACTCCAAATATCCAAAACTCCAAAAATCGAAAACTTAAAAACTCCAAAAATCGAAAAATCCGAAGCTCCAAAAATTCCGAAACTCGGAAACTCCAAAACTCGGAAACTCCAAAACTCCGAACCTCCAAAATCTCCAAAACTCCACAACCCCGAATCTCCAAAACTCCGAAAACTCCAAAATTCCATACCTCCAAAATCCAAACTTCTAAAACTCCAAAACTACAAAACTACAAAATTCTGGAACAACAAAATCCGAATCTCCAAAAATCCATACCTCCAAAACTCCGAAACTCCAAAACTCCAAAAGTGCAAAAATACAAAACTCCAAAACTCAAAAACTCCGAAACTCCAAAAATCCAAAACTCCAAAGCTCCAAAACTCCGAAACTCCGAAAATCCAAAACACCAAAACTCCAAAACTCTGAAACTCCAAAACTCCAAAACTCCAAAACTACAAAATTACGAAACTCCAAAACTGCAAAAATCCAAAACTCCAAAATTCCGAAACTCGGAAACTCCAACACTCCGAAACTCCGAAACTCCGAAAATCCAGAACTCCAAAACTCCAAAGCTCTAAAACTCCAGACGTCCAATAATCCGAAACTCCGAAAGTCCAAAACTCCAAACATCCAAAACTCCAAAAATCCAAAACTTAAAATTCGAAACTCCAAAACTCCAAAACTCCGAAACTGCAAAATTCCGAAACTCCAAAACTCCGAAACTCCGAAAATCCGGAACTCAAAAACTCCAAAACTCCAAAACTCCAAAAATCAAAACTCCAAAATTCCGAAACTCGGAAACCACAAAACTCGGAAACTCCAAAACTCCGAACCTCCAAAACTCCACAACCCCTCAAAACTCAAAACCTCCAAAAATCCAAAACACCAAAACTCCAATGCTTTAAAAATTCAAAACTCCAAAAATCCAAAACTCCAAAAATCGAAAACTTAAAAACTCCAAAACTCCACAAATCCGAAACTCCAAAACTCCAAAACTCCGAAACTCCAAAACTCTGAAACTCCAAAACTCCGAAACTCACAAATTCCGAAACTCCGCAACTCCGAATCTCCAAAACTCTGAAACTCCAAAACTCCGAAACTCCAAAAATCCAGAACTCCACATCCCCGAATCTCCAAAACTGCGAAACTCCAAAAATCCATACCTCCAAAATCCAAAATTCTAAAACTCCAAAACTACAAAACTACAAAATTCTGGAACAACAAAACCCCGAATCTCCAAAAATCCAAAAATCCGAAACTCCAAAACTCCGAAAATCTGGAACTCCAAAACTCCAAAGCTCTAAAACTCCAAAAGTCCAATAATCCGAAACTCCGAAAGTCCAAAACTCCAAAAATCCAAAACTCCAAAAATCCAAAACTCCAAAAATCCAAAACTCGAAAACTCCAAAACTGCAAAAATCCAAAACTCCAAAATTCCGAAACTCGGAAACTCCAAAACTCTGAACCTCCAAAATCTCCAAAGCTCCACAACCCCGAATCTCCAAAACTCTGAAACTCAAAAAATCCATACCTCCAAAATCCAAAATTCTAAAACTCCAAAATTCCAAAACTACAAAATATTGGAACAACAAAACCCCAAATCTCCAAAAATCCAAAACTCCAAAAATCCAAAACTCGAAAACTCCAAAACTGCAAAAATCCAAAAGTGCAAAAATCCAGAACTCCAAAGCTCTAAAACTCCAAAAGTCCAATAATCCGAAACTCAGAAAGTCCAAAACTCCAAAAATCCAAGACTCCAAAAATCCAAAACTCCAAAAATCCAAAACTCGAAAACTCCAAAACTGCAAAAATCCAAAACTCCAAAATTCCGAAACTCGGAAACTCCAAAACTCTGAACCTCCAAAATCTCCAAAGCTCCACAACCCCGAATCTCCAAAACTCTGAAACTCAAAAAATCCATACCTCCAAAATCCAAAATTCTAAAACTCCAAAATTCCAAAACTACAAAATATTGGAACAACAAAACCCCAAATCTCCAAAAATCCATACCTCCAAAACTCCAAAAATCCAAAACTCCGAAACTCCAAAACTCCAAAAGTGCAAAAATCCAGAACTCCAAAGCTCTAAAACTCCAAAAGTCCAATAATCCGAAACTCAGAAAGTCCAAAACTCCAAAAATCCAAGACTCCAAAAATCCAAAACTCCAAAAATCCAAAACTCGAAAACTCCAAAACTGCAAAAATCCAAAACTCCAAAATTCCGAAACTCGGAAACTCCAAAACTCGGAAACTCCAAAACTCCGAACCTCCAAAATCTCCAAAACTCCACAACACCGAATCTCCAAAACTCCGAAAACTCCAAAATTCCATACCTCCAAAATCCAAACTTCTAAAATCCAAAACTACAAAACTACTAAATTCTGGAACAAAACCCCGAATCTCCAAAAATCCATACCTCCAAAACTCCAAAAATCCAAAACTCCGAAACTCCAAAACTCCAAAAGTGCAAAAATCCAAAACTCCAAAACTCCAAAACTCCTAAACTCCGAAGCTCCGAAACTCCGAAACACCAAAACTCCAAATCTCTGAAACTCCAAAACTCCAAAACTACAAAATTACGAAACTCCAAAACTGCAAAAATCCAAAACTCCAAAATTCCGAAACTCGGAAACTCCAAAACTCCGAAACTCCGAATATCCAGAACTCCAAAACTCCAAAACTCTAAAGCTCTAAAACTCCAGACATCCAATAATCCGAAACTCCGAAAGTCCAAAACTCCAAACATCCAAAACTCCAAAAATCCAAAACTTAAAATTCGAAACTCCAAAACTCCAAAACTCCGAAACTGCAAAACTCCAAAACTCCGAAACTCCAAAATTCCGAAACTCCAAAACTCCGAAACTCCAAAGCTCTAAAACTCCAAAACTCCAAAAACTCCAAAAATCCAAAACTCCAAAATTCCGAAACTCGGAAACTCCAAAACTCGGAAACTCCAAAACTCCGAACCTCCAAAACTCCAAAACTCCACAACCCCTCAAAACTCAAAACCTACAAAAATCCAAAACACCAAAACTCCAATGCTTTAAAAATCCAAAACTCCAAAAATCCAAAACTCCAAAAATTGAAAACTCCACAAATCCGAAACTCCAAAACTCCGAAACTCCAAAACTCTGAAACTCCACAACTCCGAAACTCACAAACTCCGAAACTCCGCAACCCCGAATCTCCAAAACTCTGAAACTCCAAAACTCCGAAACTCCAAAAATCCAGAACTCCAAAACTCCAAAGCTGTAAAACTCCAAATGTCCAATAATCCGAAACTTCGAAAGTCCAAAACTCAAACAATCCAAAACTCCAAAAATCCAAAACTCCAAAATTCCGAAACTCGGAAACTCCAAAACTCGGAAACTCCAAAACTCCGAACCTCCAAAACTCCAAAACTCCACAACCCCTCCAAACTCAAAACCTCCAAAAATCCAAAACACCAAAACTCCAATGCTTTAAAAATCCAAAACTCCAAAAATCCAAAACTCCAAAAATCGAAAACTTAAAAACTCCAAAACTCCAAAACTCCGAAACTACAAAACTCTGAAACTCCAAAACTCACAAATTCCGAAACTCCGCAACCCGGAATCTCCAAAACTGAAACTCCAAAACTCCGAAACTCAAAAATCCAGAACTCCAAAACTCCAAAGCTCTAAAGCTCCAAAAGTCCAAAAATAGAAAACTCGAAAACTCCAAAACTGCAAAAATCCAAAACTCCAAAATTCCGAAACTCGGAAACTCCAAAACTCCGAACCTCCAAAATCTCCAAAGCTCCACAACTCCGAATCTCCAAAACTCCGAAACTCCAAAAATCCATACCTCCAAAATCCAAAATTCTAAAACTCCAAAAATCCAAAACTACAAAATTTTGGAACAACAAAACCCCAAATCTCCAAAAATCCATACCTCCAAAACTCCAAAAATCCATAACTCCGAAACTCCAAAACTCCAGAAGTGCAAAAATACAAAACTCCAAAACTCAAAAACTCCGAAACTCCAAAAATCCAAAACTCCAAAGCTCCAAAACTCCGAAACTCCGAAAATCCAAACCACCAAAACTCCAAAACTCTGAAACTCCAAAACTCCAAAACTCCAAAACTACAAAATTACAAAACTCCAAAACTGCAAAAATCCAAAACTCCAAAATTCCGAAACTCGGAAACTCCAAAACTCCGAAACTCCGAAACTCCGAAAATCCAGAACTCCAAAACTCCAAAGCTCTAAAACTCCAGACGTCCAATAATCCAAAACTCCGAAAGTCCAAAACTCCAAACATCCAGAACTCCAAAAATCCAAAACTTAAAATTCGAAACTCCAAAACTCCGAAACTGCAAAACTCCAAAACTCCGAAACTCCAAAATTCCGAAACTCCAAAACTCCGAAACTCCGAAAATCCGGAACTCCAAAACTCCAAAACTCCAAAAATCCAAAACTCCAAAATTCCGAAACTCGGAAACCACAAAACTCGGAAACTCCAAAACTCCGAACCTCCAAAACTCCACAACCCCTCAAAACTCAAAACCTCCAAAAATCCAAAACACCAAAACTCCAATGCTTTAAAAATCCAAAACTCCAAAAATCGAAAACTTAAAAACTCCAAAACTCCACAAATCCGAAACTCCAAAACTCCAAAACTCCGAAACTCCAAAACTCTGAAACTCCAAAACTCCGAAACTCACAAATTTCGAAACTCCGCAACTCCGAATCTCCAAAACTCTGAAACTCCAAAACTCCGAAACTCCAAAAATCCAGAACTCCACAACCCCGAATCTCCAAAACTGCGAAACTCCAAAAATCCATACCTCCAAAATCCAAAATTCTAAAACTCCAAAACTACAAAACTACAAAATTCTGGAACAACAAAACCCCGAATCTCCAAAAATCCAAAAATCCGAAACTCCAAAACTCATAAATTCCGAAACTCCAAAACACAAAAATTCCGAAACTCCACAACCCTGAACCTCTAAAACTCCGAAACTCCAAAACTCCGAAACTCCGGAAATCCGAAACTCCAAAACTCCAAACCTCCGAAACTCAAAAACTCCAAAACTCCGAAACTCCGAAAGTCCAAAACTCAAAAACTCCGAAACTCCGAAACTCCAATAATCCGCAACTCCGAAAATCCAAAGCTCCAAAAATCCAAAACACAAAAACTCCAATGCTCCAAATATCCAAAACTCCAAAAATCGAAAACTTAAAAACTCCAAAACTCGAAAAATCCGAAGCTCCAAAACGTGAAAACTCCGAAACCCCGAATCTCCAAAACTCCAAAAATCCATACCTCCAAAATCCAAAATTCTAAAACTCCAAAACTCCAAAACTACAAAAGTGCAAAATCCAAAACTCAAAAACTCCAAAACTCCAAAACTCTGAAACACCGAAATTACGAAAATCCCAAACTCCAAAACTCCGAAACTCCAAAACTACAAAATTCCGAAACTCCAAATCTATGAAACTCCAAAATACTTAAACTCACAACACTGAATCTCCAAAACTCCGAAACTCCAAAGCTCTAAAACTTAAAATTCGAAACTCCAAAACTCCAAAATTCCGAAACTCCAAAACTCCGAAACTGCGAAAATCTGGAACTCCAAAACTCCAAAGCTCTAAAACTCGAAAAGTCCAATAATCCGAAACTCCGAAAGTCCAAAACTCCAAATATCCAAAACTCCAAAAATCCAAAACTCGAAAACTCCAAAACTGCAAAAATCCAAAGCTCCACAACCCCGAATCTCAAAAACTCTGAAACTCAAAAAATCCATACCTCCAAAATCCAAAATTCTAAAACTCCAAAACTCCAAAACTACAAAATATTGGAACAACAAAACCCCAAATCTCCAAAATTCATACCTCCAAAACTCCAAAAATCCAAAACTCCGAAACTCCAAAACTCCAAAAGTGCAAAAATCCAAAACTCCAAAGCTCTAAAACTCCAAAAGTCCAATAATCCGAAACTCCGAAAGTCCAAAACTCCAAAAATCCAAGACTCCAAAAATCCAAAACTCCAAAAATCCAAAACTCGAAAACTCCAAAACTGCAAAAATCCAAAAGCCCAAAATTCCGAAACTCGGAAACTCCAAAACTCGGAAACTCCAAAACTCCGAACCTCCAAAATCTCCAAAACTCCACAACACCGAATCTCCAAAACTCCGAAAACTCCAAAATTCCATACCTCCAAAACTCCAAAAATCCAAAACTCTGAAATTCCAAAACTCCAAAAGTGCAAAAATCCAAAACTCCAAAACTCCAAAACTCCAAAAATCCAAAACTCCAAAACTCCAAAACTCCTAAACTCCGAAGCTCCGAAACTCCGAAACACCAAAACTCCAAAACTCTGAAACTCCAAAACTCCAAAACTACAAAATTACGAAACTCCAAAACTGCAAAAATCCAAAACTCCAAAATTCCGAAACTCGGAAACTCCAAAACTCCGAAACTCCGAAACTCCAAAACTCCAAAACTCCAAAACTCCGAAACTCCGAAACTCCAAAACTCCAAAACTCCAAAACTCAAAAACTCCGAAACTCCAAAACTCCAAAACTCCGAAACTCCGAAACTCCGAAACTCCAAAACTCCAAAACTCCAAAACTCCAATACTCCAAAACTCCAAAACTCCGAAACTCCGAAACTCCGAAACTCCAAAACTCTAATACTCCAAAACTCCGAAACTCCAAAACTCCAAAACTCCAAAACTCCGAAACTCCAAAACTCCAATACTCCAAAACTCCGAAACTCCAAAACTCCGAAACTCCAAAACTCCAAAACTCCAATACTCCAAAACTCCAAAACTCCAAAACACCGAAACTCCGAAACTCCGAAACTCCAAAACTCCAAAACTCCAAAACTCCGAAACTCCAAAACTCCGAAACTCCAAAACTCTAATACTCCAAAACTCCGAAACTCCAAAACTCCAAAACTCCAAAACTCCGAAACTCCAAAACTCCAATACTCCAAAACTCCGAAACTCCAAAACTCCGAAACTCCAAAACTCCAAAACTCCAATACTCCAAAACTCCAAAACTCCAAAACACCGAAACTCCGAAACTCCGAAACTCCAAAACTCCAAAACTCCAAAACTCCGAAACTCCAAAACTCCGAAACTCCAAAACTCCAAAACTCCGAAACTCCGAAACTCCAAAACTCCGAAACTCCAAAACTCCGAACCTCCAAAACTCCAAAACTCCACAACCCCTCAAAACTCAAAACCTCCAAAAATCCAAAACACCAAAACTCCAATGCTTTAAAAATCCAAAACTCCAAAAATCCAAAACTCCAAAAATTGAAAACTCCACAAATCCGAAACTCCAAAACTCCGAAACTCCAAAACTCTGAAACTCCAAAACTCCGAAACTCACAAACTCCGAAACTCCGCAACCCCGAATCTCCAAAACTCTGAAACTCCAAAACTCCGAAACTCAAAAATCCAGAACTCCAAAACTCCAAAGCTCTAAAACTCCAAAAGTCCAATAATCCGAAACTCCGAAAGTCCAAAACTCAAACAATCCAGAACTCCAAAAATCCAAAACTTAAAATTCGAAACTCCAAAACTCCAAAATTCCGAAACTCCAAAACTCCGAAACTCCGAAAATCTGGAACTCCAAAACTCCAAAGCTATAAAACTCCAAAAGTCCAATAATCCGAAACTCCGAAAGTCCAAAACTCCAAAAATCCAAAACTCCAAAAATCGAAAACTCGAAAACTCCAAAACTCCGAACCTCCAAAATCTCCAAAGCTCTAAAACTCCAAAACTCCAACACTCCAAAAATCCAAAACTCCAAAATTCCGAAACAAGGAAACTCCAAAACTCGGAAACTCCAAAACTCCGAACCTCCAAAACTCCAAAACTCCACAACCCCTCAAAACACAAAACCTCCAAAAATCCAAAACACCAAAACTCCAATGCTTTCAAAATCCAAAACTCCAAAAATCCAAAACTCCAAAAATCGAAAACTCCACAAATCCGAAACTCCAAAACTCCGAAACTCCAAAACTCTGAAACTCCAAAACTCCGAAACTCACAAACTCCGAAACTCTGCTACCCCGAATCTCCAAAACTCTGAAACTCCAAAACTCCAAAACTCCAATATTCCGAAACTCCAAAAATCCAGAACTCCAAAACTCCAAAGCTCTAAAACTCCAAATGTCCAATAATCCGAAACTCCGAAAGTCCAAAACTCAAACAATACAAAACTCCAAAAATCCAAAACTTAAAATTCGAAACTCCAAAACTCCAAAATTCCGAAACTCCAAAACTCCGAAACTCCTAAAACCTGGAACTCCAATACTCCAAAGCTCTAAAACTCCAAAAGTCCAATAATCCGAAACTCCGAAAGTCCAAAACTCCAAAAATCGAAAACTCCAAAAATCCAAAACTCCAAAAATCCAAAACTCCAAAACTCCAAAACTGCAAAAATCCAAAAATCCATACCTCCAAAATCCAAAATTCTAAAACTCCAAAACTCCAAAAGTACAAAATTTTGGAACAACAAAACCCCAAATCTCCAAAAATCCATACCTCCAAAACTCTAAAAATCCAAAACTCCAAAGCTCTAAAACTCCAAAAGTCCAATAATCCGAAACTCCGAAAGTCCAAAACTCCAAAAATCCAAGACTTCAAAACTCCAAAACTCCAAAAATACAAAACTCGAAAACTCCAAAACTACAAAATATTGGAACAACAAAACCCCAAATCTCCAAAAATCCATACCTCCAAAACTCCAAAAATACAAAACTCCAAAATTCCGAAACTCGGAAACTCCAAAACTCGGAAACTCCAAAACTCCGAACCTCCAAAACTCCAAAACTCCACAACCCCTCCAAACTCAAAACCTCCAAAAATCCAAAACACCAAAACTCCAATGCTTTAAAAATCCAAAACTCCAAAAATCCAAAACTCTAAAAATCGAAAACTTAAAAACTCCAAAACTCCACAAATCCGAAACTCCAGAACTCCAAAACTCCGAAACTCCAAAACTCTGAAACTCCAAAACTCTGAACCTCCAAAACTACAAAACTTGAAACTCCGAAACTCCAAAGCTCCGAAACTCCAAAACTCCAAAACTGCAAAATTCTGGAACAACAAAACCCTGAATCTCCAAAAATCCAAAAATCCGAAACTCCAAAACTCAAATTCCGAAACTCCACAACCCTGAACCTCAAAAACTCCGAAACTCCAAAACTTCGAAATTCCGAAACTCCAAAACTCCAAAACTCCGAAACTGCAAAACTCCAAAACTCCGAAACTCCGAAACTCCGGAACTCCGAAACTCCGAAACTCCGAAACTCCAAAACTCCGAAACTCCAACAATCAATACCTCCAAAATTCCAAAACTACAGAATTCGGAAACTCCATAACCCCTAATTTCCAAAACTCCGAAACTGGAATAGTCCGAAACTCTAAAACTCCAAAAATCCGAAACTCTGAAAATTCAAAAATCCGAAACTCCAAAAATTCCGGAACTCCACAACCCCGATTCTCCATACGGCGCAACTCCCAAACTAAAAAACTCCGAAACTCCAAAACTCCGAAACTCGGAAACTCCAAAACTCCAAAACTAAAAAATTCCGAAACTCCACAACCCTGAACCTCCAAAACTCCGAAACTCCAAAACTCCAAAACTCCAAAACTCCAAAACTCCGAAACTCCAAAACTCCAAAACTCCGAAACTCCAAAACTCCAATAATCTGCAACTCTGAAAATCCAAAGCTCCAAAAATCCAAAACACAAAAACTCCAATGCTCCAAAAATCCAAAACTCCAAATATCCAAAACTCCAAAAATCGAAAACTTAAAAACTCCAAAAATCCAAAAATCCGAAGCTCCAAAAATTCCGAAACTCGGAAACTCCAAAACTCGGAAACTCCAAAACTCCGAACCTCCAAAATCTCCAAAACTCCACAACCTCGAATCTCCAAAACTCCGAAAACTCCAAAATTCCATACCTCCAAAATCCAAACTTCTAAAACTCCAAAACTACAAAACTACAAAATTCTGGAACAACAAAATCCGAATCTCCAAAAATCCATACCTCCAAAACTCCGAAACTCCAAAACTCCAAAAGTGCAAAAATACAAAACTCCAAAACTCAAAAACTCCGAAACTCCAAAAATCCAAAACTCCAAAGCTCCAAAACTCCAAAACTCCGAAAATCCAAAACACCAAAACTCCAAAACTCTGAAACTCCAAAACTCCAAAACTCCAAAACTACAAAATTACGAAACTCCAAAACTGCAAAAATCCAAAACTCCAAAATTCCGAAACTCGGAAACCACAAAACTCGGAAACTCCAAAACTCCGAACCTCCAAAATCTCCAAAACTCCACAACACCGAATCTCCAAAACTGCGAAACTCCAAAAATCCATACCTCCAAAATCCAAAATTCTAAAACTCCAAAACTACAAAACTACAAAATTCTGGAACAACAAAACCCCGAATCTACAAAAATCCAAAAATCCGAAACTCCAAAACTCATAAATTCCGAAACTCCAAAACACAAAAATTCCGAAACTCCACAACCCTGAACCTCTAAAACTCCGAAACTCCAAAACTCCGAAACTCCGGAAATCCGAAACTCCAAAACTCAAAAACTCCAAAACTCCGAAACTCCGAAAGTCCAAAACTCAAAAACTCCGAAACTCCGAAACTCCAATAATCCGCAACTCCGAAAATCCAAAGCTCCAAAAATCCAAAACACAAAAACTCCAATGCTCCAAATATCCAAAACTCCAAAAATCGAAAACTTAAAAACTCCAAAACTCGAAAAATCCGAAGCTCCAAAACGTGAAAACTCCGAAACCCCGAATCTCCAAAACTCCAAAAATCCATACCTCCAAAATCCAAAATTCTAAAACTCCAAAACTCCAAAACTACAAAATTCTGGAACAAAACCCCAAATCTCCAAAACTCCAAAAATCCAAAACTCCAAAAGTGCAAAATCCAAAACTAAAAAACTCCAAAACTCCAAAACTCTGAAACACCGAAATTACGAAAATCCGAAACTCCAAAACTCCGAAACTCCAAAACTACAAAATTCCGAAACTCCAAAACTATGAAACTCCAAAATACTTAAACTCACAACACTGAATCTCCAAAACTCCGAAACTCCAAAGCTCTAAAACTTAAAATTCGAAACTCCAAAACTCCAAAATTCCGAAACTCCAAAACTCCGAAACTGCGAAAATCTGGAACTCCAAAACTTCAAAGCTCTAAAACTCGAAAAGTCCAATAATCCGAAACTCCGAAAGTCCAAAACTCCAAATATCCAAAACTCCAAAAATCCAAAACTCGAAAACTCCAAAACTGCAAAAATCCAAAACTCCAAAATTCCGAAACTCGGAAACTCCAAAACTCTGAACCTCCAAAATCTCCAAAGCTCCACAACCCCGAATCTCCAAAACTCTGAAACTCAAAAAATCCATACCTCCAAAATCCAAAATTCTAAAACTCCAAAACTCCAAAACTACAAAATATTGGAACAACAAAACCCCAAATCTCCAAAATTCATACCTCCAAAACTCCAAAAATCCAAAACTCCGAAACTCCAAAACTCCAAAAGTGCAAAAATCCAAAACTCCAAAGCTCTAAAACTCCAAAAGTCCAATAATCCGAAACTCCGAAAGTCCAAAACTCCAAAAATCCAAGACTCCAAAAATCCAAAACTCCAAAAATCCAAAACTCGAAAACTCCAAAACTGCAAAAATCCAAAACCCCAAAATTCCGAAACTCGGAAACTCCAAAACTCGGAAACTCCAAAACTCCGAACCTCCAAAATCTCCAAAACTCCACAACACCGAATCTCCAAAACTCCGAAAACTCCAAAATTCCATACCTCCAAAATCCGAACTTCTAAAACTCCAAAACTCCAAAACTACAAAATTACGAAACTCCAAAACTGCAAAAATCCAAAACTCCAAAATTCCGAAACTCGGAAACTCCAAAACTCCGAAACTCCGAAACTCCAAAACTCCAAAACTCCAAAACTCCGAAACTCCGAAACTCCAAAACTCCAAAACTCCAAAACTCCAAAACTCCGAAACTCCAAAACTCCAAAACTCCGAAACTCCGAAACTCCGAAACTCCGAAACTCCAAAACTCCAAAACTCCAAAACTCCAATACTCCAAAACTCCAAAACTCCGAAACTCCGAAACTCCGAAACTCCAAAACTCTAATACTCCAAAACTCCGAAACTCCAAAACTCCAAAACTCCAAAACTCCGAAACTCCAAAACTCCAATACTCCAAAACTCCGAAACTCCAAAACTCCGAAACTCCAAAACTCCAAAACTCCAATACTCCAAAACTCCAAAACTCCAAAACACCGAAACTCCGAAACTCCGAAACTCCAAAACTCCAAAACTCCAAAACTCCGAAACTCCAAAACTCCGAAACTCCAAAACTCCAAAACTCCGAAACTCCGAAACTCCAAAACTCCGAAACTCCAAAACTCCGAACCTCCAAAACTCCAAAACTCCACAACCCCTCAAAACTCAAAACCTCCAAAAATCCAAAACACCAAAACTCCAATGCTTTAAAAATCCAAAACTCCAAAAATCCAAAACTCCAAAAATTGAAAACTCCACAAATCCGAAACTCCAAAACTCCGAAACTCCAAAACTCTGAAACTCCAAAACTCCGAAACTCACAAACTCCGAAACTCCGCAACCCCGAATCTCCAAAACTCTGAAACTCCAAAACTCCGAAACTCCAAAAATCCAGAACTCCAAAACTCCAAAGCTGTAAAACTCCAAATGTCCAATAATCCGAAACTCCGAAAGTCCAAAACTCAAACAATCCAAAACTCCAAAAATCCAGAACTCCAAAAATCCAAAACTCCAAAATTCCGAAACTCGGAAACTCCAAAACTCGGAAACTCCAAAACTCCGAACCTCCAAAACTCCAAAACTCCACAACCCCTCCAAACTCAAAACCTCCAAAAATCCAAAACACCAAAACTCCAATGCTTTAAAAATCCAAAACTCCAAAAATCCAAAACTCCAAAAATCGAAAACTTAAAAACTCCAAAACTCCAAAACTCCGAAACTACAAAATTCTGAAACTCCAAAACTCCGAAACTCACAAATTCCGAAACTCCGCAACCCGGAATCTCCAAAACTGAAACTCCAAAACTCCAAAACTCCAAAGCTCTAAAGCTCCAAAAGTCCAAAAATCGAAAACTCGAAAACTCCAAAACTGCAAAAATCCAAAACTCCAAAATTCCGAAACTCGGAAACTCCAAAACTCCGAACCTCCAAAATCTCCAAAGCTCCACAACTCCGAATCTCCAAAACTCCGAAACTCCAAAAATCCATACCTCCAAAATCCAAAATTCTAAAACTCCAAAAATCCAAAACTTCAAAATTTTGGAACAACAAAACCCCAAATCTCCAAAAATCCATACCTCCAAAACTCCAAAAATCCATAACTCCGAAACTCCAAAACTCCAAAAGTGCAAAAATACAAAACTCCAAAACTCAAAAACTCCGAAACTCCAAAAATCCAAAACTCCAAAGCTCCAAAACTCCGAAACTCCGAAAATCCAAAACACCAAAACTCCAAAACTCTAACTCCAAAACTCCAAAACTCCAAAACTACAAAATTACAAATCTCCAAAACTGCAAAAATCCAAAACTCCAAAATTCCGAAACTCGGAAACTCCAAAACTCCGAAACTCCGAAACTCCGAAAATCCAGAACTCCAAAACTCCAAAGCTCTAAAACTCCAGACGTCCAATAATCCGAAACTCCGAAAGTCCAAAACTCCAAACATAAAGAACTCCAAAAATCCAAAACTTAAAATTCGAAACTCCAAAACTCCAAAGCTCCGAAACTGCAAAACTCCAAAACTCCAAAACTCCAAAATTCCGAAACTCGGAAACTCCAAAACTCCGAAACTCCGAAAATCCAGAACTCCAAAACTCCAAAACTCTAAAGCTCTAAAACTCCAGACGTCCAATAATCCGAAACTCCGAAAGTCCAAAACTCCAAACATCCAAAACTCCAAAAATCCAAAACTTAAAATTCGAAACTCCAAAACTCCAAAACTCCGAAACTGCAAAACTCCAAAACTCCGAAACTCCAAAATTCCGAAACTCCAAAACTCCGAAACTCCAAAGCTCTAAAACTCCAAAACTCCAAAACTCCAAAAATCCAAAACTCCAAAATTCCGAAACTCGGAAACTCCAAAACTCGGAAACTCCAAAACTCCGAACCTCCAAAACTCCAAAACTCCACAACCCCTCAAAACTCAAAACCTCCAAAAATCCAAAACACCAAAACTCCAATGCTTTAAAAATCCAAAACTCCAAAAATCCAAAACTCCAAAAATTGAAAACTCCACAAATCCGAAACTCCAAAACTCCGAAACTCCAAAACTCTGAAACTCCAAAACTCCGAAACTCCGCAACCCCGAATCTCCAAAACTCTGAAACTCCAAAACTCCGAAACTCCAAAAATCCAGAACTCCAAAACTACAAAGCTGTAAAACTCCAAATGTCCAATAATCCGAAACTTCGAAAGTCCAAAACTCAAACAATCCAAAACTCCAAAAATCCAAAACTCCAAAATTCCGAAACTCGGAAACTCCAAAACTCGGAAACTCCAAAACTCCGAACCTCCAAAACTCCAAAACTCCACAACCCCTCCAAACTCAAAACCTCCAAAAATTCAAAACACCAAAACTCCAATGCTTTAAAAATCCAAAACTCCAAAAATCCAAAACTCCAAAAATCGAAAACTTAAAAACTCCAAAACTCCAAAACTCCGAAACTAAAAACTCTGAAACTCCAAAACTCCGAAACTCACAAATTCCGAAACTCTGCAACCCGGAATCTCCAAAACTGAAACTCCAAAACTCCGAAACTCAAAAATCCAGAACTCCAAAACTCCAAAGCTCTAAAGCTCCAAAAGTCCAAAAATCGAAAACTCCAAAACTCGAAAACTCCAAAACTGCAAAAATCCAAAACTCCAAAATTCCGAAACTCGGAAACTCCAAAACTCCGAACCTCCAAACTCTCCAAAGCTCCACAACTCCGAATCTCCAAAACTCCGAAACTCCAAAAATCCATACGTCCAAAATCCAAAATTCTAAAACTCCAAAAATCCAAAACTACAAAATTTTGGAACAACAAAACCCCAAATCTCCAAAAATCCATACCTCCAAAACTCCAAAAATCCATAACTCCGAAACTCCAAAACTCCAGAAGTGCAAAAATACAAAACTCCAAAACTCAAAAACTCCGAAACTCCAAAAATCCAAAACTCCAAAGCTCCAAAACTCCGAAACTCCGAAAATCCAAAACACCAAAACTCCAAAACTCTGAAACTCCAAAACTCCAAAACTACAAAATTACAAAACTCCAAAACTGCAAAAATCCAAAACTCCAAAATTCCGAAACTCGGAAACTCCAAAACTCCGAAACTCCAAAAATCCAGAACTCCAAAACTCCAAAGCTCTAAAACTCCAGACGTCCAATAATCCAAAACTCCGAAAGTCCAAAACTCCAAACATCCAGAACTCCAAAAATCCAAAACTTAAAATTCGAAACTCCAAAACTCCAAAACTCCGAAACTGCAAAACTCCAAAACTCCGAAACTCCAAAATTCCGAAACTCCAAAACTCCGAAACTCCGAAAATCCGGAACTCCAAAACTCCAAAACTCCAAAAATCCAAAACTCCAAAATTCCGAAACTCGGAAACCACAAAACTCGGAAACTCCGAAACTCCAAAACTCCAAAACTCCAAAACTCCGAAACTCCAAAACTCCAAAACTCCAAAACTCCGAAACTCCAAAACTCCAAAACTCCGAAACTCCGAAACTCCGAAACTCCGAAACTCCAAAACTCCAAAACTCCAAAACTCCAATACTCCAAAACTCCAAAACTCCGAAACTCCGAAACTCCAAAACTCTAATACTCCAAAACTCCGAAACTCCAAAACTCCAAAACTCCAAAACTCCGAAACTCCAAAACTCCAATACTCCAAAACTCCGAAACTCCAAAACTCCGAAACTCCAAAACTCCAAAACTCCAATACTCCAAAACTCCAAAACTCCAAAACACCGAAACTCCGAAACTCCGAAACTCCAAAACTCCAAAACTCCAAAACTCCGAAACTCCAAAACTCCGAAACTCCAAAACTCCAAAACTCCGAAACTCCGAAACTCCAAAACTCCGAAACTCCAAAACTCCGAACCTCCAAAACTCCAAAACTCCGCAACCCCTCAAAACTCAAAACCTCCAAAAATCCAAAACACCAAAACTCCAATGCTTTAAAAATCCAAAACTCCAAAAATCCAAAACTCCAAAAATTGAAAACTCCACAAATCCGAAACTCCAAAACTCCGAAACTCCAAAACTCTGAAACTCCAAAACTCCGAAACTCACAAACTCCGAAACTCCGCAACCCCGAATCTCCAAAACTCTGAAACTCCAAAACTCCGAAACTCCAAAAATCCAGAACTCCAAAACTCCAAAGCTGTAAAACTCCAAATGTCCAATAATCCGAAACTCCGAAAGTCCAAAACTCAAACAATCCAAAACTCCAAAAATCCAAAACTCCAAAAATCCAAAACTCCGAAATTCCGAAACTCGGAAACTCCAAAACTCGGAAACTCCAAAACTCCGAACCTCCAAAACTCCAAAACTCCACAACCCCTCCAAACTCAAAACCTCCAAAAATCCAAAACACCAAAACTCCAATGCTTTAAAAATCCAAAACTCCAAAAATCCAAAACTCCAAAAATCGAAAACTTAAAAACTCCAAAACTCCAAAACTCCGAAACTACAAAATTCTGAAACTCCAAAACTCCGAAACTCACAAATTCCGAAACTCCGCAACCCGGAATCTCCAAAACTGAAACTCCAAAACTCCAAAACTCCAAAGCTCTAAAGCTCCAAAAGTCCAAAAATCGAAAACTCGAAAACTCCAAAACTGCAAAAATCCAAAACTCCAAAATTCCGAAACTCGGAAACTCCAAAACTCCGAACCTCCAAAATCTCCAAAGCTCCACAACTCCGAATCTCCAAAACTCCGAAACTCCAAAAATCCATACCTCCAAAATCCAAAATTCTAAAACTCCAAAAATCCAAAACTTCAAAATTTTGGAACAACAAAACCCCAAATCTCCAAAAATCCATACCTCCAAAACTCCAAAAATCCATAACTCCGAAACTCCAAAACTCCAAAAGTGCAAAAATACAAAACTCCAAAACTCAAAAACTCCGAAACTCCAAAAATCCAAAACTCCAAAGCTCCAAAACTCCGAAACTCCGAAAATCCAAAACACCAAAACTCCAAAACTCAAACTCCAAAACTCCAAAACTCCAAAACTCCAAAACTACAAAATTACAAAACTCCAAAACTGCAAAAATCCAAAACTCCAAAATTCCGAAACTCGGAAACTCCAAAACTCCGAAACTCCGAAACTCCGAAAATCCAGAACTCCAAAACTCCAAAGCTCTAAAACTCCAGACGTCCAATAATCCGAAACTCCGAAAGTCCAAAACTCCAAACATCCAGAACTCCAAAAATCCAAAACTTAAAATTCGAAACTCCAAAACTCCAAAGCTCCGAAACTGCAAAACTCCAAAACTCCAAAACTCCAAAATTCCGAAACTCGGAAACTCCAAAACTCCGAAACTCCGAAAATCCAGAACTCCAAAACTCCAAAACTCTAAAGCTCTAAAACTCCAGACGTCCAATAATCCGAAACTCCGAAAGTCCAAAACTCCAAACATCCAAAACTCCAAAAATCCAAAACTTAAAATTCGAAACTCCAAAACTCCAAAACTCCGAAACTGCAAAACTCCAAAACTCCGAAACTCCAAAATTCCGAAACTCCAAAACTCCGAAACTCCAAAGCTCTAAAACTCCAAAACTCCAAAACTCCAAAAATCCAAAACTCCAAAATTCCGAAACTCGGAAACTCCAAAACTCGGAAACTCCAAAACTCCGAACCTCCAAAACTCCAAAACTCCACAACCCCTCAAAACTCAAAACCTCCAAAAATCCAAAACACCAAAACTCCAATGCTTTAAAAATCCAAAACTCCAAAAATCCAAAACTCCAAAAATTGAAAACTCCACAAATCCGAAACTCCAAAACTCCGAAACTCCAAAACTCTGAAACTCCAAAACTCCGAAACTCACAAACTCCGAAACTCCGCAACCCCAAATCTCCAAAACTCTGAAACTCCAAAACTCCGAAACTCCAAAAATCCAGAACTCCAAAACTACAAAGCTGTAAAACTCCAAATGTCCAATAATCCGAAACTTCGAAAGTCCAAAACTCAAACAATCCAAAACTCCAAAAATCCAAAACTCCAAAATTCCGAAACTCGGAAACTCCAAAACTCGGAAACTCCAAAACTCCGAACCTCCAAAACTCCAAAACTCCACAACCCCTCCAAACTCAAAACCTCCAAAAATCCAAAACACCAAAACTCCAATGCTTTAAAAATCCAAAACTCCAAAAATCCAAAACTCCAAAAATCGAAAACTTAAAAACTCCAAAACTCCAAAACTCCGAAACTACAAAACTCTGAAACTCCAAAACTCCGAAACTCACAAATTCCGAAACTCCGCAACCCGGAATCTCCAAAACTGAAACTCCAAAACTCCGAAACTCAAAAATCCAGAACTCCAAAACTCCAAAGCTCTAAAGCTCCAAAAGTCCAAAAATCGAAAACTCGAAAACTCCAAAACTGCAAAAATCCAAAACTCCAAAATTCCGAAACTCGGAAACTCCAAAACTCCGAACCTCCAAACTCTCCAAAGCTCCACAACTCCGAATCTCCAAAAATCCATACCTCCAAAATCCAAAATTCTAAAACTCCAAAAATCCAAAACTACAAAATTTTGGAACAACAAAACCCCAAATCTCCAAAAATCCATACCTCCAAAACTCCAAAAATCCATAACTCCGAAACTCCAAAACTCCAGGAGTGCAAAAATACAAAACTCCAAAACTCAAAAACTCCGAAACTCCGAAAATCCAAAACTCCAAAATTCCGAAACTCGGAAACTCCAAAACTCCGAAACTCCGAAACTCCAAAAATCCAGACCTCCAAAACTCCAAAGCTCTAAAACTCCAGACGTCCAATAATCCAAAACTCCGAAAGTCCAAAACTCCAAACATCCAGAACTCCAAAAATCCAAAACTTAAAATTCGAAACTCCAAAACTCCAAAACTCCGAAACTGCAAAACTCCAAAACTCCGAAACTCCAAAATTCCGAAACTCCAAAACTCCGAAACTCCGAAAATCCGGAAATCCAAAACTCCAAAACTCCAAAAATCCAAAACTCCAAAATTCCGAAACTCGGAAACCACAAAACTCGGAAACTCCAAAACTCCGAACCTCCAAAACTCCACAACCCCTCAAAACTCAAAACCTCCAAAAATCCAAAACACCAAAACTCCAATGCTTTAACAATCCAAAACTCCAAAAATCGAAAACTTAAAAACTCCAAAACTCCACAAATCCGAAACTCCAAAACTCCAAAACTCCGAATCTCCAAAACTCTGAAACTCCAAAACTCCGAAACTCCAAAAATCCAGAACTCCACAACCCCGAATCTCCAAAACTGCGAAACTCCAAAAATCCATACCTCCAAAATCCAAAATTCTAAAACTCCAAAACTACAAAACTACAAAATTCTGGAACAACAAAACCCCGAATCTCCAAAAATCCAAAAATCCGAAACTCCAAAACTCATAAATTCCGAAACTCCAAAACACAAAAATTCCGAAACTCCACAACCCTGAACCTCTAAAACTCCGAAACTCCAAAACTCCGAAACTCCGGAAATCCGAAACTCCAAAACTCCAAAACTCCGAAACTCGAAAACTCCAAAACTCCGAAACTCCGAAGGTCCACAACTCAAAAACTCCGAAACTCCGAAACTCCGAAACTCCAATAATCCGCAACTCCGAAAATCCAAAGCTCCAAAAATCCAAAACACAAAAACTCCAATGCTCCAAATATCCAAAACTCCAAAAATCGAAAACTTAAAAACTCCAAAACTCGAAAAATCCGAAGCTCCAAAACGTGAAAACTCCGTAACCCCGAATCTCCAAAACTCCAAAAATCCATACCTCCAAAATCCAAAATTCTAAAACTCCAAAACTCCAAAACTACAAAATTCTGGAACAAAACCCCAAATCTCCAAAACTCCAAAAATCCAAAACTCCAAAAGTGCAAAATCCAAAACTCAAAAACTCCAAAACTCCAAAACTCTGAAACACCGAAATTACGAAAATCCGAAACTCCAAAACTCCGAAACTCCAAAACTACAAAATTCCGAAACTCCAAAACTATGAAACTCCAAAATACTTAAACTCACAACACTGAATCTCCAAAACTCCGAAACTCCAAAGCTCTAAAACTTAAAATTCGAAACTCCAAAACTCCAAAATTCCGAAACTCCAAAACTCCGAAACTGCGAAAATCTGGAACTCCAAAACTCCAAAGCTCTAAAACTCCAAAAGTCCAATAATCCGAAACTCCGAAAGTCCAAAACTCCAAAAATCCAAAACTCCAAAAATCCAAAACTCGAAAACTCCAAAACTGCAAAAATCCAAAACTCCAAAATTCCGAAACTCGGAAACTCCAAAACTCTGAACCTCCAAAATCTCCAAAGCTCCACAACCCCGAATCTCCAAAACTCTGAAACTCAAAAAATCCATACCTCCAAAATCCAAAATTCTAAAACTCCAAAACTCCAAAACTACAAAATATTGGAACAACAAAACCCCAAATCTCCGAAAATCCATACCTCCAAAACTCCAAAAATCCAAAACTCCGAAACTCCAAAACTCCAAAAGTGCAAAAATCCAAAACTCCAAAGCTCTAAAACTCCAAAAGTCCAATAATCCGAAACTCCGAAAGTCCAAAACTCCAAAAATCCAAGACTCCAAAAATCCAAAACTCCAAAAATCCAAAACTCGAAAACTCCAAAACTGCAAAAATCCAAAACCCCAAAATTCCGAAACTCGGAAACTCCAAAACTCGGAAACTCCAAAACTCCGAACCTCCAAAATCTCCAAAACTCCACAACACCGAATCTCCAAAACTCCGAAAACTCCAAAATACCATACCTCCAAAATCCAAACTTCTAAAACTCCAAAACTACAAAACTACAAAATTCTGGAACAACAAAACCCCGAATCTCCAAAAATCCATACCTCCAAAACTCCAAAAATCCAAAACTCCAAAACTGCAAAACTCCAAAACTCCAAAACTCCGAAACTCCAAAACTCCAAAACTCCGAAACTCCGAAACTCCGAAACTCCAAAACTCCAAAACTCCAAAACTCCAATACTCCGAAACTCGGAAACTCCAAAACTCGGAAACTCCAAAACTCCGAACCTCCAAAATTCCGAAACTCCAAAACTCCGAAACTCCAAAACTCCAATACTCCAAAACTCCGAAACTCCGAAACTCCGAAACTCCAAAACTCTAATACTCCAAAACTCCGAAACTCCAAAACTCCAAAACTCCAAAACTCCGAAACTCCGAAACTCCGAAACTCCGAAACTCCGAAACTCCGAAACTCCAAAACTCCGAAACTCCAAAACTCCAAAACTCCAATACTCCGAAACTCGGAAACTCCAAAACTCGGAAACTCCAAAACTCCGAACCTCCAAAATTCCGGAACTCCAAAACTCCGAAACTCCAAAACTCCAATACTCCAAAACTCCGAAACTCCGAAACTCCGAAACTCCAAAACTCCAAAACTCCAAAACTCCAATACTCCAAAACTCCAAAACTCCGCAACCCGGAATCTCCAAAACTGAAACTCCAAAACTCCGAAACTCAAAAATCCAGAACTCCAAAACTCCAAAGCTCTAAAGCTCCAAAAGTCCAAAAATCGAAAACTCGAAAACTCCAAAACTGCAAAAATCCGAAACTCCAAAATTCCGAAACTCGGAAACTCCAAAACTCCGAACCTCCAAAATCTCCAAAGCTCCACAACTCCGAATCTCCAAAACTCCGAAACTCCAAAAATCCATACCTCCAAAATCCAAAATTCTAAAACTCCAAAAATCCAAAACTACAAAATTTTGGAACAACAAAACCCCAAATCTCCAAAAATCCATACCTCCAAAACTCCAAAAATCCATAACTCCGAAACTCCAAAACTCCAGAAGTGCAAAAATACAAAACTCCAAAACTCAAAAACTCCGAAACTCCAAAAATCCAAAACTCCAAAGCTCCAAAACTCCGAAACTCCGAAAATCCAAAACACCAAAACTCCAAAACTCTGAAACTCCAAAACTCCAAAACTCCAAAACTACAAAATTACAAAACTCCAAAACTGCAAAAATCCAAAACTCCAAAATTCCGAAACTCGGAAACTCCAAAACTCCGAAACTCCGAAAATCCAGAACTCCAAAACTCCAAAGCTCTCAAACTCCAGACGTCCAATAATCCAAAACTCCGAAAGTCCAAAACTCCAAACATCCAGAACTCCAAAAATCCAAAACTTAAAATTCGAAACTCCAAAACTCCAAAACTCCGAAACTGCAAAACTCCAAAACTCCGAAACTCCAAAATTCCGAAACTCCAAAACTCCGAAACTCCGAAAATCCGGAACTCCAAAACTCCAAAACTCCAAAAATCCAAAACTCCAAAATTCCGAAACTCGGAAACCACAAAACTCGGAAACTCCAAAACTACGAACCTCCAAAACTCCACAACCCCTCAAAACTCAAAACCTCCAAAAATCCAAAACACCAAAACTCCAATGCTTTAAAAATCCAAAACTCCAAAAATCGAAAACTTAAAAACTCCAAAACTCCACAAATCCGAAACTCCAAAACTCCAAAACTCCGAATCTCCAAAACTCTGAAACTCCAAAACTCCGAAACTCCAAAAATCCAGAACTCCACAACCCCGAATCTCCAAAACTGCGAAACTCCAAAAATCCATACCTCCAAAATCCAAAATTCTAAAACTCCAAAACTACAAAACTACAAAATTCTGGAACAACAAAACCCCGAATCTCCAAAAATCCAAAAATCCGAAACTCCAAAACTCATAAATTCCGAAACTCCAGAACACAAAAATTCCGAAACTCCACAACCCTGAACCTCTAAAACTCCGAAACTCCAAAACTCCGAAACTCCGGAAATCGGAAACTCCAAAACTCCAAAACTCCGAAACTAGAAAACTCCAAAACTCCGAAACTCCGAAAGTCCAAAACTCAAAAACTCCGAAACTCCGAAACTCCAATAATCCGCAACTCCGAAAATCCAAAGCTCCAAAAATCCAAAACACAAAAACTCCAATGCTCCAAATATCCAAAACTCCAAAAATCGAAAACTTAAAAACTCCAAAACTCGAAAAATCCGAAGCTCCAAAACGTGAAAACTCCGAAACCCCGAATCTCCAAAACTCCAAAAATCCATACCTCCAAAATCCAAAATTCTAAAACTCCAAAACTCCAAAACTACAAAATTCTGGAACAAAACCCCAAATCTCCAAAACTCCAAAAGTGCAAAATCCAAAACTCAAAAACTCCAAAACTCCAAAACTCTGAAACACCGAAATTACGAAAATCCGAAACTCCAAAACTCCGAAACTCCAAAACTACAAAATTCCGAAACTCCAAAACTATGAAACTCCAAAATACTTAAACTCACAACACTGAATCTCCAAAACTCCGAAACTCCAAAGCTCTAAAACTTAAAATTCGAAACTCCAAAACTCCAAAATTCCGAAACTCCAAAACTCCGAAACTGCGAAAATCAGGAACTCCAAAACTCCCAAGCTCTAAAACTCCAAAAGTCCAATAATCCGAAAGTCCAAAACTCCAAAAATCCAAAACTCCAAAAATCCAAAACTCGAAAACTCCAAAACTGCAAAAATCCAAAACTCCAAAATTCCGAAACTCGGAAACTCCGAAACTCCAAAACTCCGAAACTCCGAAACTCCGAAACTCCAAAATCTCCAAAGCTCCACAACCCCGAATCTCCAAAACTCTGAAACTCAAAAAATCCATACCTCCAAAATCCAAAATTCTAAAACTCCAAAACTCCAAAACTACAAAATATTGGAACAACAAAACCCCAAATCTCCAAAAATCCATACCTCCAAAACTCCAAAAGTACAAAAATCCAAAACTCCAAAGCTCTAAAACTCCAAAAGTCCAATAATCCGAAACTCCGAAAGTCCAAAACTCCAAAAATCCAAGACTCCAAAAATCCAAAACTCCAAAAATCCAAAACTCGAAAACTCCAAAACTGCAAAAATCCAAAACCCCAAAATTCCGAAACTCGGAAACTCCAAAACTCGGAAACTCCAAAACTCCGAACCTCCAAAATCTCCAAAACTCCACAACACCGAATCTCCAAAACTCCGAAAACTCCAAAATTCCATACCTCCAAAATCCAAACTTCTAAAACTCCAAAACTACAAAACTACAAAATTCTGGAACAACAGAACCCCGAATCTCCAAAAATCCATACCTCCAAAACTCCAAAAATCCAAAACTCCGAAATTCCAAAACTCCAAAAGTGCAAAAATCCAAAACTCCAAAACTCCAAAAATCCAAAACTCCAAAACTCCAAAACTCCAAAACTCCGAAACTCCGAAACTCCAAAACTCCAAAACTCCAAAACTCCGAAACTCCGAAACTCCAAAACTCCAAAACTCCGAAACTCCGAAACTCCGAAACTCCAAAACTCCAAAACTCCAAAACTCCAATACTCCAAAACTCCAAAACTCCGAAACTCCGAAACTCCGAAACTCCAAAACTCTAATACTCCAAAACTCCGAAACTCCAAAACTCCAAAACTCCAAAACTCCAAAACTCCGAAACTCCGAAACTCCGAAACTCCGAAACTCCGAAACTCCAAAACTCCGAAACTCCAAAACTCCAAAACTCCAATACTCCGAAACTCGGAAACTCCAAAACTCGGAAACTCCAAAACTCCGAACCTCCAAAATTCCGAAACTCCAAAACTCCGAAACTCCAAAACTCCAATACTCCAAAACTCCGAAACTCCAAAACTCCGAAACTCCAAAACTCCAAAACACCGAAACTCCGAAACTCCGAAACTCCGAAACTCCAAAACTCCAAAACTCCAAAACTCCGAAACTCCAAAACTCCGAAACTCCAAAACTCCAAAACTCCGAAACTCCGAAACTCCAAAACTCCGAAACTCCAAAACTCCGAACCTCCAAAACTCCAAAACTCCACAACCCCTCAAAACTCAAAACCTCAAAAAATCCAAAACACCAAAACTCCAATGCTTTAAAAATCCAAAACTCCAAAAATCCAAAACTCCAAAAATTGAAAACTCGAAAACTCCAAAACTGCAAAAATCCAAAACTCCAAAATTCCGAAACTCGGAAACTCCAAAACTCCGAACCTCCAAAATCTCCAAAGCTCCACAACTCCGAATCTCCAAAACTCCGAAACTCCAAAAATCCATACCTCCAAAATCCAAAATTCTAAAACTCCAAAAATCCAAAACTACAAAATTTTGGAACAACAAAACCCCAAATCTCCAAAAATCCATACCTCCAAAACTCCAAAAATCCATAACTCCGAAACTCCAAAACTCCAGAAGTGCAAAAATACAAAACTCCAAACCTCAAAAACTCCGAAACTCCAAAAATCCAAAACTCCAAAGCTCCAAAACTCCGAAACTCCTAAAATCCAAAACACCAAAACTCCAAAACTCTGAAACTCCAAAACTCCAAAACTCCAAAACTACAAAATTACAAAACTCCAAAACTGCAAAAATCTAAAACTCCAAAATTCCGAAACTCGGAAACTCCAAAACTCTGAAACTCCGAAAATCCAGAACTCCAAAACTCCAAAGCTCTCAAACTCCAGACGTCCAATAATCCAAAACTCCGAAAGTCCAAAACTCCAAACATCCAGAACTCCAAAAATCCAAAACTTAAAATTCGAAACTCCAAAACTCCAAAACTCCGAAACTGCAAAACTCCAAAACTCCGAAACTCCAAAATTCCGAAACTCCAAAACTCCGAAACTCCGAAAATCCGGAACTCCAAAACTCCAAAACTCCAAAAATCCAAAACTCCAAAATTCCGAAACTCGGAAACCACAAAACTCGGAAACTCCAAAACTACGAACCTCCAAAACTCCACAACCCCTCAAAACTCAAAACCTCCAAAAATCCAAAACACCAAAACTCCAATGCTTTAAAAATCCAAAACTCCAAAAATCGAAAACTTAAAAACTCCAAAACTCCACAAATCCGAAACTCCAAAACTCCAAAACTCCGAATCTCCAAAACTCTGAAACTCCAAAACTCCGAAACTCCAAAAATCCAGAACTCCACAACCCCGAATCTCCAAAACTGCGAAACTCCAAAAATCCATACCTCCAAAATCCAAAATTCTAAAACTCCAAAACTACAAAACTACAAAATTCTGGAACAAAACCCCGAATCTCCAAAAATCGAAAAATCCGAAACTCCAAAACTCATAAATTCCGAAACTCCAAAACACAAAAATTCCGAAACTCCACAACCCTGAACCTCTAAAACTCCGAAACTCCAAAACTCCGAAACTCCGGAAATCCGAAACTCCAAAACTCCAAAACTCCGAAACTCGAAAACTCCAAAACTCCGAAACTCCGAAAGTCCAAAACTCAAAAACTCCGAAACTCCGAAACTCCGAAACTCCAATAATCCGCAACTCCGAAAATCCAAAGCTCCAAAAATCCAAAACACAAAAACTCCAATGCTCCAAATATCCAAAACTCCAAAAATCGAAAACTTAAAAACTCCAAAACTCGAAAAATCCGAAGCTCCAAAACGTGAAAACTCCGAAACCCCGAATCTCCAAAACTCCAAAAATCCATACCTCCAAAATCCAAAATTCTAAAACTCCAAAACTCCAAAACTACAAAATTCTGGAACAAAACCCCAAATCTCCAAAACTCCAAAAATCCAAAACTCCAAAAGTGCAAAATCCAAAACTCAAAAACTCCAAAACTCCAAAACTCTGAAACACCGAAATTACGAAAATCCGAAACTCCAAAACTCCGAAACTCCAAAACTACAAAATTCCAAAACTCCAAAACTATGAAACTCCAAAATACTTAAACTCACAACACTGAATCTCCAAAACTCCGAAACTCCAAAGCTCTAAAACTTAAAATTCGAAACTCCAAAACTCCAAAATTCCGAAACTCCAAAACTCCGAAACTGCGAAAATCTGGAACTCCAAAACTCCAAAGCTCTAAAACTCCAAAAGTCCAATAATCCGAAACTCCGAAAGTCCAAAACTCCAAAAATCCAAAACTCCAAAAATCCAAAACTCGAAAACTCCAAAACTGCAAAAATCCAAAACTCCAAAATTCCGAAACTCGGAAACTCCAAAACTCTGAACCTCCAAAATCTCCAAAGCTCCACAACCCCGAATCTCCAAAACTCTGAAACTCAAAAAATCCATACCTCCAAAATCCAAAATTCTAAAACTCCAAAACTCCAAAACTACAAAATATTGGAACAACAAAACCCCAAATCTCCAAAAATCCATACCTCCAAAACTCCAAAAATCCAAAACTCCGAAACTCCAAAACTCCAAAAGTGCAAAAATCCAAAACTCCAAAGCTCTAAAACTCCAAAAGTCCAATAATCCGAAACTCCGAATGTCCAAAACTCCAAAAATCCAAGACTCCAAAAATCCAAAACTCCAAAAATCCAAAACTCGAAAACTCCAAAACTGCAAAAATCCAAAACCCCAAAATTCCGAAACTCGGAAACTCCAAAACTCGGAAACTCCAAAACTCCGAACCTCCAAAATCTCCAAAACTCCACAACACCGAATCTCCAAAACTCCGAAAACTCCAAAATACCATACCTCCAAAATACAAACTTCTAAAACTCCAAAACTACAAAACTACAAAATTCTGGAACAACAAAACCCCGAATCTCCAAAAATCCATACCTCCAAAACTCCAAAAATCCAAAACTCCGAAATTCCAAAACTCCAAAAGTGCAAAAATCCAAAACTCCAAAACTCCAAAACTCCAAAAATCCAAAACTCCAAAACTCCAAAACTCCTAAACTCCGAAGCTCCGAAACTCCGAAACACCAAAACTCCAAAACTCCGAAACTCCAAAACTCCAAAACTCCAAAACTCCGAAACTCCGAAACTCCAAAACTCCAAAACTCCAAAACTCCAAAACTCCAAAACTCCGAAACTCCAAAACTCCAAAACTCCGAAACTCCGAAACTCCGAAACTCCGAAACTTCAAAACTCCAAAACTCCAAAACTCCAATACTCCAAAACTCCAAAACTCCGAAACTCCGAAACTCCGAAACTCCAAAACTCTAATACTCCAAAACTCCGAAACTCCAAAACTCCAAAACTCCAAAACTCCAAAGCTCCGAAACTCCGAAACTCCGAAACTCCGAAACTCCAAAACTCCGAAACTCCAAAACTCCAAAACTCCAATACTCCGAAACTCGGAAACTCCAAAACTCGGAAACTCCAAAACTCCGAACCTCCAAAATTCCGAAACTCCAAAACTCCGAAACTCCAAAACTCCAATACTCCAAAACTCCGAAACTCCGAAACTCCGAAACTCCAAAACTCCAAAACTCCAATACTCCAAAACTCCAAAACTCCGCAACCCGGAATCTCCAAAACTGAAACTCCAAAACTCCGAAACTCAAAAATCCAGAACTCCAAAACTCCAAAGCTCTAAAGCTCCAAAAGTCCAAAAATCGAAAACTCGAAAACTCCAAAACTGCAAAAATCCAAAACTCCAAAATTCCGAAACTCGGAAACTCCAAAGCTCAAGTAAAACTCTAGTTTGGGCGAGTTGGTTCATGATGAAATAAATGATGGCGTCATGATGGCGTTCATGATGGCGTCAGTCCTGTGTTTTGTGTGCCTTCTGTGTCCCCGTTTCTTGCGCCATACCAGTTTTTATTCCAAAGCTCCGAACCTCCAAAATCTCCAATGCTTCACAACTCCGAATCTCCAAAACTCCGAAACTCCAAAAATCCATACCTCCAAAATCCAAAATTCTAAAACTCCAAAAATCCAAAACTACAAAATTTTGGAACAACAAAACCCCAAATCTCCAAAAATCCATACCTCCAAAACTCCAAAAATCCATAACTCCGAAACTCCAAAACTCCAGAAGTGCAAAAATACAAAACTCCAAAACTCAAAAACTCCGAAACTCCAAAAATCCAAAACTCCAAAGCTCCAAAACTCCGAAACTCCGAAAATCCAAAACACCAAAACTCCAAAACTCTGAAACTCCAAAACTCCAAAACTCCAAAACTCCAAAACTACAAAATTACAAAACTCCAAAACTGCAAAAATCCAAAACTCCAAAATTCCGAAACTCGGAAACTCCAAAACTCCGAAACTCCGAAACTCCGAAAATCCAGAACTCCAAAACTCCAAAGCTCTCAAACTCCAGACGTCCAATAATCCAAAACTCCGAAAGTCCAAAACTCCAAACATCCAGAACTCCAAAAATCCAAAACTTAAAATTCGAAACTCCAAAACTCCGAAACTGCAAAACTCCAAAACTCCGAAACTCCAAAATTCCGAAACTCCAAAACTCCGAAACTCCGAAAATCCGGAACTCCAAAACTCCAAAACTCCAAAAATCCAAAACTCCAAAATTCCGAAACTCGGAAACCACAAAACTCGGAAACTCCAAAACTACGAACCTCCAAAACTCCACAACCCCTCAAAACTCAAAACCTCCAAAAATCCAAAACACCAAAACTCCAATGCTTTAAAAATCCAAAACTCCAAAAATCGAAAACTTAAAAACTCCAAAACTCCACAAATCCGAAACTCCAAAACTCCAAAACTCCGAATCTCCAAAACTCTGAAACTCCAAAACTCCGAAACTCCAAAAATCCAGAACTCCACAACCCCGAATCTCCAAAACTGCGAAACTCCAAAAATCCATACCTCCAAAATCCAAAATTCTAAAACTCCAAAACTACAAAACTACAAAATACTGGAACAACAAAACCCCGAATCTCCAAAAATCCAAAAATCCGAAACTCCAAAACTCATAAATTCCGAAACTCCAGAACACAAAAATTCCGAAACTCCACAACCCTGAACCTCTAAAACTCCGAAACTCCAAAACTCCGAAACTCCGGAAATCGGAAACTCCAAAACTCCAAAACTCCGAAACTCGAAAACTCCAAAACTCCGAAACTCCGAAAGTCCAAAACTCAAAAACTCCGAAACTCCGAAACTCCGAAACTCCAATAATCCGCAACTCCGAAAATCCAAAGCTCCAAAAATCCAAAACACAAAAACTCCAATGCTCCAAATATCCAAAACTCCAAAAATCGAAAACTTAAAAACTCCAAAACTCGAAAAATCCGAAGCTCCAAAACGTGAAAACTCCGAAACCCCGAATCTCCAAAACTCCAAAAATCCATACCTCCAAAATCCAAAATTCTAAAACTCCAAAACTCCAAAACTACAAAATTCTGGAACAAAACCCCAAATCTCCAAAACTCCAAAAGTGCTAAATCCAAAACTCAAAAACTCCAAAACTCCAAAACTCTGAAACACCGAAATTACGAAAATCCGAAACTCCAAAACTCCGAAACTCCAAAACTACAAAATTCCGAAACTCCAAAACTATGAAACTCCAAAATACTTAAACTCACAACACTGAATCTCCAAAACTCCGAAACTCCAAAGCTCTAAAACTTAAAATTCGAAACTCCAAAACTCCAAAATTCCGAAACTCCAAAACTCCGAAACTGCGAAAATCAGGAACTCCAAAACTCCAAAGCTCTAAAACTACAAAAGTCCAATAATCCGAAACTCCGAAAGTCCAAAACTCCAAAAATCCAAAACTCCAAAAATCCAAAACTCGAAAACTCCAAAACTGCAAAAATCCAAAACTCCAAAATTCCGAAACTCGGAAACTCCGAAACTCCAAAACTCCGAAACTCCGAAACTCCGAAACTCCAAAATCTCCAAAGCTCCACAACCCCGAATCTCCAAAACTCTGAAACTCAAAAAATCCATACCTCCAAAATCCAAAATGCTAAAACTCCAAAACTCCAAAACTACAAAATATTGGAACAACAAAACCCCAAATCTCCAAAAATCCATACCTCCAAAACTCCAAAAGTGCAAAAATCCAAAACTCCAAAGCTCTAAAACTCCAAAAGTCCAATAATCCGAAACTCCGAAAGTCCAAAACTCCAAAAATCCAAGACTCCAAAAATCCAAAACTCCAAAAATCCAAAACTCGAAAACTCCAAAACTGCAAAAATCCAAAACCCCAAAATTCCGAAACTCGGAAACTCCAAAACTCGGAAACTCCAAAACTCCGAACCTCCAAAATCTCCAAAACTCCACAACACCGAATCTCCAAAACTCCGAAAACTCCAAAATTCCATACCTCCAAAATCCAAACTTCTAAAACTCCAAAACTACAAAACTACAAAATTCTGGAACAACAAAACCCCGAATCTCCAAAAATCCATACCTCCAAAACTCCAAAAATCCAAAACTCCGAAATTCCAAAACTCCAAAAGTGCAAAAATCCAAAACTCCAAAACTCCAAAAATCCAAAACTCCAAAACTCCAAAACTCCTAAACTCCGAAGCTCCGAAACTCCGAAACACCAAAACTCCAAAACTCCAAAACTCCAAAACTCCGAAACTCCGAAACTCCGAAACTCCGAAACTCCAAAACTCCAAAACTCCAAAACTCCAATACTCCAAAACTCCAAAACTCCGAAACTCCGAAACTCCGAAACTCCAAAACTCTAATACTCCAAAACTCCGAAACTCCAAAACTCCAAAACTCCAAAACTCCAAAACTCCGAAACTCCGAAACTCCGAAACTCCGAAACTCCGAAACTCCAAAACTCCGAAACTCCAAAACTCCAAAACTCCAATACTCCGAAACTCGGAAACTCCAAAACTCGGAAACTCCAAAACTCCGAACCTCCAAAATTCCGAAACTCCAAAACTCCGAAACTCCAAAACTCCAATACTCCAAAACTCCGAAACTCCAAAACTCCGAAACTCCAAAACTCCAAAACACCGAAACTCCGAAACTCCGAAACTCCAAAACTCCAAAACTCCAAAACTCCGAAACTCCAAAACTCCGAAACTCCAAAACTCCAAAACTCCGAAACTCCGAAACTCCAAAACTCCGAAACTCCAAAACTCCGAACCTCCAAAACTCCAAAACTCCACAACCCCTCAAAACTCAAAACCTCAAAAAATCCAAAACACCAAAACTCCAATGCTTTAAAAATCCAAAACTCCAAAAATCCAAAACTCCAAAAATTGAAAACTCCACAAATCCGAAACTCCAAAACTCCGAAACTCCAAAACTCTGAAACTCCAAAACTCCGAAACTCACAAACTCCGAAACTCCGCAACCCCGAATCTCCAAAACTCTGAAACTCCAAAACTCCGAAACTCCAAAAATCCAGAACTCCAAAACTCCAAAGCTGTAAAACTCCAAATGTCCAATAATCCGAAACTCCGAAAGTCCAAAACTCAAACAATCCAAAACTCCAAAAATCCAAAACTCCAAAAATCCAAAACTCCAAAAATCCAAAACTCCAAAATTCCGAAACTCGGAAACTCCAAAACTCGGCAACTCCAAAACTCCGAACCTCCAAAACTCCAAAACTCCACAACCCCTCCAAACTCAAAACCTCCAAAAATCCAAAACACCAAAACTCCAATGCTTTAAAAATCGAAAACTCCAAAAATCCAAAACTCCAAAAATCGAAAACTTAAAAACTCCAAAACTCCAAAACTCCGAAACTACAAAACTCTGAAACTCCAAAACTCCGAAACTCACAAATTCCGAAACTCTGCAACCCGGAATCTCCAAAACTGAAACTCCAAAACTCCGAAACTAAAAAATCCAGAACTCCAAAACTCCAAAGCTCTAAAGCTCCAAAAGTCCAAAAATCGAAAACTCGAAAACTCCAAAACTGCAAAAATCCAAAACTCCAAAATTCCGAAACTCGGAAACTCCAAAACTCCGAACCTCCAAAATCTCCAAAGCTCCACAACTCCGAATCTCCAAAACTCCGAAAGTCCAAAAATCCATACCTCCAAAATCCAAAATTCTAAAACTCCAAAAATCCAAAACTTCAAAATTTTGGAACAACAAAACCCCAAATCTCCAAAACTCCAAAACTCCAAAACTCCAAAACTCCAAAACTGCGAAACTCCGAAACTCCAAAACTCCAAAACTCCAAAACTCCAAAACTGCGAAACTCCAAAACTCCAAAACTCCGAAACTCCAAAACTCCAAAACTCCAAAACTCCGAAACTCCAAAACTCCTAAACTCCAAAACTCCAAAACTCCAAAACTGCGAAACTGCGAAACTCCAAAACTCCAAAACTCCAAAACTCCAAAACTGCGAAACTCCAAAACTCCAAAACTCCAAAACTCCAAAACTCCAAAACTCCGAAACTCCAAAACTCCAAAACTCCAAAACTCCGAAACACCAAAACTCCGAAACTCCAAAACTCCAATACTCCAAAACTCCAAAACTCCAACACTCCGAAACTCCAAAACTCCAAAACTCCAAAACTCCAAAACTCCAAAACTCCGAAACTCCAAAACTCCAAACCTCCAAAACTCCAAAACTCCGAAACTCCAAAACTCCAAAACTCCAAAACTCCAAAACTCCAAAACTGCGAAACTCCAAAACTCCGAAACACCGAAACTCCAAAACTCCAAAACTCCAATACTCCGAAACTCCGAAACTCCAAAACTCCGAAACTCCAAAACTCCAAAACTCCAAAACTCCGAAACTCCTAAACTCCAAGACTCCAAAACTCCGAAACTCCGAAACACCGAAACTCCAAAACTCCAAAACTCCAAAACTCCGAAACTCCAAAACTCCAATACTCCAAAACTCCAAAACTCCAAAACTCCGAAACTCCAAAACTCCAAAACTCCAAAACTCCAAAACTCCAAAACTCCGAAACTCCAAAACTCCAAACCTCCAAAACTCCAAAACTCCGAAACTCCAAAACTCCAAAACTCCAAAACTCCAAAACTCCAAAACTGCGAAACTCCAAAACTCCGAAACTCCAAAACTCCAAAAGTCCAAAACTCCAAAACTCCGAAACTCCTAAACTCCAAAACTCCAAAACTCCGAAACTCCGAAACACCGAAACTCCAAAACTCCAAAACTCCAAAACTCCAAAACTCCGAAACTCCAAAACTCCAATACTCCAAAACTCCGAAACTCCAAAACTCCAAAACTCCAAAACTCCAATACTCCGAAACTCCGAAACTCCAAAACTCCGAAACTCCAAAACTCCAAAACTCCAAAACTCCGAAACTCCTAAACTCCAAAACTCCAAAACTCCGAAACTCCGAAACACCGAAACTCCAAAACTCCAAAACTCCAAAACTCCGAAACTCCAAAACTCCAATACTCCAAAACTCCGAAACTCCAAAACTCCGAAACTCCAAAACTCCAAAACTCCAAAACTCCGAAACTCCGAAACTCCAAAACTCCAAAACTCCAAAACTCCGAAACACCAAAACTCCGAAACTCCAAAACTCCAATACTCCAAAACTCCAAAACTCCAAAACTCCGAAACTCCAAAACTCCAAAACTCCAAAACACCAAAACTGCGAAACTCCAAAACTCCAAAACTCCAAAACTCCAAACCTCCAAAACTCCGAAACTCCAAAACTCCAAAACTCCAAAACTCCAAAACTCCAAAACTCCAAAACTGCGAAACTCCAAAACTCCAAAACTCCGAAACTCCAAAACTCCAAAACTCCGAAACTCCAAAACTCCAAAACTCCGAAACTCCAAAACTCCAAAACTCCAAAACTCCAAAACTCCGAAACTCCAAAACTCCAAAACTCCAAAACTCCGAAACTCTGAAACTCCAAAACTCCAAAACTCCAAAACTCCAAAACTCCGAAACTCCGAAACTCCGAAACTCCGAAACTCCAAAACTCCAAAACTCCAAAACTCCGAAACTCCGAAACTCCAAAACTCCAAAACTCCAAAACTCCAAAACTCCAAAACTCCGAAACTCCGAAACTCCGAAACTCCGAAACTCCGAAACTCCAAAACTCCAAAACTCCAAAACTCCGAAACTCCGAAACTCCAAAACTCCAAAACTCCGAAACTCCAAAACTCCAAAACTCCAAAACTCCGAAACTCTGAAACTCCAAAACTCCAAAACTCCAAAACTCCAAAACTCCGAAACTCCGAAACTCCGAAACTCCGAAACTCCAAAACTCCAAAACTCCAAAACTCCGAAACTCCGAAACTCCAAAACTCCAAAACTCCAAAACTCCAAAACTCCAAAACTCCGAAACTCCGAAACTCCGAAACTCCGAAACTCCGAAACTCCAAAACTCCAAAACTCCAAAACTCCGAAACTCCGAAACTCCAAAACTCCAAAACTCCAAAACTCCGAAACTCCAAAACTCCAAAACTCCAAAACTCCAAAACTCCAAAACTCTAAAACTCCGAAACTCCAAAACTCCGAAACTCCAAAACTCCAAAACTCCAAAACTCCGAAACTCCTAAACTCCAAAACTCCAAAACTCCGAAACTCCGAAACACCGAAACTCCAAAACTCCAAAACTCCAAAACTCCAAAACTCCGAAACTCCAAAACTCCAATACTCCAAAACTCCGAAACTCCAAAACTCCAAAACTCCAAAACTCCAATACTCCGAAACTCCGAAACTCCAAAACTCCGAAACTCCAAAACTCCAAAACTCCAAAACTCCAAAACTCCGAAACTCCTAAACTCCAAAACTCCAAAACTCCGAAACTCCGAAACACCGAAACTCCAAAACTCCAAAACTCCAAAACTCCGAAACTCCAAAACTCCAATACTCCAAAACTCCGAAACTCCAAAACTCCGAAACTCCAAAACTCCAAAACTCCAAAACTCCGAAACTCCGAAACTCCAAAACTCCAAAACTCCAAAACTCCGAAACACCAAAACTCCGAAACTCCAAAACTCCAATACTCCAAAACTCCAAAACTCCAAAACTCCGAAACTCCAAAACTCCAAAACTCCAAAACTCCGAAACTCCGAAACTCCAAAACTCCAAAACTCCGAAACTCCAAAACTCCAAAACTCCAAAACTCCAAAACTCCAAAACTCTAAAACTCCGAAACTCCAAAACTCCGAAACTCCAAAACTCCAAAACTCCAAAACTCCGAAACTCCTAAACTCCAAAACTCCAAAACTCCGAAACTCCGAAACACCGAAACTCCAAAACTCCAAAACTCCAAAACTCCAAAACTCCGAAACTCCAAAACTCCAATACTCCAAAACTCCGAAACTCCAAAACTCCAAAACTCCAAAACTCCAATACTCCGAAACTCCGAAACTCCAAAACTCCGAAACTCCAAAACTCCAAAACTCCGAAACTCCTAAACTCCAAATCTCCGAGACTCCGAAACTCCAAAACTCCAAAACTCCGAAACTCCTAAACTCCAAATCTCCGAGACTCCGAAACTCCAAAACTCCAAAACTCCGAAACTCCAAAACTCCAAAACTCCAAAACTCCAAAACTCCAAAACTCCAAAACTCCAAAACTCCAAAACTGCGAAACTCCAAAACTCCAAAACTCCAAAACTCCAAAACTCCGAAACTCCAAAACTCCAAAACTCCAAAACTCCGAAACACCAAAACTCCGAAACTCCAAAACTCCAATACTCCAAAACTCCAAAACTCCAAAACTCCGAAACTCCAAAACTCCAAAACTCCAAAACTCCAAAACTCCGAAACTCCAAAACTCCAAAACTCCAAAACTCCGAAACTCTGAAACTCCAAAACTCCAAAACTCCAAAACTCCAAAACTCCGAAACTCCGAAACTCCGAAACTCCGAAACTCCAAAACTCCAAAACTCCAAAACTCCGAAACTCCGAAACTCCAAAACTCCAAAACTCCAAAACTCCAAAACTCCAAAACTCCAAAACTCCGAAACTCCGAAACTCCGAAACTCCAAAACTCCAAAACTCCAAAACTCCGAAACTCCGAAACTCCAAAACTCCAAAACTCCAAAACTCCGAAACTCCAAAACTCCAAAACTCCAAAACTCCAAAACTCCAAAACTCTAAAACTCCGAAACTCCAAAACTCCGAAACTCCAAAACTCGAAAACTCCAAAACTCCGAAACTCCTAAACTCCAAAACTCCAAAACTCCGAAACTCCGAAACACCGAAACTCCAAAACTCCAAAACTCCAAAACTCCAAAACTCCGAAACTCCAAAACTCCAATACTCCAAAACTCCGAAACTCCAAAACTCCAAAACTCCAAAACTCCAATACTCCGAAACTCCGAAACTCCAAAACTCCGAAACTCCAAAACTCCAAAACTCCAAAACTCCGAAACTCCTAAACTCCAAAACTCCAAAACTCCAAAACTCCAAAACTCCAAAACTCCGAAACTCCAAAACTCCGAAACTCCAAAACTCCAAAACTCCAAAACTCCGTAACTCCAAAACTCAAAAACTCCAAAACTCCAAAACTCCAAAACTGCGAAACTCCAAAACTCCAAAACTCCAAAACTCCAAAACTCCAAAACTGCGAAACTCCAAAACTCCAAAACTCCAAAACTCCAAAACTCCGAAACTTCAAAACTCCAAAACTCCAAAACTCCAAAACTCCGAAACTCCAAAACTCCAAAACTCCAAAACTGCGAAACTCCAAAACTCCGAAACTCCAAAACTCCAAAACTCCAAAACTCCAAAACTCCAAAACTCCAAAACTCCGAAACTCCAAAACTCCAAAACTCCGAAACTCCAAAACTCCAAAACTCCAAAACTCCAAAACTCCGAAACTCCAAAACTCCAAAACTCCAAAACTCCAAAACTCCAAAACTCCAAAACTGCGAAACTCCGAAACTCCAAAACTCCAAAACTCCAAAACTCCAAAACTGCGAAACTCCAAAACTCCAAAACTCCGAAACTCCAAAACTCCAAAACTCCAAAACTCCGAAACTCCAAAACTCCTAAACTCCAAAACTCCAAAACTCCAAAACTGCGAAACTGCGAAACTCCAAAACTCCGAAACTCCTAAACTCCAAAACTCCAAAACTCCGAAACTCCGAAACACCGAAACTCCAAAACTCCAAAACTCCAAAACTCCAAAACTCCGAAACTCCAAAACTCCAATACTCCAAAACTCCGAAACTCCAAAACTCCAAAACTCCAAAACTCCAATACTCCGAAACTCCGAAACTCCAAAACTCCGAAACTCCAAAACTCCAAAACTCCAAAACTCCGAAACTCCAAAACTCCAAAACTCCAAAACTCCGAAACTCCGAAACACCGAAACTCCAAAACTCCAAAACTCCAAAACTCCGAAACTCCAAAACTCCAATACTCCAAAACTCCGAAACTCCAAAACTCCGAAACTCCAAAACTCCAAAACTCCAAAACTCCGAAACTCCGAAACTCCAAAACTCCAAAACTCCAAAACTCCGAAACACCAAAACTCCGAAACACCAAAACTCCGAAACTCCAAAACTCCAAAACTCCAAAACTCCGAAACTCCAAAACTCCAAAACTCCAAAACACCAAAACTGCGAAACTCCAAAACTCCAAAACTCCAAAACTCCAAACCTCCAAAACTCCGAAACTCCAAAACTCCAAAACTCCAAAACTCCAAAACTCCAAAACTCCAAAACTGCGAAACTCCAAAACTCCAAAACTCCGAAACTCCAAAACTCCAAAACTCCGAAACTCCAAAACTCCAAAACTCCGAAACTCCAAAACTCCAAAACTCCAAAACTCCAAAACTCCGAAACTCCAAAACTCCAAAACTCCAAAACTCCGAAACTCTGAAACTCCAAAACTCCAAAACTCCAAAACTCCAAAACTCCGAAACTCCGAAACTCCGAAACTCCGAAACTCCAAAACTCCAAAACTCCAAAACTCCGAAACTCCGAAACTCCAAAACTCCAAAACTCCAAAACTCCAAAACTCCAAAACTCCGAAACTCCGAAACTCCGAAACTCCGAAACTCCAAAACTCCAAAACTCCAAAACTCCGAAACTCCGAAACTCCAAAACTCCAAAACTCCAAAACTCCGAAACTCCAAAACTCCAAAACTCCAAAACTCCAAAACTCCAAAACTCTAAAACTCCGAAACTCCAAAACTCCGAAACTCCAAAACTCCAAAACTCCAAAACTCCGAAACTCCTAAACTCCAAAACTCCAAAACTCCGAAACTCCGAAACACCGAAACTCCAAAACTCCAAAACTCCAAAACTCCGAAACTCCAAAACTCCAATACTCCAAAACTCCGAAACTCCAAAACTCCAAAACTCCAAAACTCCAATACTCCGAAACTCCGAAACTCCAAAACTCCGAAACTCCAAAACTCCAAAACTCCAAAACTCCAAAACTCCGAAACTCCTAAACTCCAAAACTCCAAAACTCCGAAACTCCGAAACACCGAAACTCCAAAACTCCAAAACTCCAAAACTCCGAAACTCCAAAACTCCGATACTCCAAAACTCCGAAACTCCAAAACTCCGAAACTCCAAAACTCCAAAACTCCAAAACTCCGAAACTCCGAAACTCCAAAACTCCAAAACTCCAAAACTCCGAAACACCAAAACTCCGAAACTCCAAAACTCCAATACTCCAAAACTCCAAAACTCCAAAACTCCGAAACTCCAAAACTCCAAAACTCCAAAACTCCGAAACTCCGAAACTCCAAAACTCCAAAACTCCGAAACTCCAAAACTCCAAAACTCCAAAACTCCAAAACTCTAAAACTCCGAAACTCCAAAACTCCGAAACTCCAAAACTCCAAAACTCCAAAACTCCGAAACTCCTAAACTCCAAAACTCCAAAACTCCGAAACTCCGAAACACCGAAACTCCAAAACTCCAAAACTCCAAAACTCCAAAACTCCGAAACTCCAAAACTCCAATACTCCAAAACTCCGAAACTCCAAAACTCCAAAACTCCAAAACTCCAATACTCCGAAACTCCGAAACTCCAAAACTCCGAAACTCCAAAACTCCAAAACTCCGAAACTCCTAAACTCCAAAACTCCGAGACTCCGAAACTCCAAAACTCCAAAACTCCGAAACTCCGAAACTCCAAAACTCCAAAACTCCAAAACTCCGAAACTCCAATACTCCAAAACTCCAAAACTCAAAACTCCAAAACTCCGAAACTCCAAAACTCCAAAACTCCAAAACTCCAAAACTCCGAAACTCCAAAACTCCAAAACTCCAAAACTCCAAAACTCCAAAACTCCAAAACTCCAAAACTCCGTAACTCCAAAACTCAAAAACTTCAAAACTCCAAAACTCCAAAACTGCGAAACTCCAAAACTCCAAAACTCCAAAACTCCAAAACTCCGAAACTCCAAAACTCCAAAACTCCAAAACTCCAAAACTCCGAAACTCCAAAACTCCAAAACTCCAAAACTCCAAAACTCCAAAACTCCAAAACTCCAAAACTCCAAAACTCCAAAACTGCGAAACTCCAAAACTCCAAAACTCCAAAACTCCAAAACTCCGAAACTCCAAAACTCCAAAACTCCAAAACTCCGAAACACCAAAACTCCGAAACTCCAAAACTCCAATACTCCAAAACTCCAAAACTCCAAAACTCCGAAACTCCAAAACTCCAAAACTCCAAAACTCCAAAACTCCGAAACTCCAAAACTCCAAAACTCCAAAACTCCGAAACTCTGAAACTCCAAAACTCCAAAACTCCAAAACTCCAAAACTCCGAAACTCCGAAACTCCGAAACTCCGAAACTCCAAAACTCCAAAACTCCAAAACTCCGAAACTCCGAAACTCCAAAACTCCAAAACTCCAAAACTCCAAAACTCCAAAACTCCGAAACTCCGAAACTCCGAAACTCCAAAACTCCAAAACTCCAAAACTCCGAAACTCCGAAACTCCAAAACTCCAAAACTCCAAAACTCCGAAACTCCAAAACTCCAAAACTCCAAAACTCCAAAACTCCAAAACTCTAAAACTCCGAAACTCCAAAACTCCGAAACTCCAAAACTCTAAAACTCCAAAACTCCGAAACTCCTAAACTCCAAAACTCCAAAACTCCGAAACTCCGAAACACCGAAACTCCAAAACTCCAAAACTCCAAAACTCCAAAACTCCGAAACTCCAAAACTCCAATACTCCAAAACTCCGAAACTCCAAAACTCCAAAACTCCAAAACTCCAATACTCCGAAACTCCGAAACTCCAAAACTCCGAAACTCCAAAACTCCAAAACTCCAAAACTCCGAAACTCCTAAACTCCAAAACTCCAAAACTCCGAAACTCCGAAACACCGAAACTCCAAAACTCCAAAACTCCAAAACTCCAAAACTCCGAAACTCCAAAACTCCAATACTCCAAAACTCCGAAACTCCAAAACTCCGAAACTCCAAAACTCCAAAACTCCAAAACTCCGAAACTCCGAAACTCCAAAACTCCAAAACTCCAAAACTCCGAAACACCAAAACTCCGAAACTCCAAAACTCCAATACTCCAAAACTCCAAAACTCCGAAACTCCAAAACTCCAAAACTCCAAAACACCAAAACTGCGAAACTCCAAAACTCCAAAACTCCAAAACTCCAAACCTCCAAAACTCCGAAACTCCAAAATTCCAAAACTCCAAAACTCCAAAACTCCAAAACTCCAAAACTGCGAAACTCCAAAACTCCAAAACTCCAAAACTCCGAAACTCCAAAACTCCAAAACTCCGAAACTCCAAAACTCCAAAACTCCGAAACTCCAAAACTCCAAAACTCCAAAACTCCAAAACTCCGAAACTCCAAAACTCCAAAACTCCAAAACTCCGAAACTCTGAAACTCCAAAACTCCAAAACTCCAAAACTCCAAAACTCCAAAACTCCAAAACTCCGAAACTCCGAAACTCCGAAACTCCGAAACTCCAAAACTCCAAAACTCCAAAACTCCGAAACTCCGAAACTCCAAAACTACAAAACTCCAAAACTCCAAAACTCCAAAACTCCAAAACTCTGAAACTCCGAAACTCCGAAACTCCAAAACTCCAAAACTCCAAAACTCCGAAACTCCGAAACTCCAAAACTCCAAAACTCCAAAACTCCGAAACTCCAAAACTCCAAAACTCCAAAACTCCAAAACTCCAAAACTCCAAAACTCTAAAACTCCGAAACTCCAAAACTCCGAAACTCCAAAACTCCAAAACTCCAAAACTCCGAAACTCCTAAACTCCAAAACTCCAAAACTCCGAAACTCCGAAACACCGAAACTCCAAAACTCCAAAACTCCAAAACTCCAAAACTCCGAAACTCCAAAACTCCAATACTCCAAAACTCCGAAACTCCAAAACTCCAAAACTCCAAAACTCCAATACTCCGAAACTCCGAAACTCCAAAACTCCGAAACTCCAAAACTCCAAAACTCCAAAACTCCGAAACTCCTAAACTCCAAAACTCCAAAACTCCGAAACTCCGAAACACCGAAACTCCAAAACTCCAAAACTCCAAAACTCCAAAACTCCGAAACTCCAAAACTCCAATACTCCAAAACTCCGAAACTCCAAAACTCCGAAACTCCAAAACTCCAAAACTCCAAAACTCCGAAACTCCGAAACTCCAAAACTCCAAAACTCCAAAACTCCGAAACTCCAAAACTCCAAAACTCCAAAACTCCAAAACTCCAAAACTCTAAAACTCCGAAACTCCAAAACTCCGAAACTCCAAAACTCCAAAACTCCAAAACTCCGAAACTCCTAAACTCCAAAACTCCAAAACTCCGAAACTCCGAAACACCGAAACTCCAAAACTCCAAAACTCCAAAACTCCGAAACTCCAAAACTCCAATACTCCAAAACTCCGAAACTCCAAAACTCCAAAACTCCAAAACTCCAATACTCCGAAACTCCGAAACTCCAAAACTCCGAAACTCCAAAACTCCAAAACTCCAAAACTCCAAAACTCCGAAACTCCTAAACTCCAAAACTCCAAAACTCCGAAACTCCGAAACACCGAAACTCCAAAACTCCAAAACTCCAAAACTCCGAAACTCCAAAACTCCGATACTCCAAAACTCCGAAACTCCAAAACTCCGAAACTCCAAAACTCCAAAACTCCAAAACTCCGAAACTCCGAAACTCCAAAACTCCAAAACTCCAAAACTCCGAAACACCAAAACTCCGAAACTCCAAAACTCCAATACTCCAAAACTCCAAAACTCCAAAACTCCGAAACTCCAAAACTCCAAAACTCCAAAACTCCGAAACTCCGAAACTCCAAAACTCCAAAACTCCGAAACTCCAAAACTCCAAAACTCCAAAACTCCAAAACTCCAAAACTCTAAAACTCCGAAACTCCAAAACTCCGAAACTCCAAAACTCCAAAACTCCAAAACTCCGAAACTCCTAAACTCCAAAACTCCAAAACTCCGAAACTCCGAAACACCGAAACTCCAAAACTCCAAAACTCCAAAACTCCAAAACTCCGAAACTCCAAAACTCCAATACTCCAAAACTCCGAAACTCCAAAACTCCAAAACTCCAAAACTCCAATACTCCGAAACTCCGAAACTCCAAAACTCCGAAACTCCAAAACTCCAAAACTCCGAAACTCCTAAACTCCAAAACTCCGAGACTCCGAAACTCCAAAACTCCAAAACTCCGAAACTCCGAAACTCCAAAACTCCAAAACTCCAAAACTCCGAAACTCCAATACTCCAAAACTCCAAAACTCCGAAACTCCAAAACTCCAAAACTCAAAACTCCAAAACTCCGAAACTCCAAAACTCCAAAACTCCAAAACTCCAAAACTCCGAAACTCCAAAACTCCAAAACTCCAAAACTCCAAAACTCCAAAACTCCGTAACTCCAAAACTCAAAAACTTCAAAACTCCAAAACTCCAAAACTGCGAAACTCCAAAACTCCAAAACTCCAAAACTCCAAAACTCCGAAACTCCAAAACTCCAAAACTCCAAAACTCCAAAACTCCGAAACTCCAAAACTCCAAAACTCCAAAACTCCAAAACTCCAAAACTCCAAAACTCCAAAACTCCAAAACTGCGAAACTCCAAAACTCCAAAACTCCAAAACTCCAAAACTCCGAAACTCCAAAACTCCAAAACTCCAAAACTCCGAAACACCAAAACTCCGAAACTCCAAAACTCCAATACTCCAAAACTCCAAAACTCCAAAACTCCGAAACTCCAAAACTCCAAAACTCCAAAACTCCAAAACTCCGAAACTCCAAAACTCCAAAACTCCAAAACTCCGAAACTCTGAAACTCCAAAACTCCAAAACTCCAAAACTCCAAAACTCCGAAACTCCGAAACTCCGAAACTCCGAAACTCCAAAACTCCAAAACTCCAAAACTCCGAAACTCCGAAACTCCAAAACTCCAAAACTCCAAAACTCCAAAACTCCAAAACTCCGAAACTCCGAAACTCCGAAACTCCAAAACTCCAAAACTCCAAAACTCCGAAACTCCGAAACTCCAAAACTCCAAAACTCCAAAACTCCGAAACTCCAAAACTCCAAAACTCCAAAACTCCAAAACTCTAAAACTCCGAAACTCCAAAACTCCGAAACTCCAAAACTCTAAAACTCCAAAACTCCGAAACTCCTAAACTCCAAAACTCCAAAACTCCGAAACTCCGAAACACCGAAACTCCAAAACTCCAAAACTCCAAAACTCCAAAACTCCGAAACTCCAAAACTCCAATACTCCAAAACTCCGAAACTCCAAAACTCCAAAACTCCAAAACTCCAATACTCCGAAACTCCGAAACTCCAAAACTCCGAAACTCCAAAACTCCAAAACTCCAAAACTCCGAAACTCCTAAACTCCAAAACTCCAAAACTCCGAAACTCCGAAACACCGAAACTCCAAAACTCCAAAACTCCAAAACTCCAAAACTCCGAAACTCCAAAACTCCAATACTCCAAAACTCCGAAACTCCAAAACTCCGAAACTCCAAAACTCCAAAACTCCAAAACTCCGAAACTCCGAAACTCCAAAACTCCAAAACTCCAAAACTCCGAAACACCAAAACTCCGAAACTCCAAAACTCCAATACTCCAAAACTCCAAAACTCCGAAACTCCAAAACTCCAAAACTCCAAAACACCAAAACTGCGAAACTCCAAAACTCCAAAACTCCAAAACTCCAAACCTCCAAAACTCCGAAACTCCAAAATTCCAAAACTCCAAAACTCCAAAACTCCAAAACTCCAAAACTGCGAAACTCCAAAACTCCAAAACTCCAAAACTCCGAAACTCCAAAACTCCAAAACTCCGAAACTCCAAAACTCCAAAACTCCGAAACTCCAAAACTCCAAAACTCCAAAACTCCAAAACTCCGAAACTCCAAAACTCCAAAACTCCAAAACTCCGAAACTCTGAAACTCCAAAACTCCAAAACTCCAAAACTCCAAAACTCCAAAACTCCAAAACTCCGAAACTCCGAAACTCCGAAACTCCGAAACTCCAAAACTCCAAAACTCCAAAACTCCGAAACTCCGAAACTCCAAAACTACAAAACTCCAAAACTCCAAAACTCCAAAACTCCAAAACTCTGAAACTCCGAAACTCCGAAACTCCAAAACTCCAAAACTCCAAAACTCCGAAACTCCGAAACTCCAAAACTCCAAAACTCCAAAACTCCGAAACTCCAAAACTCCAAAACTCCAAAACTCCAAAACTCCAAAACTCCAAAACTCTAAAACTCCGAAACTCCAAAACTCCGAAACTCCAAAACTCCAAAACTCCAAAACTCCGAAACTCCTAAACTCCAAAACTCCAAAACTCCGAAACTCCGAAACACCGAAACTCCAAAACTCCAAAACTCCAAAACTCCAAAACTCCGAAACTCCAAAACTCCAATACTCCAAAACTCCGAAACTCCAAAACTCCAAAACTCCAAAACTCCAATACTCCGAAACTCCGAAACTCCAAAACTCCGAAACTCCAAAACTCCAAAACTCCAAAACTCCGAAACTCCTAAACTCCAAAACTCCAAAACTCCGAAACTCCGAAACACCGAAACTCCAAAACTCCAAAACTCCAAAACTCCAAAACTCCGAAACTCCAAAACTCCAATACTCCAAAACTCCGAAACTCCAAAACTCCGAAACTCCAAAACTCCAAAACTCCAAAACTCCGAAACTCCGAAACTCCAAAACTCCAAAACTCCAAAACTCCGAAACACCAAAACTCCGAAACTCCAAAACTCCAATACTCCAAAACTCCAAAACTCCAAAACTCCGAAACTCCAAAACTCCAAAACTCCAAAACACCAAAACTGCGAAACTCCAAAACTCCAAAACTCCAAAACTCCAAAACTCCGAAACTCCAAAACTCCAAAACTCCAAAACTCCAAAACTCCAAAACTCCAAAACTGCGAAACTCCAAAACTCCAAAACTCCGAAACTCCAAAACTCCAAAACTCCGAAACTCCAAAACTCCAAAACTCCAAAACTCCGAAACACCAAAACTCCGAAACTCCAAAACTCCAAAACTCCGAAACTCCAAAACTCCAAAACTCCAAAACTCCGAAACTCCAAAACTCCAAAACTCCAAAACTCCGAAACTCCAAAACTCCGAAACTCCAAAACTCCAAAACTCCGAAACTCCGTAACTCCAAAACTCAAAAACTCCAAAACTCCAAAACTCCAAAACTGCGAAACTCCAAAACTCCAAAACTCCAAAACTCCAAAACTGCGAAACTCCAAAACTCCAAAACTCCAAAACTCCAAAACTCCAAAACTCCGAAACTCCGAAACTCCGAAACTCCGAAACTCCAAAACTCCGAAACTCCAAAACTCCAAAACTCCAAAACTCCGAAACTCCTAAACTCCAAAACTCCAAAACTCCGAAACTCCGAAACACCGAAACTCCAAAACTCCAAAACTCCAAAACTCCAAAACTCCGAAACTCCAAAACTCCAAAACTCCAAAACTCCAAAACTCCAAAACTCCAAAACTCCAAAACTCCGAAACTCCGAAACTCCAAAACTCCAAAACTCCAAAACTCCGAAACTCCAAAACTCCAAAACTCCAAAACTCCAAAACTCTAAAACTCCGAAACTCCAAAACTCCGAAACTCCAAAACTCTAAAACTCCAAAACTCCGAAACTCCTAAACTCCAAAACTCCAAAACTCCGAAACTCCGAAACACCGAAACTCCAAAACTCCAAAACTCCAAAACTCCAAAACTCCGAAACTCCAAAACTCCAATACTCCAAAACTCCGAAACTCCAAAACTCCAAAACTCCAAAACTCCAATACTCCGAAACTCCGAAACTCCAAAACTCCGAAACTCCAAAACTCCAAAACTCCAAAACTCCGAAACTCCTAAACTCCAAAACTCCAAAACTCCGAAACTCCGAAACACCGAAACTCCAAAACTCCAAAACTCCAAAACTCCAAAACTCCGAAACTCCAAAACTCCAATACTCCAAAACTCCGAAACTCCAAAACTCCGAAACTCCAAAACTCCAAAACTCCAAAACTCCGAAACTCCGAAACTCCAAAACTCCAAAACTCCAAAACTCCGAAACACCAAAACTCCGAAACTCCAAAACTCCAATACTCCAAAACTCCAAAACTCCGAAACTCCAAAACTCCAAAACTCCAAAACACCAAAACTGCGAAACTCCAAAACTCCAAAACTCCAAAACTCCAAACCTCCAAAACTCCGAAACTCCAAAATTCCAAAACTCCAAAACTCCAAAACTCCAAAACTCCAAAACTGCGAAACTCCAAAACTCCAAAACTCCAAAACTCCGAAACTCCAAAACTCCAAAACTCCGAAACTCCAAAACTCCAAAACTCCGAAACTCCAAAACTCCAAAACTCCAAAACTCCAAAACTCCGAAACTCCAAAACTCCAAAACTCCAAAACTCCGAAACTCTGAAACTCCAAAACTCCAAAACTCCAAAACTCCAAAACTCCAAAACTCCAAAACTCCGAAACTCCGAAACTCCGAAACTCCGAAACTCCAAAACTCCAAAACTCCAAAACTCCGAAACTCCGAAACTCCAAAACTACAAAACTCCAAAACTCCAAAACTCCAAAACTCCAAAACTCTGAAACTCCGAAACTCCGAAACTCCAAAACTCCAAAACTCCAAAACTCCGAAACTCCGAAACTCCAAAACTCCAAAACTCCAAAACTCCGAAACTCCAAAACTCCAAAACTCCAAAACTCCAAAACTCCAAAACTCCAAAACTCTAAAACTCCGAAACTCCAAAACTCCGAAACTCCAAAACTCCAAAACTCCAAAACTCCGAAACTCCTAAACTCCAAAACTCCAAAACTCCGAAACTCCGAAACACCGAAACTCCAAAACTCCAAAACTCCAAAACTCCAAAACTCCGAAACTCCAAAACTCCAATACTCCAAAACTCCGAAACTCCAAAACTCCAAAACTCCAAAACTCCAATACTCCGAAACTCCGAAACTCCAAAACTCCGAAACTCCAAAACTCCAAAACTCCAAAACTCCGAAACTCCTAAACTCCAAAACTCCAAAACTCCGAAACTCCGAAACACCGAAACTCCAAAACTCCAAAACTCCAAAACTCCAAAACTCCGAAACTCCAAAACTCCAATACTCCAAAACTCCGAAACTCCAAAACTCCGAAACTCCAAAACTCCAAAACTCCAAAACTCCGAAACTCCGAAACTCCAAAACTCCAAAACTCCAAAACTCCGAAACACCAAAACTCCGAAACTCCAAAACTCCAATACTCCAAAACTCCAAAACTCCAAAACTCCGAAACTCCAAAACTCCAAAACTCCAAAACACCAAAACTGCGAAACTCCAAAACTCCAAAACTCCAAAACTCCAAAACTCCGAAACTCCAAAACTCCAAAACTCCAAAACTCCAAAACTCCAAAACTCCAAAACTGCGAAACTCCAAAACTCCAAAACTCCGAAACTCCAAAACTCCAAAACTCCGAAACTCCAAAACTCCAAAACTCCAAAACTCCGAAACACCAAAACTCCGAAACTCCAAAACTCCAAAACTCCGAAACTCCAAAACTCCAAAACTCCAAAACTCCGAAACTCCAAAACTCCAAAACTCCAAAACTCCGAAACTCCAAAACTCCGAAACTCCAAAACTCCAAAACTCCGAAACTCCGTAACTCCAAAACTCAAAAACTCCAAAACTCCAAAACTCCAAAACTGCGAAACTCCAAAACTCCAAAACTCCAAAACTCCAAAACTGCGAAACTCCAAAACTCCAAAACTCCAAAACTCCAAAACTCCAAAACTCCGAAACTCCGAAACTCCGAAACTCCGAAACTCCAAAACTCCGAAACTCCAAAACTCCAAAACTCCAAAACTCCGAAACTCCTAAACTCCAAAACTCCAAAACTCCGAAACTCCGAAACACCGAAACTCCAAAACTCCAAAACTCCAAAACTCCAAAACTCCGAAACTCCAAAACTCCAATACTCCAAAACTCCGAAACTCCAAAACTCCAAAACTCCAAAACTCCGAAACTCCGAAACTCCAAAACTCCGAAACACCAAAACTCCGAAACTCCAAAACTCCAATACTCCAAAACTCCAAAACTCCAAAACTCCGAAACTCCAAAACTCCAAAACTCCAAAACACCAAAACTGCGAAACTCCAAAACTCCAAAACTCCAAAACTCCAAAACTCCGAAACTCCAAAACTCCAAAACTCCAAAACTCCAAAACTCCAAAACTGCGAAACTCCAAAACTCCAAAACTCCGAAACTCCAAAACTCCAAAACTCCGAAACTCCAAAACTCCAAAACTTCAAAACTCCGAAACACCAAAACTCCGAAACTCCAAAACTCCAAAACTCCAAAACTCCGAAACTCCAAAACTCCGAAACTCCAAAACTCCAAAACTCCAAAACTCCGTAACTCCAAAACTCAAAAACTCCAAAACTCCAAAACTCCAAAACTGCGAAACTCCAAAACTCCAAAACTCCAAAACTCCAAAACTCCAAAACTGCGAAACTCCAAAACTCCAAAACTCCAAAACTCCAAAACTCCGAAACTCCAAAACTCCAAAACTCCAAAACTCCAAAACTCCGAAACTCCAAAACTCCAAAACTCCAAAACTCCAAAACTGCGAAACTCCAAAACTCCGAAACTCCAAAACTCCAAAACTCCAAAACTCCAAAACTCCGAAACTCCAAAACTCCAAAACTCCAAAACTCCGAAACTCCAAAACTCCAAAACTCCAAAACTCCAAAACTCTAAAACTCCAAAACTGCGAAACTCCGAAACTCCAAAACTCCAAAACTCCAAAACTCCAAAACTGCGAAACTCCAAAACTCCAAAACTCCGAAACTCCAAAACTCCAAAACTCCAAAACTCCGAAACTCCAAAACTCCTAAACTCCAAAACTCCAAAACTCCAAAACTGCGAAACTGCGAAACTCCAAAACTCCAAAACTCCAAAACTCCAAAACTGCGAAACTCCAAAACTCCAAAACTCCAAAACTCCAAAACTCCGAAACTCCAAAACTCCAAAACTCCAAAACTCCAAAACTCCGAAACACCAAAACTCCGAAACTCCAAAACTCCAATACTCCAAAACTCCAAAACTCCAAAACTCCGAAACTCCAAAACTCCAAAACTCCAAAACTCCAAAACTCCAAAACTCCGAAACTCCAAAACTCCAAACCTCCAAAACTCCAAAACTCCGAAACTCCAAAACTCCAAAACTCCAAAACTCCAAAACTCCAAAACTGCGAAACTCCAAAACTCCGAAACTCCAAAACTCCAAAAGTCCAAAACTCCAAAACTCCGAAACTCCGAAACTCCTAAACTCCAAAACTCCAAAACTCCGAAACTCCGAAACACCGAAACTCCAAAACTCCAAAACTCCAAAACTCCAAAACTCCGAAACTCCAAAACTCCAATACTCCAAAACTCCGAAACTCCAAAACTCCAAAACTCCAAAACTCCAATACTCCGAAACTCCGAAACTCCAAAACTCCGAAACTCCAAAACTCCAAAACTCCAAAACTCCGAAACTCCTAAACTCCAAAACTCCAAAACTCCGAAACTCCGAAACACCGAAACTCCAAAACTCCAAAACTCCAAAACTCCAAAACTCCGAAACTCCAAAACTCCAATACTCCAAAACTCCGAAACTCCAAAACTCCGAAACTCCAAAACTCCAAAACTCCAAAACTCCGAAACTCCGAAACTCCAAAACTCCAAAACTCCAAAACTCCGAAACACCAAAACTCCGAAACTCCAAAACTCCAATACTCCAAAACTCCAAAACTCCAAAACTCCGAAACTCCAAAACTCCAAAACTCCAAAACACCAAAACTGCGAAACTCCAAAACTCCAAAACTCCAAACCTCCAAAACTCCGAAACTCCAAAACTCCAAAACTCCAAAACTCCAAAACTCCAAAACTCCAAAACTGCGAAACTCCAAAACTCCAAAACTCCGAAACTCCAAAACTCCAAAACTCCGAAACTCCAAAACTCCAAAACTCCGAAACTCCAAAACTCCAAAACTCCAAAACTCCAAAACTCCGAAACTCCAAAACTCCAAAACTCCAAAACTCCGAAACTCTGAAACTCCAAAACTCCAAAACTCCAAAACTCCAAAACTCCGAAACTCCGAAACTCCGAAACTCCAAAACTCCAAAACTCCAAAACTCCGAAACTCCGAAACTCCAAAACTCCAAAACTCCAAAACTCCAAAACTCCAAAACTCCAAAACTCCGAAACTCCGAAACTCCGAAACTCCGAAACTCCAAAACTCCAAAACTCCAAAACTCCGAAACTCCGAAACTCCAAAACTCCAAAACTCCAAAACTCCGAAACTCCAAAACTCCAAAACTCCAAAACTCCAAAACTCCAAAACTCCAAAACTCTAAAACTCCGAAACTCCAAAACTCCGAAACTCCAAAACTCCAAAACTCCAAAACTCCGAAACTCCTAAACTCCAAAACTCCAAAACTCCGAAACTCCGAAACACCGAAACTCCAAAACTCCAAAACTCCAAAACTCCAAAACTCCGAAACTCCAAAACTCCAATACTCCAAAACTCCGAAACTCCAAAACTCCAAAACTCCAAAACTCCAATACTCCAATACTCCGAAACTCCGAAACTCCAAAACTCCGAAACTCCAAAACTCCAAAACTCCAAAACTCCGAAACTCCTAAACTCCAAAACTCCAAAACTCCGAAACTCCGAAACACCGAAACTCTAAAACTCCAAAACTCCAAAACTCCAAAACTCCGAAACTCCAAAACTCCAATACTCCAAAACTCCGAAACTCCAAATCTCCGAAACTCCAAAACTCCAAAACTCCAAAACTCCGAAACTCCGAAACTCCAAAACTCCAAAACTCCAAAACTCCGAAACACCAAAACTCCGAAACTCCAAAACTCCAATACTCCAAAACTCCAAAACTCCAAAACTCCGAAACTCCAAAACTCCAAAACTCCAAAACACCAAAACTGCGAAACTCCAAAACTCCAAAACTCCAAAACTCCAAAACTCCAAAACTCCGAAACTCCAAAACTCCAAAACTCCAAAACTCCAAAACTCCAAAACTGCGAAACTCCAAAACTCCAAAACTCCGAAACTCCAAAACTCCAAAACTCCGAAACTCCAAAACTCCAAAACTCCAAAACTCCGAAACACCAAAACTCCGAAACTCCAAAACTCCAAAACTCCGAAACTCCAAAACTCCAAAACTCCAAAACTCCGAAACTCCAAAACTCCAAAACTCCAAAACTCCGAAACTCCAAAACTCCGAAACTCCAAAACTCCAAAACTCCAAAACTCCGTAACTCCAAAACTCAAAAACTCCAAAACTCCAAAACTCCAAAACTGCGAAACTCCAAAACTCCAAAACTCCAAAACTGCGAAACTCCAAAACTCCAAAACTCCAAAACTCCAAAACTCCAAAACTCCAAAACTCCGAAACTCCGAAACTCCAAAACTCCGAAACTCCAAAACTCC